>NC_080670.1:158171637-158481343 GCF_030247195.1 Topomyia yanbarensis
AGTGCGAATCAAGCTCAGACTAAGCCAGTACCCGGCGCGAACATACAAACACGTTCTCCCAATCCCTGGTAGGATAAAGAGTGCTCAGACGTGTAGGCGGAGAAGGCCCCCGCGTATGAGACCTTCCGGAACGACGGGTTACCTGCTAGTTTTCGACAGTACGCGATGTTAGACAAGCGAGTGAAGAGTTTGATAAAAAGCCGGTTTGTCGACGAATTAACGAAAGAAACATCGATGAGCACTCTTTGGGGAACAGCTCAACGTATGCGAAATCGAAACAGTACTAATGAGAACGTGGAATATTCAAACCGTTGGATACTCGATTTCGCCAACAAGGTTTGTCCGGATTCCGTCCCGGCACATAAGATCTACCGCTCCGCGTTCCCTCACGATAACGCGAACGAAACACTTTTTTCGATGGTGAAATTCTCACTTGCTCTCTTGTCAGTGGCATCAGTGCATCAGTGTTCTTAGATATTAAGGGGGCTTTTGATTCAGTTTCGATCAACATTCGTTCAGAGAAGCTGCACCAGCATGGTCTTTCAGCGACTTTAGACAACTTTTTACTAAACTTGAGGGCTCAGACATGAGCCTTTTCCAGGGCTCATGTCTAAGCCCTCTGTTATACGATTTCTATGTCAGCGATATTGATGAATGTCTTGACAATTCCTGCACGTTAAGGCAACTTGCAGACGATGGCGTGGTTTCTGTAACGGGACCCAAAGCTGTCGATCTACAAGGACCATTACAGAATACCTTGGACAATTTGTTGGCTTGGGCTATTAAGCTGGGTATCGAATTCTCCACGAAGAAAACTGAGCTAGTTGTATTTTCTAGGAAGCGCGATTCAGCACAATTACAGCTTCTATTAATGGGTCAAACTATCGCTCAGGTCTTCACAGTAAAATATCTAGGGGTCTGGTTTGACTTGAAAGGTACTTGGGGATGCCACATTAGGTATCTGAAACAGAAATGCCAACAAAGGATCAACTTTCTTCGTACAATAACCGGAACGTGGTGGGACCTAATTAGGTTGTATCAAACAACGATGCTGTCGGTAATGGAATGCGATGCTTCTGCTTTCGCTCCGCTGCGAACATACATTTCATCAAACTCGAAAGAATTCAGTATCGTTGTTTGCGTATCGCCTTAGGATGCCTGTAGTTGACCCATACGATGAGTCTCGAAGTCCTGTCGGGCGTTCTCCCGCTGAAAAATCGATTGTGGGAACTCTCATATCGATTGCTCATTCGATGCGATATCTTGAACCCGGTGGTGATTGAAAATTTCGAAAGGCTTGTTGAGCTCAATTCTCAGACCCGTTTCATATCCCTGTACTTTGACTACATGGCGCAGAATATTAACCCTTCTTCTTACAATCCCAACCGTGTGCATTTGATAAATACTTCTGAATCTACTATTTTCTTCAACACATGTAAGAAGAGATCTGTGGAATTCCGGACCACATACGCCCACAAGTGGTTCCAAACATTTTTTATAATAAATTCCGAGAAGTCGACTGCTCTAAGATATTTTATACTGACGGATCAAACCTCGAAGGGTCCACTGGCTTCGGTATTTTCAATCAAAAGTTCGCCGATTGTTACATACATAGTGGCCCTACTTCAGTTTACGCCGCAGAGTTAGTTGCTATTTAGGATACCATTGGAGTCATTGACACTTTACCCGCAGACCATTACTTACTTCATCGTTTCAGATAGCCTCAGTTCCATTGACGCTATCCGCTCGATGAAACATGGAAAGCACTCCTCGTATTTTTTGGGGAAAATACGGGAGCTACTGAGTGCTTTATCTGACAAACCTTTCCAGATTACCTTGGTAACTCTGCTAGCGAATGACGGATCTCAATAGTAGCATGTCTGTAATAATATACGTACCTGGAACTATTGAGAACCAGAGCTACAGGTCCAAAGCCCTGGTAAAGGAGGATGGTTGTGATGATCTGGGCCGCGGTCACCACGTAAAGCAAGATAGGGAATAACCCCAATTCCAAGCCGTGAGGCGACCCGTGCCGAGGGATGAATGATCGAGGGGGTGAAAAAGATGTTCGATCGTTAACGGAGCCTGTGGGGTACCTGGGCAACCCCCACAGTAAGCGTCCCTTACCACGTTAATGCGGAGCTCTGGCGTGGCGGACATTTATTCTCGCGCTACTCGTGGGTACAAACATGGAGATAAACAAAAACAAAACAAATAAACAAACGGAGGTGCCTTTGCTAGAGGTGGTTTGGCGAGGTCTCCCTCTTGTGGGGAGAGTAGTGGAGCGACGAGTGCTGCATCTGATAGCACCAGTGACCCCCCAGCAGTGGTAGGAAATAGCCCTACCAACGCACTGGACGGGCCACTATCCGCGATGCGCAAAGTGGTGGAGCAGCTCGATTCAATAATCGAGTTCACTAGCGCAAAGCAAAACATAAGCAAGGAGTTGAAGCAGAGCCTCCTGGTGCTCCGAAAAGCTGTTCGTGTCGCAAGACAGGAACAGCAGGCTTACGCCAAGAGGGTGGAATGTCGGGAGAAATCCGACAGAGAAACCCAGACAATGGCCTCCAAGAGGGAGGGAAGAGAGAAGGTCGATACAGATACTCAGACAGTGGCCTTCACCTTCTATGGAGCAGCCATGTCGCTCGAAGCGGAGGCCGAGTTCCCCTCGAAGGGAAAAGGCAAGGGCAATCACAAGACGGCGTCGAACGCGAAGCGCCCTAGGAAGTCGCCAGGCGAGGGTGCAAAAACCGGCACCACACGGCGTGCAACCGTTAAGGCCAAACGCCGTTTGGCCGAGGTAGGCGAGGGCGAGAGTGACCTCGCTGGGCAGAGCGATGGTACCAGCAACCCGGCGCAACCGGGGCAGGACCCCTGGACGCTGGTCGCCAAGGACAGAGGCGAGGCCTTGTGGTTAAAAACCGACAAGGATAAATACGCCGACGTCCTAAAGTCGATGAAGGCGGCCGAAAGCCTCTCGGCCCTTGGGCAAGATGTGCGTAGCGTGAGACGCACCAACACGGGAGAAATGCTTTTGGTGCTGAAGCGAGGCGCACAATCTAGTGCGGTGTACAAGGCCTTGGCTCAAGAGGTCCTTGGTGAAGGCGCCCAGGTCAGGTCGCTAGGGGCGGAAATGATTCTCCAGTGCAAGCATCTGGACGAGTTCACGACCGCAGAAGATGTCGTCGCAGCCGTTAAGGAGCAATGCGACGTGACAATCGAGCGGGCCTCTGTGCGTTTTAGAGTGGGACCCTCTGGCACCCAAGTAGCCTACCTCAGGCTACTGAAGGCGGATGCCAAAAAGGTAACCGAGAAAGGTAAGCTGAAGATCGGCTGGTCGGTATGCCCAATTAGCATACCCCAGCCGCCTTCAGTGGATAGGTGCTATCGGTGCCTTGAGTCCGGCCACAAATCCTACGAGTGCAAGGGCATAGACAGGAGCAAACTATGTCATCGCTGTGGCGAGGAGGGGCACAAGGAGCGGGGTTGCACTAAGGCGCACAAGTGCCTTATCTGCACCGCTAAGAAGCAAGCCCATAAACATGCTATGGGCGGACCTTCGTGTCCCACATCTCCGGCGTATTGGGCTCGTGGATACTGGTATCTGCGCTTGTGGCTACGGCTATCACGATATCGAGCACATTGTCTGGGCGTGCATCGAATGCAGTTTCGCCAGGTCTCTGCTAATGGACACCCTCCGGGTCCGAGGAAGTCACCCAATGTCTCGGTTGGAGATGTTACGGCAAGCCGCGATCTTCTCTATATGTCCTTCGTACACACCTTTCTAAAAACCATCAATATACAGATTTAACTTTCCCTTTTATTTTCCTTATCATTCTCAGAAGTGCCCACTTCCGCCTGAACCATACACCCATGACGGTTTGATGCGACTCCAAGGCGACACCAAACATCTCTGTCGAATGAGCCAACAAACACGGGACCTATAGCACAAACATCACACAACTTGAAGTCTATCCGATCCGCACTTGAGTCGTACTACGAAATCGTTTGTGGAAACCCCTGCCGACTCGAGGCGGACTACCCGGCGTTCCAGTACATATTTCCTGATGAAGACCACCGAGTCTGTAACCTATGCCGTTGATCTCCCGATGCCTGAAACTGAAAGTTAATATTTTCTTCCCGTGCCACCTTTGTCCACTCTTCCTCCCCTGACTCTTATACCCAGTGGTATCACCCCCCTCCACAAAATATCTTCCCGAAGCATTTAGCTCTTTCTGTATCATCTAGTTCTACCTATTATATTATTTAATCTTATTGAAAATGCCCAACTCTACTACCACAAAAATAACTCTAATTAATCTCCCCGAATCTTTACAAAATTAAATCACGCTCTCTAGTTATTCCTAGTTTTAAGATAGTTATAAAAATTGTCCCCCTTAGTATAAAATTAATTGCTTCAATAATCTCCCTGCTAAAAATGTCCCATTTTGTCATAAAAACTAAATGACCCCCCTAATCTTACGAATATTATATTACCCTCTGTGTATATGTATAAGATAGCTATAAATTCTCCTTAGTTTCCTTTAAAAAAGTCAATGTGTAATCCCCTAGTTTTAAGTAATTTAAAATATAAAATAAAACAAAATTGGCCAAACCAGCTTAAGCTAACGCAAACATGCTTTATCAAATAAACGAATGGAAAAAAAAATAACTTCATGACTTTCGATACATATATTGATTAGATCAGCTTTATCGTAAATTTCGGCTACTCGAAATAGATCAATCTGGTCAGAAGCACTTTTAATATCAAGCAGTAATTTGGAAGTGCATTTTCATTATTTTGGAAAATCTCAATATCGCGTAGCAATTGTTGCCATTATCATCATTATCAACATCACCATCAGAGTACCCGATTCTAATTTCAACCGTCGCAACCCTCCGCCATCAGATTCTCCGTCAAGGTGCATCTCACCGTGCACCGTCATCGCAACCCCGCGTGCAATGACACCTGTCAGAAGTCACATTCTACCGTACTTGTCATTCTCAAGCGCGGGAAAAACAACAATAACACCACCAACATCCGATCCTGCTACACTCTCCCGTTCCCCTTTCCAATATCACCTGTCCATCACCCTCAAAGGACAATCGTTCATTCGGTGAACGCATAAAGCACTTACGGTGGACTTGTCCGCAGTTTGATGCGCTTCACTTATGCAAATTTGATGTAAAAATATGCGTCAATTGCCACAGTTCTCTGTCTCTCGTGTTTCCCCGACTTCAACTACCAGCCAGCCAGTCAGCTAACGAGCAGCACCGTGGAACTCGGTGGAGAGCACTGATGACGAACGCGGACAGACATCGACGACCGCAGTGGTAAGCTAACCGCTGCTGCCACCGATTCCGTGCTGGGCCGGCGGACACTCGGTGCATCGATTCGCCTGCTGGTAACAATTATTATTGATCGATGGTGTGAGCCGTGGCAACCGGTTCAAATGATGCTCATTACGGTTGGCTATCACCACGCTGCTGCCGAAGGGGAATTCACACGCGGATGTCGGTTCTAATTGAATAATAATCACAGTCATTTTGCGCGTGAGAGGGCGTGGGAGACTGATGTCAGAGGGTTTAAACGGCTTGACTTATGGGAGCTCCGCGGCACTGTAACCGAAAATCCCAGCATGGTTTGAACAAGAGCCTAATCGAATTGACCTACTGCTCCGGATATCGACCGACCTGGAGAGAAAACGCATCAGTAGCAGCGAAAGCTGGCCTCGCTTTTGGATACTTCTTATTCCTCTCCGGGATGTTCGCTAAAATTGCTGGCAATGCAAAACCTTTATGCAATACCATTTATACTGGTTTGGGGATGACGCGAGGAATGCCTGAGAGAATGAAAACGGTAGTCACAAGAGCCTCATCGTAAATGCAGCTTCAAAGTGCACGTCACGCGCATTTCTTCCTACGCTTTCTCCTCCCATGCAGCCTTGAGTTTTTCTCAGAACTCCACGATGATATTAATCTACTATAGCCAGGAGTGGGTGGGAGTAAATCGCTCTAGCCAAGTGCGTCACATAAATCCCACACCCCGTGTGCCCTGCTTGCTGTTGTTGTTGTTGTCGTTGCACACAGCTCCGTTCCGTTGCATCTCCCGCTCAAGGCTCAAGTTTCGTATTTTGATATAGGGAAGGGAGAAAGAACCGGTGTGCACTAATGAAGGGGCGACGCGGATAATCTATTATGCAAAGATGATCGTGATGCACCTGGCTGGCGCCTGCATGCCTGCCTGTAGGCATGCTCGTCTGCTGGCCTACACCTCGGAGGGAAAGTCAATGCCTATCGATACTTCATGGTATTATGCTGATTGCGTTGATTCGGTACAAATTGACAGAAAATGACAGCTTCGGCATAGTTGACAGAGTGGTGGTTAACTGCACATATTTTTTTTATTGGAATTGTAAATCTCTGAATCTTCCCTTGTTGTACCGCAACTGGGCGCTGGTTCCATTATGGGCTCATTTGCTTTTAGTGTAGAATATGGCACTAAAAGTTATAAAAGTACCGGTAATAAAGTGGTAAGCATGACTACTGCCTAAACTAAAGTACCGGTGGTAAAGGATTCTTTGGTTAAGTCTTACAAAGTGCATAGATGAATTTAGTCCATTTTTTATATTTTTTTAATTGCGTAGTAATGACAAATGATGCGATTAGTCCTATCCGACCACTAAATATTGTGTTGCACACATACATACACACATACTTAGGGGCAGAATGAACAGGAAGGACAGGAGTTCAGTGGCGCAACGACCCCCCGCCGGACCTACTGTGAATTGGGGAGTCTCGCTAGGATATGGCAGGGTTTGGATTTGGCTCTGCAAAACCTCTGAAAAAATCATAACTCCGACAGCAACTCCGACAAAGCGAATCTGTACCGCTTCTGCTAAGATCCTAAGAATGCAGTAATCTAAGATCGCAGCAATAAAAGTATCCTAGCCCAACCGGAGTGCCAACCGAGTGATTATGACATGGCGAACGTCAACGGACAGGACACTGATCACGAATTGGACGGCGACTTTGGGCTGAAAAGCGCACTGTTCTACTCATTAAGTAAGGAAGGATGACACCGACTTGAAATGGCGCGTGGGCTAACAGCATGGCTGCCTACGTCCCGACAAAACGCTGGGACAGGGCTCCGGGTACGTTTAAAACTCGTCTCCATTTAGCCCAAGCAACACTTGCAACATGCAATGGCCGCAGTTTGTTGCATAACCATTCACTTTTGCTGGTGCGCTTTTTTGGTTGCTAAATCAGTTGAATAATGGTTGATATACGCTTTTTTCAACGAATTATGTTGCAGAAACTGCAAATCAACAAACGGTGTTGGTCTGGAGTTGGTGGTACTAGGCTCGGTTGGAGCATTCCCCATTTTACACCGATCCCGCTTTGAACACTACTCTCCATGAAGGATAGTGTCGACTCTAGCATAATCTCCCTGCTTCATAGATAACCATGAGATCACAAGAGGCGACTATGCACAACGAGTGGAAATTGAAGCTCGGAATTGGGACCCAATAAATGACGAAAAACAAAGAAACTCACACATACGGTTTGGTGAGGTCAGCCACAAGCAGCTGACGCGAACAGGAGAAGGGGAAGCAACAGCAACAGCAGCAGAAGCAACAACAGCTAGAGCAGAGCGGGATGATTTACGTCCAACAGAAGCCAAAAGTAGTGACAGCGTAGTACTTGGTGGAGGAGCTCCACAAGTTTGTGGACGCGAGAAACAATGTCCATAAGGACTTTAAGAAGATGGTTCTCCGAATCCCAAAGGCGTTAGCGTCTACCGTGAAGGAGTATGACACGGTAACGCAGAGGGCTGATGTAGCTGAGCGAGCATTGGCGTCGGCTAAGGCTACTATCTTTCTGAGCCCTCCGAAGCAGAGGAAGGAGAAGCAGGTTGGAGTGGAGAACACACCAGTTTCCGTGACTCCAAAGAGGACAAGAGCCTCACCGGAAGACGGAAGACCAGGCGGGCCCAACAGGCAGACGCTTGAGGATGCTGATGTTGCCGAAAGAGAGAGCGCCACACAACCGGGAGAAAGCTGGAGTTGTAGGTCGGAAGGAGAAACACGGGAAACAGCAAAAGCGGAAGGAAGAGCGAAAAGTGGAGCAGAAGAGAAAAGGAAAACCTGCGGCTAGTCAGAAGACGCCAAAGGGAGTGTACTCGTGCTTGTCAAAGCCAATGACGCGACGACGTATGCAGCGCTGCTCAAGAAGGTTGGCGAGGACCCGGAGCTGAAAGATTTGGAAGAAGATGCTCTACGAGTTGAAGAAGGATCCATCGACAAGCAGCTCGATCTTGCAGGAGACCAGTGCAGTTACTAAATCAATGGGTGAAAAGACAGAAGTTGAAGCCTTAAATCCGGAGATGGTGATTGTGTGCAAGGACCTTGATGAAATCACGACGAAAGACGCGCTGAGAGGCGCACTGAAGCAACAGTGTAACCTGGGCGAGGTGCACATGACAATCCGGTTATAGCAGGGATACGGAGAAATGCTTCAAACGTTTGGGTTTTGTGCATTCGGCAGGGGCTTGCAAAGACCCGGATAGGTCCGGTAGCGCCGGAAATGCGGGGAGACGGGCCATATTGCGAGAGACAGCACGTAGCGGCCAAAGTGCTTGCTTCGCACTCCAGCGGACGGAAACGGCTATCAGACAGGTGGCTTTGAACGCCGTGCCTACAAGAAGGCGATGGCAGGCCAACGGTAATGGAGATAACCCAGATAAATCTGAATCACTGTGACACCGCACAGTAGCTGTTGTGGCTGTCTACGATAGCAACAATGTTTAATGTCGCTTTGATTGCAGAACCGTATCAAGTCCCCCCTGATAACGGTAACTGGGTGGCGGAAAGATCGGGAATGGCTGTAATACAAGTTATTGGTAGAGCCCCCATTCAAGAAGTGGTAGAACGCTCATACGAGGACTTCGTGATCGCCAAAATCAACGGCGTCTTCGCGTACAGCTATTACGCTGCTCCAAGGTAGACAGTGGAACAGTTCAGCCTAATGCTGGATCAGTTAACCGATCAGTTGAGCGGTCGAAAGCCGGTAGTCATTGGCATCAACAACACTTCAATGCCTGGGCACCAACACAAGAGAGTATTTCCTTCCTGCAGGAAAGCGAAGTTAGACGTACGATCGTGCAATGAACGTTCTGTTAGCATATTTCAGAGAGATGGGAGGGAGTCTATCATCGATGTCACATTCTGTAGCCATTCATTGACGACAAACTTGTGAACAGCCCCACAATGGTAAACACCTAAAAAAATGCGCAACCAACAATTCTAAGGTTGACCTGAAAGAACTCGCCACTAGCGAATTTGCAAACGCAGCGGCTCAAGTCGCGGTGCACATAGCACAACAAACGTGAGTCACTGTGTTGCTCGAAGAATTAATGATTGTTTATAGGTATCCGCGGTAAATAATCGATTTCCAATGACACCGGCTGCAGGTGTTTATACGATTGTATAGAATTTGGCTGTGCCAATATTAATTAACGTAATTATTTACATAGGCGTGGCGTTTTTATGATTGTGAGCGCATCGATACAAATGCATAATTATGTTCGGGAAATAGAGCGTTCAACTACTTACGAATAGCTTTAGTTAGAACAAGAGAACACGAGGTTCTAGCGAGAACCGAAGGCTCACTAACACTAAACCAATTAGGAAGTACTCACGTTCGGGGAACCTTCGTAAAATAATAGAAGACAGCAAGAGTTACTTTAAGATAGAGGAGAATAGGAATACATTAACATAAAAATTACAAACGAAGGAGAAAGATAGAAAGCGATGCGACACTAATACAAATATAATGTCAATCGCATGCTGAACAGGGATAGATAGTCAATAATTGAAATTTTGCTGAAGTAAGCAAGAAATTTACTATATAAACTTCAGAAGATTTAGAATCGAGGCTTTTTTTCTTTTTCTCCCTTTTTCAATTAACTCGATCAAGGCTGGGCCCCATGTACTGTGCGTACCTCTGGCTGCCAACAACCGAGATCAATTTGAGTAATAGATTGCGTAGGTGCGAAAGAATTCGCGCAGTAGGGTAGTTCAGAAAGTGTAAGTAAAAGTAGGGAAAATATATTGTTTTTTTTCTACCTATCCTTTGTGTTTCTCTTCAATTCCGCCACGGTGCGTAAGCATTTACGGCGCACTTGGATTGGAGAGTATGCAAAATGTATACGTATAGCGACCACCAGGCGATTCGCTACCGTATCGGTCAGTGGAACCTTGCTGCAGTGCGGAGCAGGATGACCCGCGAGCGAAAGTGGAAGACCTCTTCGTTGAGGCACTTCGGCCAAACGGTGGGACCGAGAACGTGGATGTGGCTGACCTATCAAGAAGAATTGTGGCAGCTTGTGTCGCCACAATGCCGCGAAAACTGGAACCACGCAATAGACGGCGTCCAGCTTACTGGTGAAACGAGACGCTTAGTACACTACGCGCTGCTCAGAGCTAGAACGCGGGCTCAGATAGCATTATCGGAGCCTGATAGAGAAGAACGCAATGAAGTTGGAATTTAAGGAAACTATGGCCACTCTAAAACGGCTGATCAGACTCAGAATGACACAAGGAGCTGTGCCAAGAAGCAGTCGCCAATCCCTTGGGTGACGCGTTCCGAGTCGTGACGGAGAAAATGAGGGTCCGACAACGCCAGCAGAAATGTGCCCGAGTAAGCAGAAGGTAATCTTCGAGGGTCTTTTCCCAAAGCACGATCCAACAATCTGGCCACCGAAACTGTACGGCGAACAGGAAGGAGCAAACACGGGCGATTGGCAAGTGACTAACGGTGAGCTCGCAGAATCATCGAAGCGACTGAAATCAAAGAAAGCTCCCAGTTCGGGTAAAATACCGAACGTGGTGCTGAAAGCTGGGCTGAAAGTTGTGATCCTGGCATATCCGGACATGTTCAGCATGGTGTTGCAGAAGTGTTCAAATGAAGGCAACTTCCCCAAAATGTGGAAGGTGCAGAAGCTGGTGTTGCTGAAGCCAGGTAAGCCACCGAGCGAAAGCTGCGATCCTGGCATATCCGAACATGTTGAAGATAGTGCTGCATAAGTGTGTAAATGAAGGCAACTACCCCGAACTGTGGAAGGTACAGCAGCTGGTGTTGCTGCCGAAACCAGGGAAGCCACCGGGCGATCCGGCCTCGTATAGGCCCATATGTCTGATGGATACACTAGGAAAACTCCTGGAAAGAATAATCCATAAAACTCCAGAAGTCGCGCAAATGGCCCACTCAGTGAGCAGCCGCTGGTGCGCTAAGAGGATTTCGGCAGATTCTTAGAGTAGCGTGCACTTAGTGAACTAGCGCGACTTCCGGAAGGTTAACATGCTGACAAAATGCACGGATGGTGAGCGCGTACTGTCCAAAATGCAGTTCAGCTACCAAAAAAGAACATCGACAGTGCTGGAGAGTACTGAGAAGGCATCCAAACAGAAACGAAGTGGAGATCGATACAACGCTCATGGTCATGATAGATAGGTGAAGAATGCATTCAACAGCGCTGCAGGGTTGCACATAATGAGGGTTTCCGGAGTGTTACTGAACGAGATGAGCGAAGGGCATAAGTCAATGTGACTCACAGCGGGTGTTCATCAGGCTCCATTATCGGTCCAACTCTTTGGAACGGGATGTACAATGGGGTCTTAACAATGCGGCTGTCCAGGAAGTTTCGCGGACGACATCACTAATAGTGATGGGTGAGAGACCTGAAGTGGAGGTGTCGGTCATAATGAGCTTTGTACTTAAAGGGCGTCTCTTCTGAAGCGTAGCACTTGGGTACTGCACCAGGCACACGCTAGTCCAAAATTGGAAACACTACTTTTGAATACACTAAGCGAGTCCTAATAGCAGAAGTCAAGTGCTATGGTTTTGAAGAGACGAAATCAAAACGTAAACCTCTCTACAGCTGCTGTTGATTCTCTGCGTGCAAGATTATGATTATGATTTACAAAAAAAATCATCAGCATCGTCCAGCACCTTCAATGACCATACTAGAGGTGTATATAAAACTATATAAAAAATGAGAATGATTTCAATTCCTTTCTGTAATTAAAGTA
Source organism: Topomyia yanbarensis (assembly GCF_030247195.1). Taxonomy (NCBI): domain Eukaryota; kingdom Metazoa; phylum Arthropoda; class Insecta; order Diptera; family Culicidae; genus Topomyia; species Topomyia yanbarensis. The sequence goes on from NC_080670.1 coordinate 158,183,730, forward strand.
AAGAGCGTAATTGTTTTCTCTCCAAGAGAACTCTGGACTCCCTAAAAATGGGTGGCATGTTTCTTTTCGCTCGGGTGCTGTAAGTTCAATCGAAAATGGCGTCGAAACAGCAAGCACTCCGCGAGCGTGTTGTACAGTTTTACAAAACACATGGTCATCGTGGAAATAAGTTTACGGTAGACCAGTTTCGAGACGAAAGCGTGCCCGTGAGTACAGTTTACCGGATCCTGGCATCCCTGAGCGTGGAGAAGAAGGAGAAAGGTCGGTAGCGGCCATCCGACGAAGATTATGACGAAGAAGTAGAAGGAAGTGTTGGACAAGGACGGAACGAGTTTGCGTGACACCGGCCGAAAAGATCACTGCTCCCATACTTTGATTCACCGAACACTCAAGATGGAGGACATCATCTGTCGGAAGAAGAATCGGTCCGCCGAGTACACGGACGAGCAGATAGTAATCGTGAAATCGCAGTTCCGGTGGATGACGAAGAACTACCGTGGGCGTCGTTCGTGCTGGATGACGAAACTTACTTTCCACTCTCGAAGACCACCAGTCCAGGAAATGACAGCTATCATTCCAACGACAAGTCGGCCACACCCCCTGGAGTAAAATTTAAGTTTAAGCATAAATTTGAAAATTCTTCTGCCGTTCTTAAAGGAGCATCATGCGGATGGGAAGTACGTCTTCTGGCCGGACAAAGTGTATTCCCATTGCGCCAAAAAAACGCAGGAGAATCTTGAGCAGAAAAATTTTAAAATCGATTTCCAAAAAATCTATCTTTGATTTGGAGGAAATTTTGTTCCAAAATAGGTTATTATGTTCCCTACCTACCGACAAAAATTCAAGTTGGGCACTTTCAAGGAAAAAAATGATATTTGAAAAAAAAAATTCCTTGTCAAAACTGAATTTTTTTCAGTGTATTTTTATTCAGGGTCCATAGCCCAGACACTAGAACCCAGAATCCCGAGGAGAGGACCCAGTCTCCAGATTCCATAGCCCAGAGTCCCGAGGAGAGAAACCAGAATCCAGTGTCGCGAGTCCTTAACCCAAAATACTGAGGCGAGTCTAGAATCTAGTGTTCAGTGTCGAGAATGCAGACTCCAGAGTCCATAGCGCAGCGATCAGAACCCAGAGTTCCGAAGACAGAGCTTAGAGTCCAGAATCCAGAGTTCTGAGTGCAGAGTTCAGAGCCCAGAGTCCAAAACCTAGAATCCAGAGCCCAGACACCAGAAACCAGAGTCTAGAGTTCTTATCCCAAAATACTGAACCCAGAGTCCTCAGCACATAATCCAGAGCCCAAAGACCAAAGCCCCTAACACAAAATAGGGAGACCAGAGTTTAGAGTTCAGATTCCGGAATTCAGCATCCAGAGTACAGATTCGATAATCCAGAGTTTAGAATCTATAGCCCAGCGACCAGAATCCAGAGTCCCGAGGAGAGAGCCCAGAGTCCAGAGTCCAGAATCCAGAGTCCTAAGTGCACAGTATATAGCCCAGAGTTTAGAGTCCAGAGTCTTTCACAATTCAGAGTCCTAAGTCCAGAATCGAGACCCAGAGCCCATAGATCAGAGACCACAGTCTACTGTCCAGAGTCCATAGCACAGAATCTCGAGGGGAGAGCTCAGAATCCAGAGTTAAGAATGCAGAGTTCAGAGTTCAGAGTACAGAGAACAGAGTCGGGAATCCTGGGTTCAGAGTCCAGAGTCCTCAATCCAAATTACTGTGGCCAGACTCCAGAGCTCTGAGACCAGAATCCAGAGCCCAAAGTACTTAACCCAATATACTGAGACAGACTCTAGAGCACAGTGCCCAGAACCAAGAGACCAGAATTCATAACACAGAATCTCGAGGCAGGAGTCCAGAGTCCAGAACCCAGCGTGAAGAGTGCAGCATCCAGAGGTCAAAGTCCAGAATCTAAAGCTCGGATTCCAGAGACGAGAATCCTGAGATCAGAGCTCATAGTCCAGAGGCAGAGCCTAAAGGTCAGAGTACAGAGTCTCGAGTTCAGATTCTAAAGTGAAAAATCAAGACCCTAGATACCAAAGCCCATGGTTCAGTGTCCAGAGTGCATAGTACAGAAATTCGAGGCCAGCGCCAAGAGTCCATCATCCAGCGATGAGCGTGAAGAGTCCAGAATCTAAAGCTCAGTGTCTATAGTTCAGAGACCAGAAAACAGAAACCAGAGTCTCATTTTTTTATTGAACACCCGTTCGTGAACAGCTTCCATTCAGCTTTTTTCCCTGACCAGCTACGGAAATTCCCCAAACATTCTACAGATAATTATTGCAACCAATCAAATCGGAACCGTAGTTGAAACAGTTAGAATTAAAAAATGACACCCGAAGGCTGGAAAACCGAGCACACGACCTGCACAATCGGGAACAGACAGATACTGCACATTGCCTTCACTTCTGATGTGCATCAGAAAGTCAACCGCCATCACCGCCGAGCGGTACAACAAACATTCGCTCGCAACCGTAGCCACGCGCGCGTGAGATATTAATTTCAGATAAACCGTGCGGCTCACATTCGATGAAGTGAATTAAAATTGAACGAAATCGATTATCTGCAAATCCGGCTGGCTACCGCACGGTTCCCCCCCTGCGTTAACATCCGGGTACAATACTTGCCTGCTGTCGCCGATCTACGCGGCCTGTCTGTACTGAAGGAACACACAAACGGCGTTCGTGGTGGTGTCGTCGTCGTCGTCGATGAGCTTTCGGAAGCGTCGTCGGGAAAATCCGGATCCTGATTGGGAACACCAAGCTCTGGCAACAATCTCTCCCGCTGCGATGATATGACGCCTCCGCAAAACGCCCCGGAGGCAAAGTTTCACTGTCCGCGATAGTGGCGATGATGGCGACGGCGACCGGCCAGGCGGGGTGTAGGCGGTTTAATTAAAAGCGAAGCGGATAAAAAAAAACAAGGAAAAAACTATCGCAAACTTCAATTATTAATGCACCACTTTAATTTTATACTGGTTTTTCGCGAACGCGCCCGACATCGCTTCAATTAACTTTGGTGTGGTTTTGGCGTAAATTTTCTAACCGCAAATGGGAGCGACACGCACTGGGTAGAGGGTGGACCGGCTGCAACTTGGCGACCACTGCACTACCTACACCCACCACCAGCGGCGAAGGAAAAGCAGCACAGCACTGAAGACGGGTTACCCGCCCGAAGTGAGCTTAACGAGAAATTGAAGAATTGCCGTGCTCACGTAGGCCTTCCGTTTGGTTGGCACTTTGGTCAACAGTGTATTGCGGTGGCGGTTTGGCTACTATCGCAGGCGCTACTGCACACGATTCTCAACCACCAAACGTAAATTGTTCTTCTTCTCACAGTTATTAATATTTCAAACCATGGACGACTTCCCGAGAAAAGTGTGCACCTTTTTTTTGTTCGACACACGCACTTGCACTAATTTCAACTGACCACTGCTGCAGGTACGGGAGAATCGATAATTCTCCCGGAGCTTCAGTTCTAGGAAACCACAAGGTTCCGTATCGATTTTGAGGCACAATTTTGAGCTACTTAGAGCGGCGAGGAGAAAAAAAACAGATACGCGCACCAATCACCGTACGAATCGATTCCCGATGACTGACTAATGGCAGGAAATGGCACGCTGCCACTTGCGCCCTTTCCTTTGTCACACACCGAGCGCGAGACCAGGAGATGCATGCGCTACGTACACTGCCAAGAGTAGGGTGCTGTTGACCCGATCGGCGAGCTTAATAAACTTGCCCCCGCCGCCGAATTCGCTAAGACGCGTCCCGATTCGATGTGTTCTGCTTGAATGTCGGGCGGTGGGTGGAAAGTGGGACCTCTGATGGAATACTGGTCCTAATACCAAATAAATTCAGCATCGGCGAGGAAATATTATTTGAAATGCTGAGCAAGATAATTAAATTGTAGAAAAAACTTTTTCAACAATCGCAGTTTTTCAACCAAAACTCGAAATCTCCGTACCGTATCGGCAATGTCTTGAGAGGTCACGACAAACTGAAACACACTCACCGATGCGCGTTATTTTCACTGTCGAGATGCGTCGTCACCACCACCACCACCCTTCCCAGCCAAAAAAAAAGTGCCCATCCCTATCCGAGCTTATGCAGCTCAGGAATATCTAGCTGGTTCACCTCTTTCGTACACGCTCGGTGCATTAGTTTTTCAAGGTTTTCTTGAACTATTTTTGGTCGACTAAACTAACGGGTTCCCTTTGGCGGCAAAATTAGTAAGAGGATCATCGGTCGGTCGCTTGGTAACTGGCCTGCAGGGGATGCATCGGTGTGTCAAAACAAAAACAGTCCACACACTCACGGTCGGTGGGCGAGTGACGAGGAAACTTTTTTTATCTATCTCAATTGCTCATTACTGGGCAGAGGCGGATAGCGCGTTGTTTAGCCAGCTGAAACCATCGTATTCTAATTTACTACTTTGTAGAACTACGTGATATGAATAAATCTTGCTGCTACTGTGGATGGGGGTCGGATGGTTTACTTTCCACTCGTTACAACGTACGCAGCGCCTCCTTTAACCTGATTTCAATAGCACCCCAAACGTCTCCACCGAATTAACTTTCCTCCAAATTCAAACTTTGTTAAGCGGCTTCAATCTCGGGTGAGATGATGTATAACTTCAGCACTTGGGCCTCAGTTTAAACGCACCCGCGTGAAAAGCCAATTAACATTGCTGTACGAATGCCGCGCAGTCGCCGCCACACACCATCCTCGTTCGCCACTTTGTAAACACAAAACTGTCCGACACTGGTTCGCAGCAAAAAAGTGCGAACTCGCGCGCGGTAACAGAAAAAAATAACAACAAAATGCATACAAATGAAGAAGAAAAAAAATGCGAGCAGAGTAATAATAATAACGCGCGCAATCAATAATTTAACAATATAATAATTACTTATTTATGTTTGTACACGCAGCCACCGGCTGCGGGAGGGCAGGAGGAAAAGAGGACGAACAAATGAGACAGCGGGTAACACTTGTTTCACAACTTGTAAGGGACGAGTCAAGTTGTTTCTTCAATTTTTTCCCCTTGCTTGCGTACTTTCGTCTTCTTGTTTTTTTTCTTTTCCTTTCTTTCCAGCAAAACTGCATCCTCAGTGCGCTGGTGCAGTGCGAAATGCGCGGATGCACAATCCGCGACCAAGTAATTAGCAATATTTCATTTTTCGCGAACGCAGGCAGTCACTCACTCAAGCTGCTCAAGCCGCGCGTTGATGAATGGTGAGGATGGAAAATCACGGGGACCGTGAGCGGGGGTGTTTCTTCACGTGGTCGCCCCGTACCTCGAATTAATGTGTTTTCTTTTAATTTATCGAAATAACGTTACTTCCTAATTTAAGTCTTTCCACGAATGAATGGTTTTATTTTTTTTTTCTTATCAAAGAAAGATATAGACCGATGCACAACTTGAGGAGTTAGCTAGACTTGTTGAGTGTCGGAGTGTGGACAGTATACTTTATTGGACTTCTGCAACCACTAACCTCGCATCTTGTAGTATTGTCTGCTTTCCTCGCGGGATTGCATCAGAGCAGGGCTGTCTCAATACTACGCCGGTCCTTTGGTACTATTGACCTAAGGGGCTCCAATAATTGAACAGATATAAACAGCTTTAGCGCAGGACGATCAAAAATGATTCCCAACATTACGGAACTATTTCTACTCTATGCCACCCTGAGACTCTTTTCCAAATTTGTGTCAAATCAGTCAACTGCGGTAGACTTAGCGGGAGATTTTAACGCTTGGGCAGTGGAGTGGGGTAGCCGCTGTGTTAGCCAACAATGGCTCCGCTAGCACATTCCGTAAGAATGGGGTGGAGTCATGGATTGACGTAACGTTTGCTAACCAGGGTCTGGCTCCAGGCATTGAATGGAGGGTAGACGAGGGCTACATCCATAGTTATCACTTAGTAATTTGCTTTAGGATCAACTATGGTGTGCAGCATCCGAGGGCGGGTGATCCCTGTCAGGTACGCGGGTGGAAGTCCAATCATTTCGACATCGAAACTTTCACCGCGGCCGTGGGAGTGGAGGCCAACACCGCCAGTCTAAGTGGGGATGCGCTGGTAGCCGTCCTATCACGCGCGTGCGACGCCACTATGCCGAGGAAAACCCTGCCAGAAACGGCAGACGCCCGGTATACTGGTGGAGTGTCGAGATTGCAGCCCTACGATCAGCCTGCCTCAGAGCTAGGATGCAACGAGCCCGCACCGAGGATGCAAGAGAGAACAACCGTGAAGTGTTTCGAGCTGCGAAATTGGCCCTTAACAAGGCCATTAAGAGCAGCAAGAGAGCGTATTTCGACAACCTGTGCGAGAGTGCCAACGCGAACCCGTCGGGTGAGGCCTACAGAATCGTGATGGCTAATACCAAAAGGGGCTCTCCACCCCCCCGAACGGCCTCTGGACCCGTTGGCGAGGATTATCGAAGTACTCTTCCCGTCTCGAGCCACAAGCCCCTGTCCACCTGCACCGCAAGACATTGTGGGCGATGCCGAAATGGTGGCCCGATGACTAATGAAGAATTACTCGCAGTGGCTAACTCCCTAGCAACGAACAAAGCTCCAGGACTGGATGGAGTTCTAAACAGCGCTCTCAAGGCACCGATCATAGTGAACCCGAACATGTTCAGGCTAGCTATGCAGAGATGCCTTGACGAGTGCCGCTTCCCGATCGATGGAAAAAAGAGAAATTAGTGCTGTTGCCGAAGCCCGGGAAGCCGCCAGGCGACCCATCGGCGTACAGGCAAATTGCTGGAGAGGATCATCCTCAACAGGCTAACCCCGTACTCAGAAGGTACGGACGGCCTGTAAAGCAACCAGATTGGTTTTCGAAAGGATAAATCCACGATGGACGCTACCAACTCAGTGATAAAGACTGCCGAGGTAGCGATCCAACGAAAAAGGCTAGGCATTCGATACTGTGCGTTAGTGACACTTGACGTGAAGAACGCATTCAACAGCGCAAGCTGGGATGCCATTGCGCTCTCGTTACACCGGCTTAGCCTACCGGTGGCTCTGTACCGGATCCTGGAAAGTTATTTCCAGAACCGTGTACTGCTATACGAGACCGATGCCGGTCAGAAAAGGGTTCCTATGGAACTCCATGTATGACGGGGTTCTGAGACTAAAGTTTCCTCCTGGGGTCAAGATCATCGGCTTTGTCGAGGACGTGACTTTGGAGGTCTACGGGGAGTCAATCCCCAAGGTAGAACTGACCGCAGAACACGCGATCAACACTGTGGCGGAATGGATGAGCGCGAGAGGCCTGGAGCTCGCTCAACATAAGACGGAGGTAGTTATCGTCAACAACCGCAAGTCGGCACAACATGCAGTTATCCAGGTGGGAGAAGTCGCCATCACTTCACAGCGGATTCTTAACTCTCTCGGAGTCATCGTAGACGACAAGCTGAGCTTCGGCAGCCATGTCAACTATACGTGCAAGAGAGCAGCAGCTTCGACTGCTCTCGCGGCATTATCGAGGATGATGTCCAACAGCTCAAAGGTGTGCGCCAGTAGACGTAGGCTACGGGCAGGCGTTGCTGTATCTATCCTCAGGTAAAGCGGCCCGTTCTGGTTAAGAGCACTGCGGGTAACCAGTTATCTGCAGAAAGTGCAGAGCACCTACCGCGTGATGTGCATCATAGTGATACCTGCTTACCGCACGGTATCACACGATGCATCCTGCGTGATAGCGAGCATGATGCTAGTCGGGCTTGTCATCCGGGAAGATGAGGAGTGCTTTGAGCTGCGTGGCATCAGTGGAGTCTGCAAGCGCACCAGGGTGGCCTCGGTCGCCAGATGGCAGCGTGAGTGGGATAACTCCTCGAAAGGTAGGTGGATCCACCGGCTGATACCTAGCATATCGAGCTGGGTGGGTAGACCCCATGGGGAAGTTCACTTCCATCTGACACAATTCCGGTCAGGCCATGGCTGTTTCCGACAGTACCTCCACAGGTTCGGGCACGCGGAGGTCCCAGTCTGCCCTGACTGCCCAGGTGCTGACGAAACTGCCGAGCACATACTGTTTCTATGTCCTCGCTTCGACGTCGAAAGAAGAGCAATGCTTGACGTCTGCGGCTGGGACACAACCCCCGATACCCTTATTCAGCGGATGTGTCAAGCGGTAGAGAAGTGGGACGCAGTCTCGACTGCAACCACCCAGATTGCCTGCAGGCTACAGGGAATCTGGCGCACCGAGCAACAGAGGACAGGCACGACTAACTAGTGATTGGTTAGTTGGAGCGGGAAGGGCCGAGCGCGAATAAGTGACTGAATGGTCTGTTTATGCTGAGGCAGATTTGGCGCAGCGACTGGCAACCGCGTAAGGGGTAAACCCAGCCACCCCGAAGCAAGGCAGAAGAGTGAGTGAATAGGCGCATATATGGACTGCCTCATGCCAAGATGGGAGGGTCGTATTGTAGTATGTTGGGACTTCGCTATTGATACCTCGTGGCGTGGCAGAGGAGTGAAGGGTGAGCATCCAAGTCAGCCTCACATGGAGTGTTAGAGAGTGAATCAGGGTGTGACAGAGCGAGCACCCAAGTAAGCCTCATACAGGATGTATGAACACGTGAGCGAGAGTGAGTGAGTACATCAAGTACAGCCATCCCCCAGAAGTAATACCGAGAGGTAGTCCCTGGGGAGAACAATGGCGGAGACCAATGGAGTTTAGTCGGTATTAACTTGTTCATGGTAGAGCCCGACACTCCAGTACATTACTACGCCCGTCACATAAACACCATCTCTGGTTTTTAAGGAGTTCGTTTGAAAATCTTTCGATTTCGAGAGAATTTTATTGAAACTGCTAGCCTCGTTTAGACTGGAGACATTAGTGCATAGGTTTTGACAGCCAGCCCGCTACGCAGATCTAGGATATTTCTGATATGCACTACGAGCTGAGCTGAAAGTCCCGGAGTTATCATGTTGACACCGGTTCCTAGCTCTTCTCATATCCTTATTAGATCCTTCAATCTCAGCCCTCCTGCAATGGGACGATTTATCGCAGTGCACAACAAGCTTCTTCGTAGGATTCTACTGTGAATGAGTTTATCGTATCCACGATGTCATCCAAGTCGTCTAGTTGATTAATTGTTGGAAAATATCCAAGAAATTGAGTCGCCAAGTTTTCCAAAATGAAGTTCCAGTTTATGATCGGATTAAGACGGTTCTGTTTCATTTGAAATCAGCCAATTTACCAACAAACCTCTTTCAGAGCAAAGCGTTATATCTAACACCTTCTCTCACTCAGACCTATAGGGGTTCGCTATATGCGATTATAAGCCAACGTGTTTGGTATCTTCTAGTTGCTGTACAACAAGTGCTGATGATGAAATGTGTAGTGCTGTAATCGAATATGGTTAGAGTAGCACAAATTAGTCTTCAGCATAAATGTACAGAAACCATGAATCTATCTCGCCTTGTGCAGGAAGGAAAAGCTTCCACAGCTTTGGTTCAAGAACCGTATTTCCATAAAGGAAACTTCTATGTTGGAAAGCTACTTAACCCCGTCTTCGTAGCTTTCAACAAAAATGGCATGACAAATCCACGTGAAATGCCTCGTGCATGTATACTTGCGAATAGTGCTATTGACGCTTGTCTTATATCCGACCTCACAACTCGTGATATTTGTACTGTCACGATAAATATGACTGTTGACAACATAAACAAGAAATACGTCTATTGTTCGGCATATTTGCCGCATAATGAACCATCCCCTTCTGATGAATTCAAAAGGGTTGTATCATACTGTGGTAGAAATGGGTTTCCTCTCATAATCGGCAGTGATGCAAATTCCCACCACATAATTTGGGGCAGCTCTGATATCAATTTGAGAGGCACCGAATTGATGGAATACTTAAGTAGTACAAATCTGCACATTCTTAATGCAGGAAACCGCACAAATTTTGCACGAGCTGGCTGAGAAGAGGTGTTAAATGTAACTCTCTGCTCTGACAGTATTACGCATGAGTTGGCAAACTGGCTCGTACCAAACGAGCTCGAACCGTCGTTATCTGATCATAAGTACATCGTCTTTGACCATTTAAACGTCTCGCTAGATATCGTCACCTATCGTAATCCCAAATCTACGAACTGGGACCTCTACGAAGAGGGCTTGGCGACTAGGTTTCATGGGTATCTTCCGACGATTGAATCTCCAAGTGATTTGGATGAGGTCGATGATAAAACAAGCTCACTCATAGTAGCAGCATACCAGGAGGCTTGACCGCTTCGAGTTATGCGTGCTTCTAGAGGAACACCTTGGTGGAATACCGAACTTGTTCGACTCAAAAAGTTATGCAGAAGAGCTTGGAATCGCAGACGCGGGGACGGGTCGGAGGCATTTAAGTTGGCTCGCAAAGCATACAGAAATGCCCTTCGATCCTCTGAGCGAAGTGGTTGGAAAAGTCTCTGCACAAATGTCTCAAGTCTCAACGAGACTAGTAGATTGAATAAGTTACTTTCGAAATCGAAAGACTTTCATGTCAGTTCCATTAGAACTGCTAATGGTGAATACTTGTCTGACGAAGATGTAGTACTCAACTGTCTTTTTGACACACACTTTCCAGGTTGTACGGAGCCACCACTGACGACTGCCTCTGAGTTCTTTTCAGGTGGTTCTGATTCTTGGGCATTTGCTCGTAGAATTGTGACAACCGAATCGATCAAATGGGCGATTGAAAGTTTTGCTCCGTATAAGTCTCCGGGAAAGGACGAAATTATTCCAGTTCTACTACAAAAAGGATATGAACACTTCAAGCATATTTTGAAAAAGGTTCTTACTTGTAGTCTTGCAACAGGATACATTCCATTAGCGTGGCGGGAAATAACTGTCAAATTCATTCCCAAAGGTGGCCGCGTCACTTATGAGAAGGCAAAGAGCTTTAGACCGATCAGTCTGACCTCCTTCCTTCTCAAATCAGTGGAACGTTTAATCGACCACTACATTCGGGATGGTAGCTTGGGCGAGCACCCGCTGCATGCAATGCAACATGCATATCAACGGGGGAAGTCTACTACCACCCTGTTACACAATGTTGTCTACAGCATCGAAAAAGCTTTTTCACAAAAGCAATCAAGTTTAGGAGTTTTTCTCGATATTGAAGGTGTTTTTGACAACGTGTCTTTCGAATCCATTTTGGAAGCAGCACGAGATCATGGAGTACCTTCATATATCACGAATTGGATACACGCAATGCTTAGCAACCGACATCTGTTCTCATCGTTAAGACAAGTAGAGATCAGGAAATTGAGTGTCTGCGGATGTCCTCAAGCTGGTGTGTTGTCACCACTTCTATGGAACCTTGTCGCCGATAGCTTGTTGAGAAAACTAAATGAGCTTGGGTTTCCGACGTATGGTTTCGCCGATGATTATCATATAATGATCACCGGTATTTGCATTAACACACTTTTTGATTTGATGCAACAAGCCTTATGTGTTGTTGAGCAGTGGTGTCTTCATGTTGGACTATCAGTTAATCCAAATAAAACATCAATGGTGCTTTTCACGCAACGAAGGATTACAACCGGAGCTCGTGCATTGCCGTTTTTCGACTCTGAAATTATTGTCGAAGATCAAGTTAAGTACGTTGGGGTAATTCTTGACTCGAAGCTTAATTGAACAGCTCCCATCGATTTCAGGATCAAGAAAGCTTGCATGGCCTTGGGCCAATGTAGACGGGCTTTCGGCAAATCTTGGGGACTCAAACCCAAGTACATTCAGTGGGTCTACACAACAATTGTTAGACCAATACTGGCATACGGGTGCCTTGTTTGGTGGCAGAAGGGAGAAGTCATGACAATCCAATCAAAGTTAAATCATCTTCAGAGGATGGTCTTGATGGCGATGACTGGTGCGTTCTCGACAATACCTACTGCTGCTCTCGAGGCACTTACTTGGGATGAATGTACACTTGCTCCCAGTGACCTTACACTCACATGTAGTTTTCCTTTTAAAATTTCAAATGTGAGAATTCCTCTTCGCGAGGAATTGCTGTCTGGCTGGATGGACCGACAACTTGAAGAATACGTAGTTTGTTATACTGACAGTTCTTTGTTGGAGGGCCGAGCCGGTGCTGGTGTCTATTGTCATGAGATGAGATTAAACCAATCTCATTCGCTTGGTAGATACTGTACCGTATTCCAAGCAGAAATATTTGCGATTCTGTGTGGCGTACAATCCGCACTACAACAGGGAATTTGCGGTAAAAGAATCTATTTTTGCTCTTACAGTCAGGCTGCCCTGAAAGCACTTTGTTCGGCAGATTCGAGATCGAAATTAGTAATCGCATGTCGAACTCAAATCGAAGAACTTAGCATTTCAAATGCTATCTACCTTCTCTGGGTACCCAGTCATTCCGGTATTACTGGAAATGAATGGGCAGACGAATTGGCTAGAGCTGGCGCTGCGACTGATTTCGTTGGTCCAGGACCAGTTCTACCACTGTCGATAAGTTGGATAAAGCACAAGATTCGCTCTTGGGCTGCATTCGAACATGTCAACTATTGGCGTAGCTTGCAAACTTGCGTTCAAACAAAGACTTTTCTGCCGGATGTGAGTCCGAAAATGTCAAGAAATTTGTTGCATTTTTCCAAGCACAACAGCGGTATTATGGTCAGGGCACTGACTGGACATTGCAAACTCAATTATCGCATGGCTACTATTCAGCGCGCTGAATATTATTTATGTGATCTTTGTGAATCCGATTACGTAACATCATATCATTTGATATTCAATTGCCCTCTATTAATGCAATTGCGTATCCGGATTTTTGGTTCTCCATACATAGATGAACCTATGTACAGAGAGCTGAAATTTAAGGATATGCTTTTGTTCCTAACCCAGCGTGGTAAAGAGCTATAGTTTTTAGCCGTATTTGAATGACAATATCTCTTCGGGGGTGTTGTCGTTCTGTTATCTCAATATCCCCTCGGGGGTGTTGATATATCCGCTCACTGTTTGAGTAAGGGTTCCCTACGGGGGTTGGAAGTTTTAGTCCTGCTATTGTAGCACCTGCAGATCGTTCAGCATCACTCCGGGGGTGCAGAATGCTCTGTTTTAATTGTTCTGTGTCGTTGTTTTCCTTACCCCTAACCTTATTACTTCCCCAATCCTTCCCATCAGGAGAATGATGAAAAGACGATTCTTGGCAAGGCACAAATCTCCGTTCAACAAGGGGAACGTGCCATTTGAGCCAAACGTTACTGATTCCTGATTCCAAAATGAAGTTCCAGTTTATGATCGGATTAAGACGGTTCTGTTTCATTTGAAATCAGCCAATTTACCAATAAAACTCTTTCAGAGCAAAGCGTTATATCTAACACCTCCTCTCACTCAGACCTCGCAAAAGTTGGTCGGCTTCCTACATTCAGAATATGCTGATTTCGTTTTCAGACTCGAGTTGCTTTAGCTTCTCTCTAATGTTTCCAAAATCCATTCAAAACTGATAGTTTCGAGCGAACCTAGAGCGACTGTGATCTAAAAACGAAATCAGCACTAGTTTCTGCAAATGTCAAATCACTTCTAAGCACCTTGAAACAATGCTTTTCTAGACTATTCACAAAACACAATTTTGATAAGAATCGTCTGGATACATATGTTTTTTATAACTGTTTTCTAAATAATTTCGAGGGGCCTAACTATCCTCTAGCTACGTGCCGGTCAGTTTGGTTTGAACCCAGACACACTGGGGCGAGTAACATACTTCTGTTTGCCCGCTACAAACTTAATCGCGGATAAATATGATGAAACGTAGCCGGTCAATTCTTTTTCGTGCATTGAAATCAACGCATGCCTATTTCAAGACGCCCTTTTATCCAATAAAACCGAAAAATTTTCAAATTTGAATTTTGGATGGCGAAAAGCAAATAATACATGCTCTAAAATTCATTCAAAAACATTTGAAGTGAATTTCGCAAATTTTTATCTTATTGAAACGTCTACATTAAACAAGCATTAAAAGTAGTCAAAAGTAATAAGAGTATGTACTCTATTAATAAACGGTGATTTCAGTTCCCATCTCAACGGCTGATATGGGCTACACTTTTCATTACTCACCGCTTATTACAAGACTGTGCCATGAAGTGAGTAGCACAGTTACTTGCTACCAATCCGAATCACTTGATCGGTACAAGTCGGAAAAGGATGGATGGAAACTTTAGCCAGCCGCTCGTAAAGATGGCTCCGATAGTGTCGCAATTTATGATGGCATGCAGTAATTGATAACGGAAAACGAGGCGTTGAAATTGACAGGACTAGTTGTGTTGCGTTTGTTAATTGAATGGATCACTTCATTAGTAAAAGGAAACGGGATTACGTGGTGTTTCAGATATTTTTAATTAAAGCGAAAATCATGTACGTAACTATCAAGCAAAATAAAACGTACGCTTCTTTGTGAATAAAACCAACTTTGTCTGCGGAAATTATGCAATTGAAAAGAAATAAAAATAAACTAGTAAAAGTATGCAACTAAGTGAAAGGTTAGAGTTCAGCCATACACACGCTCTGTACGCTTCTTGTTTTAGTCACTATTTTTTTTTTTTTTGAAATCCTAACTCTAGCCAAAACAAAATACGATCAACAACAACCTCTATCTCGCCGCCGTCCGTCGTCGAACCGTGAAGAGAGAAACGCAAGATTTGGCGACGATCAACGATTTCTCTGTCAGACATGCAGCCTGCAGATTCAAACTTATATAAAATGGGGACTCGTGTCTGTTTCGTCCGATAAGCCGGATTTCAGATTAGTTCCATCAAACTAACATTTTTATTAGAACCGGGTTAGCTTCAGGCAAAATTTTTACTTTTTAGTAGAACTGCTCCAAATGAACAGTTTGACAGCGGTCAGATTTGAAACTGTATATTTTAGCTATTATTTTTGATTTTCTCTTCTAAAAGTTTCATCATCGCTCCCACGATTTCAGCATTCAACAACGGGTTAACATATTTTGACGAACAGACAAACTGTTTTTTTTTCGACGCCCATCTAAACGAAAATGCATTCCACGCAGGCGGATGTCACTGGCACCGTACCGCTACAGCCAACCAACCTGCATCACCGACCAGTGCACGGAACGGAACGCATGCCATGCGCTCGTTTCAGTGCTCTTCTGTGAGTTCTGAAACGCGCACACACGGCTTGGCGTAAAGTTTCGCGATCATTGCCAAGGTCGTCGCATCACATTCTTTCCCTTCACTATCTGTACCGCGCATCGTCGGGCCCCGTGTCGTCATCCAAGCAAACCGACCAGCATCATCAGCGCATTGCGCCGATTGGACAAAGCGCGGTCCACTCGATCGCTCTGTCTCGCTTCCTCTCGGACGAGTGAGTGCAGAGCGCCGCACAACAGCAGCAGCAGCCGCGTGTAGATGCAGAAGGGGATGAACGACGCGGAAGAGGAACGTCAGCGTTTATTTTTATGCGTTTATTTGGCGAAGTTGCATCCGCATCGCATGGTGGTAAAGATTAAAGGAGATGCTCGGTAGGGCTTTCCTGTGCGGCGACGAGGGAGTGCGGTTGGGTTGTGGCATTGGGGCGGCAGAAGTTAAACGAGCTCGCGGCCAGAACATGTGCCGGTCGGTGGCAGCCGCGCTGATGTCAGCCAAAGAACCTCTCATCATAGTGCGGCGACGAGGGAGAATGTGTGTCAGTGTGTTAGTTTTAACGAGATCGAGAAGTGGATGGGGAGCGACTTTTTTCCCTCCGGTTTTTTTTTTCATTTTTGATTGCGCTGCAACTGCCTGCATTGGACCAGCAAACACACGCCTTATGGATGCGGTTATATAACGTGATTGGAAGTCGGAAATTCGGGAATCACGACTTGTTGGATTGCACCGATCGGTGCACCTTGCGGGAACAGGTTTCAATTTGATGTTTTGCGTTGGCTGTTTATGAATGCTGATGATCCAATAGGTTATGGGGAGTTGAGGTTATTTACATCGCAGTTTCTTCCAATATTTTTTTTTCATCACCAGCTATCTTTATTCAATGCGATCAGGAGTTACTGTTTACATAATGTTCCACTTAACATGACACATAAATTGATCGTTAAGCGGGTAGCTCACCTTTTTATTCGTCCTGCTCTTGACATTTAGCTGATGGAAACGCATAAACTTTTAATTCCGGTAGTCTTCATCAAAACCGTTAACACTAACATCAACAATTTTCCGGTTAACTATGGTTAGAAGCCCCGGGAAGTTGATGGTAGTTGTAATTAGCCTGACTTAAATCAAGCGGACGTGGCTCTTGGGATTTAGCAATGAAGGTTGTTCGATAAAAAATAACAAAATGGGTTCCGTACATTTTCTGCCACTGGATAAATACAAATAGCAACTCTACGTCAGCAGCATTTTGCGTTAGTTTATAGCAATTGATCAGTAAAAAAATATTTTTTATCAAATATACAGCACCCCACAAATATGCAGACCAATAAATACAACATGCCATTACAATTTTCAACAACTTTGACTCTTTTTGGGGCTGATATAAATAAAATATTATTCAAAGCACACCGAACTCAAATGAAATCAATGTTTGTTGCCATCGGAATGATCATCACTATCGGGGACGAACAATCTAGGTGCTTCGAATTATGGCTGAATTTATTTCAGATTTAAAGACTGCCCGATTTTGAACCGCCAATCTCTAGTCTCCTTACGGGTTTGCCGCCCGCAGCCTCTACTTCGATTGCACATAGTGCAGAGTCTTCTCCGAAGTCAACGATATCTTCCAGGTTCTTATCTGATCATAACTTTAGTTGGGCTCTCTTCCGGCATTCGCGCTACATGCCTAGCCCACCGTAGTCTGTCGTACTTTATCAGCCCTCCGATGTCTGCATGTTTGTACACGTCTCAGGCCGCGGTTCATTTGTGTGACCGAGTATTGAACGCAGAATTCTTCTCCCAATCATACTGAGCATCATACTTCTTACTTCGTTGCTAACCACGTTATCACATGTTACTAGTTATCGTCATCACCGTCGCTGAATAATCCAGATACTCCGAATCAGCACCGAATGTATTTCAGAGTTCCAACCGCAAGTCTTCCGTCTCCTTGAACAGCCGCCAAACACGCCTCTTCAAGCAGACAAATTGTCCAAGATAGCTTGCAATGGTCCTTGCAAATCGACAGCTTTGGGACCTGTAATAGAGACCATACCGTCGTTGACATGACATTCGCCTATGTCATTCACGTAAATATTGTAGAGTGGCCGGCTTAGACATGTGCCCTGTGAAAAATGCATGTGTTTTTCAAACGACAAATTTTAGCAAAAAGTTGTATATAATCGGTGAAACACAATGCCGCCTCAATATCCAGGAAAACTGATTCCGTCTTTTTGCTAGCATAGACCATTTGAATTTTTGTTGAGAGCAACGCAAGACAATCGCTCGTCCCTTTGCTTTTGCGAAAGCCAAATTGTGTATTTTTTCGTAGCTTCGACCCGATTTGTGAGGCGGAATAGGATCATTTATACGAGCAACTTCTAAATACAGGACAGCATTGCAATCGGTCGATACTAGTTGTGGTCATGGACAATGTTACACTCATTAAATTCAACAATTGTCTCTTGGAAGAGCCTGGCAGATTCATAAACAAGTTGAATTTGATTCTGTCTGGCCCTGGGGCTTAAATGTTACATGATAAAAGATCAAGTGAGAACTTCACCATCGAAAACGGTATTTCGTTCGCGTTATCGTGAGGGGACGCAGCGCGGTAGATCTTCTGTGCCAGGACGGAATCCGGACAAACCGTCTTGGTAAAATCGAATATCCAACGGTTTGAATATTGCACGCTCTCGTTAGTACTGTTTCGGTTTTGCAAGCGCCGGGCCGTACCCCAAAGAGTGCTCATCGATGTTTCTCTCGTTAGCCCGTCGACGAACCGGCGCCAGTTGCTACGTATTTTGGATTTCATCAAACTCTTCATGCGCGTTTCCGCCATCGCGTACTGTTGGTAGCTGCCGGGTAGCCCGTCGCCTTGGAAGGTCTTATACGTGGTGCCCGGTTCTCCGCGTACACGTCTGAGCACTCTTTGTCCCACCATGGATTGGGAGGACGCCCGCGTGAGTTCGCGTCTGGTACGCGTTTAGTCTGAGCTTCAATCGCGGTATCGAGAATCAAGCCAGCCAGGAACCCGTACTCTTCCTCCGGAGGAAGCTCTTGTTTGCTAGAGGTGGTTTGGCGAGGTCTCCCCCCCCGTGGGGAGAGTAGTGGAGCGACGAGTGCGGCATCGGATAGCACCAGTGACCCCCCAGTAGTGGTAGGAAATAGCCCTACCAACGCACTGGACGGGCCACTATCCGCGATGCGCAAAGTGGTGGAGCAGCTCGATTCAATAACGAGTACACTAGCGCAAAGCAAAACATATGCAAGGAGTTAAAACAGAGTCTCCTGGAACTCCGGAAAACTGTTCGTGTCGCAAGACAGAAACAGCAGGCTTATGCCAAGAGGGTGGAATGTCGGGAGAAGTCCGACAGAGAAACCCAGACAGTGGCCTCCAAGAGGGAGGGAAGAGAGAAGGTCGATACAGGCACTCAGACAGCTGCCTTCACCTTCTATGGAGCAGCCAAGTCGCTCGAAGCGGCGGCCGAGTTCCCCTCGAAGGGAAAAGGCAAGGGCAAGGGCAATCGTAAGACGGCGTCAAACGCGAAGCGCCCTAGGAAGTCGCCAGGCGAGGGTGCAAAAACCGACACCACACGGCGTGCAACCGTTAAGGCCAAACGCCGTCTGGCCGAGGTAAGCGAGGGCGAGAGTGACCTCGCTGAGCAGAGCGTTGGTACCAGCAACCCGGCGCGACCGGGGCAGGGGGGCGTTAACCCCTGGACGCTGATCACCAGGAAGAAGCCGGCACCGACACCGGAGGTACCGCGGCCCGCGAAGAAGGCCAAGGACAGAGGCGAGGCCTTGTGGTTGAAAACCGACAAAGACAAATACGCCGACGTCCTAAAGTCGATGAAGGCGGCCGAAAGCCTTTCCCACAAATGTCCCACATGGGATGCCAGGGGGAGTGATAGAGGTACAATAGAGTGGCACGATCGAGAGTGAATCAGGTGATAGGGTGAGCATCCAAGTCAGCCTCACATGGTATGGGTGGGGCGAGCACAAAAGTAAGCCTAGCAAGGAATGAGTAAGGTGAGCACACAAGTCAGCCTCGCAAGGAACGAAAAAGGTGAGCACAAAAGTCAGCCTCATGTGGGAGTGTTTGAGAGTGAATCGAAGTGCGATTGAGAGAGCATCCAAGTAAGCCTCATACAGGACGTATGAACGCGTGAGTGAGAGTGAATGAGTACATTTAGTACACCCATCCCCCAGAAGTAATACCGAGAGGTAGTTCCTGGGAGCCATCATTCCTCGGAGCCCAATGGAGTTTAGTCGGTATTAATGGCAGCGTCACCATTCGAGCCCAACACGCCCCCAGTGCACCCCGTGTGGTAGATTGGACCCAACCAATAGCACGTGTACTGGGCTAGGACGTAAAGGTCTTCTCCATTGTAAAAAAAAATTAAAGGGTTGTGTACAGGACACGACCACGGTGACATTAAAAATGTAGCTGTTTTCAAGAGCGTGCAAATGAATTTTATCTATCACACATATCGACTCACGTTCTTGTTCACTCGCCTGTTTTCATATGTTACAATTTCCTATATACCCTCCCCATCAAAACATAATTTATTGAAGGTCTTTTAACGGTAATCTATTATTACAATTAATCAAGTATCTTACTAGGTGATTGGCATTATTTGGCTGATCCATCTAGTAAAAATAGGCTGGTCTGTCCAGAAAATATATTCAAAAGAAATGTTCCATATTGAGAGCTGTGATGAGGAAGCCCACGCCCGCCAACGGAAATATACAGATTCTCCATGAAATATGGAATTTCATTTTCCATTTAAATTTTCAATAATGTACTAATGAACTTAAGTAAACAATCTTAAGTTTAAGTATTTCTTGATCGATTAGTGGTGGAAAAAATGAAATTATTTGATAAATTACATTGTTATACAACGTTCGCACTACCAGTTAAAACGGGTTTTTATGCTATCTTGGTGACATTTTTCTTGTTGCTAATTATTAAAACGTGTTATAACTCTGTAGTGCAATCATTGTATTATTAAACCAATTCTGCAACGTTTTATGTTATATAGGTGTTTTATGTGGTAATAGGACTGACATAATTATATCTTCAGTACAGCGGTTTGTTTCATAATTTAAAACAGATTTATTTTAAAATTTAAATTAGTATACCCAACCGTTCTATTTGTTGTATACTTTAAAACGCAATTAGAACTGTGTTTTAAATACATAGGGTAGGACAGATATTCTGACTGGATAAACTGGGAAAACAATTTTAAGTCCAGTAACGCTTAAGACATGGCTTGAATTTGAATCGAAAAAGAACACCCGCTTAAACTGCTGCTGGGACGGTAAGTTCTGTTTTAAAATTTTCCGTTGTGTGCAGTACGAAACAAAAGTGTTTGAAATTAGAAAACAAAAAGTTCTGCTGGAAATGTGATTGTTTCCGATGCAATTACTCTCAGATTTTTCACGCAGGGGATACAGGCCGTGTAAATGAAAACCGCGTAAATTTAAAAAAACGCGTTAATGAAAACCGCGTAAATTTCAAAATCCGCGTAAAAAACCTGAGTGTACTCTCCTATATAAAATACTACGCTGCTGAACAGTGCAATAACTACAGAAAAAACATATAACCGAAATATGAAACATGAAAACCAATAGGCTCTTTACCCTACGCAGCTACAAAGCGCTGTAAACATGGATTAACAAGTTACAACGCACACGCATGCATAAAAATAAATATATTTTTTTCAAACGCAACACTCTTAAGCAGCACACACCGTATTGAATTAAATCCAAACCACCCCGCCCACCCACTTTGCGAATCATTCTGTGACACCGTGCTGGTACCCGAAAAATCCGCACACGGCCACCGCTGCCGAAAATGCATAGCGTCTACCGCTTATTGTAGTGCCCAGACGCTGCAGCCATGATCTTACCCGTTCGACATAAGAACAAAAACTGATTCAAACGGGTACGCGTCACCTCTATTTATAAACTAACCGTATATGGTTTAGTCACTTGGGTGCGAGTGTGTGCAAATGCCAACGTTACCGAAAATCGATAGCGCTTATTGCATCGCCCGGAGACGATGTTGCTCGTAAGGGATAAGAGCAACAGCTGATTTAAACGGACATGCGTTGCTTCTATTTATGACTTTTCGTGTTTCATTGAGCAACTAAGCTGCCCTCTCTTGACAGCTGTGTCTGAGAAATCTGCCTCACGAATGGTAATTTTCCCGTTTTTCGTGAACTTTTTAATTTTACCAATTTCCGAAAGTCTACTTTTATTGGGGAGATATTAAGTTATTACCAATATTTAAGTTAGGTGTTTCTGAATCGGTTGGTGCATGAATGATTAAAATCCATCTAGTAATATCGGAGTTATAAGCGTGCAAACCTTACATAGTTTCGTTACATGGGAGATAGTTTAGATTTTAGAATGACACCTAGCCCCAGATAGTGGAGTAAGACATTTTTAATGTCAAAAAAGCTCTTCCAATGAATATTTCGTGTGAGGTCATACGACACATTGATTGTATTCGGAGGCCCTGAACCGTTAGCAATCTTAATTACGATTGGCAGATGGTCGCTGCCGTGGGGATCAGAGACTACCTTCCACATGCAATCTAACCGCAGCGATGTCGAGCAGAGGGACAGGTCTAAGGCGCTCGGACGCGCTGGAGAGGCAGGAATCCGTGTCATTTCACCCGTATTCAAAATAGTCATATTGAAGTTGTCGTAAAACTCATGAATTGAGGTAGATCGATTATCGCCATGAAGGCAACCCCATGCCGCGCCGTGGGAGTTGAAGTCACCCAAAACTAGTCTCGGTGCGGGGAGGAGTTCCGCAATATCGCAAAGCTGTCGGTGGCTAACTGAGGCTCTAGGGGGGATGTAGGTGGAAGCAATGCAAAGGTTTTTGCCTTTAATTCTGATTTGGCAAGCGACATCTTCAATGCCTGGTGTCGAGGGGAGGTCGATTCGGTTAAAAAATAGCCCTTTTTGATCCCCAAAACTACCCCTCCGTAAGAGTCTTCTCGATCCAAGCGAATAATGTTAAAGTCGTCGAAGTGTATTTGTTAAGATTTTAAAGATATCGATTTTCGGGATAATGCTTCTGCAATTCCACTGTAGAACAGTGATTAAATCCGACACTTCGTTCGATGCATTAGCCATACACTACAGGATACAATCGCTGAAATGAGGAACTATTTCGCAGTGAACTGCATCAACAATGTTTTTACTGCGGGGAGAAGGCTTATCAAGATGCTTTTAAGAGGGTCAGCTTAAAGCTGTTAAAATACGGTCCACAATGTCAGGGAAATTTGGTAGGCCTGCGATGGCTTCTTTCTCTGGCTAAGGTATGGGAAAACTTGGGGTTTGTGATGTCGCAGGAAGTGCTGGGAACTCCTTTTCTGAGCTCATGCGACTTGTTTCGGTTTTGCTTTTGGTCTCTACAACGAAGCTTATGAGAGAAAATGTTCTTTATTTTTCTATTGCTTCTAGGCACAGCAGAAGATATTCCCATCACAGTCGCCTTCGTTGCTAGACAAGTTAGTATAGATATTAGGGTCCGATGGAGTAGCTATCTTTAGCATTTATGCAAAAATCGTTTGGAACGTTCCAAAATCTTCCTCGCGCTATTTGTACGCCGAACATGTCAGGAGATCATGTGGGTTTCCTCCACAGTAGAGATACTTTTCGACATCCTCTCCACAGGAATCATCCGCATGATTCCCACCGCATTTCCCACAATTAAACTTATTGCTACAATGGGAGGCTGTTTGTCCCAATTATACAGTTCATGACCCGTGGCGCAAGGTAGTTGGGTAGAGCAGAACTGGCGAAAGCTACCCGATAAGAGTCTTAGATGACGTATGTTTTCTTCACATCAGTTGCGATTGATGTAGAATCCAAACGTTTGCATTCCAGTATCTTCACTGGTGCAAGGATGTGATCTTTGAAACATCCAGTCCCATGTTTCAGCAGCTCCTCGCAACTCAGACTCGAATCGGAAACTACCCCGTAGACTTCAACCCTATTAGCTGGAATATACACACTGTACTTCTTCGTAAAGTGCCCGTAGCCAGCAATATCATTTGCCTGATTCAAACTATTTACCACCATCCGAAGCTTATCAGTACGAACTTTCGATATTTCTGTCACAGCCGAATACCGCTCCGTCAGAACTGGAGAAATCTGCTATAGATTCATACACTTTTTGTCTTTGGTCCGAAAGAAGATCACGATGGGTCCGGAGGCCGAACTTGGATATACCTTGAGCCGGGGAGCTGATTTTGTTTCGACATCCATCTCAACTTGAGATGAACCACCATAAGGGAAGTCATTTTTGAACGGGCCTATTGCCCAATACACGTTAGTATGAGAAGTTAAAAAGGGGAAACGTAAATAAAAACGATACTAAACTTGTGTGTAAATCGGTATCAAGACGACTTACTAGAAAAACTCTACTTCACTGGTCACTGGCCGAATGGTGGTACTCAGAAACATAAACACAAAAGAAGGATAAAACTGAAACCTTGACGAGACGGAGAATGCGCAAGATAATTTTGAACGCGGATTAGCACAATTCTTTGTCGCTATACACTGCACGGACTGGAAACAAAACACTTGTGAGTGTTTAGTGATATTTTGCTTCGTGCTTCATTCACTTGACGACGTTTTCCGCGGAAGAGAACAACCTTCATGGAGAGCTCGCACTGAGCGTCTGAAATTCACGACATCTTTAACACTTCTCTTGTTTCCTCAGAACAAATACACGCAGCTTTTCAAAAGATTCCCGAACATGCTTTCAGCCTCGACACAATTCGCTTTTCGGTAGAAGATAGCTGGAATTTTGATGCTCAAACTGTTAACTTTGACATGACCTCACGGTATATCATCTATTGATCTCAAGAGATGCGTAGATGTGCTTTGCCGACCTCTGAAGATGATAATCAAACTATCTCTTCAGACTGGTACAGGTACTCCCCGAAAGCTGGAAGCGGTCATTCATGAAAGGAAATAAGTGTGACATTAGCATCGGCGTAATGTCACTCTGTGGTGTTTCAAAACTGCTGGGGATACTTATTGGGAAGGAGTTGTTTCGCAGTGTGAAGCATTATATCTTAGTTGGTCAGCATGGTTTCTACCCGGGTCGTTCCAGCGACAGCAATCTTGTGGAGTTGATCTCATTCTGTCTATCAAATATGGAAAATAGATGATACTAAGTTGCCTTCGATCGCATCGACCATCGGATACTGCTGGAAAAACTGCGACGCTTTGGGTGCCTCGCATAATGTGTCCCGCTCGTTAAGTCATACCTGGTCGATCGATCACTCTCCGTGAAACTAGATAATCCCATAGGTTCACTAACTTATCTTGAGTTGCTCAAGGCAGCACTATGGGTCCATTACTTTTCACGATCTTTTTCGATGACGTCTGTTTTGCACTTCTTCCGGGATGCAGAATCCTGTATGTGGATCATCTGAAATTTTATCTGATCTTGACTGTCTCGCCTCAGTTGGTCAGAGTTATGGGAACTCATCAACGAATTTACTGAAGGGTACGCTCTTAATTTGCTGACTACAAGGTGCAACAGTGAGATCAGTTTCACTCGCAAAAATAATCCAATCATCTACACATATTACGTCGACGGTGTACCAGTTTAGAGAGTAAGGCCGCTTACAGAGTGCCAGTGAGAAGCTGAGCAGGGGCTGGTACTGACAGTCCGATGCGAACCGGAACCCGCAAACGGAAATTTTCCGTAGATAAGTAGTATGCGGTTTTACTGATGACTCCGCTTTTAGCCTTTTTGAGCTTCACTGTCTTTAGTGTGTATGATTGTTCAATTGAAATGACAAGTTTTATAAACTCTTTGTTCGTTAAATTGTATGTGTTTTATTTGACAAAGCATATCGTCGCGGTTGTGCTATCTTATGACAAACACCATTTTGGGGTAAACTGAGTTACATATGCCGCATTACTCGCCTAACGAATCTCTACAAGATGGCGTTTCCAGAATTTTGAAATTTTGCATGGTTACTGAAATATAGCGAGAAAAGTGATTAGAAATTATGAGTTTTTTGCTTCAAATCAATATATCTTGGGATTGGCTCAAGTTCTAATGAAGTTTTAGTTGCTTTTATGTGTAAAAATGTCTTGGGAACGCAATGGCATAATAATTTTAAAAACAAAAATACATGTATTGGGAGAAAAACGCAGTTTTAGCTTTAAACTGGAAATATTGCCTATTTGGCAACACTGTAACCAAAAATAACTATTTTTATCTAGATTCCCTGACTCATTTCCTTAAAAATGCATTTAACCGATTGTTTATAGACCAAATGAAACCAAAGATATGAATAAAAGTGAATAATTGATGCATTATTTGTATGGAAAATTTTCCATGAACGATTATGACACGTCATGCAATTTTTTTCATTATTGCACAACTATGACACGTGTGAGAGCAACTTTTGTTTACATTTTTAGTGAAAACTCGCAACATAGTCAACCGATCTTCGTAATATTTGAGAGATTAATACAGAATAGGTAGAAGAATCAGTTCTCTTCTCTGAATTGTTTCTACCATTTATAAGTTTCATGATATTCAATCTCAAACTTTAAAAATCGTTTTTCTCGAATTGTGCAAAATGGCGCTTGTCATTAGATAGCACAACAGCGACAATATGTGTCTACAATACGTAAAAAATAATAATGTAAACAAACATCAACAGTTGTTACGGCATTTAATTAGCAAGGGACTGGAAGGTGAAGTCAAGGGACTGGAAGGTGAGTCGGTTCCGACAGCATGAAGTAACAAGTTACTTTACGCTTGTCCGGACATGCCGTAGACTCAGGTGATTCGCATTTCTAATGCCAAAAGACCCTGACTCCTACGGTAGCAGACAAAAAGTTAAGTCGCCGGTGAGCTCTAAGCTTGCATATATGATCCTTCCACGCTTTTCTAAACTTTCTCCCTTCAACTCCTTGCTCTCCCTTGAGTACTATGGCTCTAAATATTGAAAAATATACTTCACCTTCCAGTCCCTTGCTAATTAAATGCCGTAACAACTGTTGACAAATTGACTCAATAGGTTGTTAACAAAAATGGTTAACAAAAAATGGTAAAAATAAACAAATATTGTTAAATATTCGTTGGATCTCTTGCGCGCAACTTTTTATTCGGAGATTTTTTCGTTGGAGCAAAATATTTGTCTGCTCGCGTACTACGAAATGTAGGAGTTGGGCTCACCTGAGTTGGACACGCATAGATATCAAAAGAAATCCATTATAAACCGTTTAGCACTGCATTTTATATCAAGTCGTAATATTCAACCTTACTACGAATAAAATCCAACATCCAATTTCCTACCGTATAACGACTATCCTTAGGAATAATTCTATTATTCGAAATGTTACTGACCAGAGGGTCCCCTACCGTCTTGCGTGAAATCGTCCTATCCACGACACCAGCCAGTACCGCAATGAGCCACAAATCAACTCAACGAGCTCACATTCAACCTGACCGTCTGAACACGCTTTAATCTCGTTAATCCGAATTTTACAACCCGTTGAGTCCCACGCATCTCTCGGACCTGCATCGACTGCAGCAGCAGCAGCAGCAGCACCAGCAAACCAGCCGCTCAGTAACAACAGGTGGTCTTCGTTATGGGCAGTAGCGCGCAGAATTCGTCCTCTTTCATTCAACTTCCCGTCCTGTTCGGTCCTTTCCGGACCCATTCACCGCGTAGCTTGAGCACGGGCCGATCGAAGCTCCAAACTCGCAGTCGTCGACAGCAGTTTGTGTACGCAAGTGATATCGGACTTGTAATTATTATTATTTTTATTATCATCGCTGCAATAACGATAATAATTATACGCTGGGTACAGCAGCCTGATACAACGACCGCAGCCAAGCCGCGTGGTGGCTGTCGGTCAACGAGAAGCTGGCACGTTTCGCACGGAAGAAGAAACGTGTATGCGGTAATTTTGCCACCTAACTATAATGGTCGGGGATGATTTCTGACGCTCTCGGTGGAATTTGGAGCGTCACCCTCTGGGAGGTGGCCGTGGTGACAGCCGTAAGAAGTTGCAGTCGCCGCGGGATGATTTTTGTGTTGGAGAGCAATCCCGTTGGAATGTAGTTCCATGACAGATCTAGTGTAATGAATGGGCAGCTGAAACTATCGTCAACTTTTCACATAAACCCACGCATTCCGTTTCAATCAGGAACATGTTTGCTTACGGGTAATAAAAGCTTGAGGTAATCGAGTCGTGTTTTAATGCTATTTATAAATGAATCTAATTAAGTTATTATCGAGCACAACGAAAAATAAATATTGATTGAATTTTTGTGCTTAATGTTTAATCCTAGGGTGGCAATCGAAATCAAACTACACATAATCGTTGAATTCTTTATGAATACTTTAAAATCTGTATCACAGAAGAAATTTTATTTATACTAGCTGAGCAGGTCTGTTATTAACAAATGTGGCTTGAATTTTTGTGCTAAATCTTCAATCCTGAGGTGGCATTTGAGGTCATACGCTGAATTTTTCAATGAAAAATGTCTGGCGTAAAAAATGACTTATTCTGTCTGAGCAGTCTACTATTATAATTATTTCTCGAGGTCAATTTGTAAAATTAAAGGAATAAATCATTATTGAAATTGATGGCGTAGTGGATTTTTTAAACATATTGTATAATACGCCTGCTTGAAAACGAAGGAACCGATCTGTGAAGCTACATCGGGACTAGTTTATAGATAAACTTTTTAATAGAAGGTGAGAGTAGATCATACATCTGCAGTTTGAAATGTACTCAAAACAGATATCTCTTGCTTTTATTGAATTCTACTTCGACTTGGTATAAATAAAACGAAGCGTCGGCGAACGTGACTAAACACTTTGCAAAGAGCTATAACGCGTTGGTAAACGCTTCACTTTTCGCGTAAGGTTTTGATTCGCCTATAATTTCATTGAGACTTTGGAATTGCTCCCTCCTCGGGAAAAGTGCAACTTTTCATTAAAAAGTATATTGAACCACTTCAAACGTCGATCCAACATTTTAATTCAAGTTCCGAAATATTTTGAGCAAAATAATCAAATATTTTGGACTACACATATGAAAAATCCGACAGGTATCGAACTGTAGCGACAAATAGGATACGGGGCCCAAAAATCACGCAAACGAACTGTTCAGGATGGAGAAGAAGAAGCTGATTCGGGCAAAAAAATTATCCTGCAAGCGATCTGTGAATGTGGTAAACTGTTTGATCTCTTCGTCACATCAAAGACCGTCAACGGATAAAACCTTTAAAAATAACTTCTACTCTTTGGGATCTAACGGATAAATGGCACTGTTATGGCTGGTTTAGTATTTGCTACTATGCTCGAACCGTCGTAGACTGATACGGAACCTATAATGTTATTTTTATGTCAACCCTTCAAATATTCCGGAACAGTTCTTTATGATTTTATTGAATTATGGAGAATTTACAATCAGGCTTAACAAAAGCAAAACACTCACGAGGTGTTGAAGATAAGATAATTTGCAATTGAAATTTCAGTTAACTTTTGATAAATTCAAAACCTCAACTTATGGACAAGCGAGAAATGCAAATAGTAGCCACAATGACGTACAATCAACGTGTTTTATATTCCATCTGTTATACATGACAGTCGGTGAAATGCAGGGTGCTGTTAGTAACGGGTGTTCAAAAGATAGGTGGGTAATGCCTGCGACATAACCGGAGAGATGTAGAATACATAAGGAACACGTTCTTCAAATATGTTGATACTCATTGGAATTTTCGGACAAAAGGTGATGTGGGCGAGGAATATTTCAAATTATTCTTTACAAAAATGATGGTGGTCCTGAAAAGGACCGTTTTTGTTGGCGTTGTTGGCCTTGGTGAGGGAGATGGCTAACGATGAAATGAATTGTTAGCATGAGTCAGGCCCGATGAGAGGGGGGGTCAGCCGGGGCAATTGCCCTGGGGCCCGGGTCGCGTTTGGGGGCCCGAATTTTTATCCGAAAGATGGGTGAAAACGTCTGGTATTCATAGAAGAGCAAGAAAAATAAGAATTGTAATTTCTTTGTAATTATTCACCCTATTAAATTGTCATATGATGAAAGCGGAGAAAAATTTGAAAGACATTTTAATCTAATAACTTGAGAATTCGAAATTGTGGATACCAGAGCTTTATTTTATATTTAACTTTTTTCCTTTTTTATTTCGACTATGTTAGTCACATTTTCTTTTTACATTTTAACGACATTCAATTAGCTAGAGATTACTGGGTAGGGAAATTTATGAAAATTAGGGCCACAGTACTCAAGTGAGAGCAAGGATGTGAAGTAAACAGATCGGAAAACTAGAAGTGGCAGGGTCATTAGAACAGGCTTAATATCGTACGGGCTTAATCTTTGTCTTCTGTTAATGAGGGTCGAGCTTAGGCAGTATAACTACGAATCACCCGAGTTCACTAACATGTGTCCTGGTATCGATAGACGTGTCCATCTTTACCGTGACAACCGACGATATATTTAACATTTGTTAAAACAAACGTTCTTAGAGGAGTTGTCTACTTTATGTACTAGGTCAACAAAACCGAGTTTTTTGTTTGAATTGGCAGAATACTTTACAAAACGTTCAGAAGCCAATTCAATGTATTTTCGAAGAGAACAGCGCCAAACAGAAATGCAAGCACACGGACGTATCCGTCCTCTTCTGCGTTCGTTTCTTTACTGGTGGAACCGGTTGTTGGATTGCAGACACTGGGAGTATTTTATTGAGTGAATATTTGTTTCTGTAAGATCCACAAATCTTGGTTTTGAAGCTTTTTGTGGTTTGGCATAAGATAACGATGTGCTGTTAGCGGTTATAGTAGGCGGACTTTTCTTAGCTACTTCTGTACAATGTTTTAGGTGGTGCAGTGTTTTTTGGAGAATTTGCGCATAGGAATCTGCCCTGGGTGCATAACCGGTGTTGTCTGATGAGATGTTCCATGTTCGGTTAATATGCATAAAATGGTTTTGTAAAAAGGAATTAGTTTGTTCACAAGCATTATCACCACAGGAAAAGGATTAGAATTACCCTGGAAAATGTTCCTCAATGTTATTAAATCCATTTCTCCGTACCTTGATATAAACTTTTTTTTATCGCCATGTCAGGAGTGGGCAGAGATAAATCGTGTAAGCGCACCTGTTTAGAGCCGTTGTCTATATATACGGGGATGCTTTAGTTAACGTTGCCGCATGCGTTGGCGTGTTGTATGTTGTTTCGCGTAACGAATGACTGTGATTAATGTTTTATATGGTGCAATTGTAGGATATTAGCTCCTGCCACATTGAGCACCTTTTTCACTTTTAGTAATTGTTTCACTTCTCGAATAGCTGGTCTCAAAGAACATTTCCAAAAAAACAATAGCAACACAATTTATCCACAGTGGGGCTAGTTTTTGCAGGGGATCTATGGCGGAACGATTTTAGCTTGGACTCCGGGAGGGATGAGAAGGTAGACTGACCTTAATTAGGAATCAGAATATATTGGCTCAAATGGCACGTTCCCCGTACATAATCGGGGATTTGTGATCTTAATTAACCGGTAATTGAAATAAATTTTTATTTGTATATTTGTATTTTTATAGCACGTTAAAATAATTTTTCGCCAACAATGCTTTGTGTTAAGATGGAACACTAATTTTGGGTGTCGCTAGAGATGTTTGTGATATCCATAAGAAGCCAATTGCTATGTGCCAAATAAGGAAATCAAATCAGTTCAATTCAGTCACCAGTACTAGCAGTCGTTTGCCCGCTGTACTCGCAGTTGTTTTATTTCCGTTTAATTCCTTATTACTGCATTCTGTGTCATTTTTTGTCTATTACTGCATATTCCAACAGCGTATTAAAACCGACTTCTACATTAAAACGTCACATTCCTTTCCAAAAAAACCTTCATAAAAGCTATGATTAGAAAATTTTCTCGGTTGTTCTATATTTTTAATCCTACAACGGTTTTGTGGGGTACATTTGTACCCCAGAGCTATTTGCAATCCCTGTTATTCCGTTACGGTTTATTTTAACTGCAAGCAAACTTTATCATAAATCAATTTGATTATTAAACTTCCATTAAAGCTGGTGCAACCTATTTGTTTCACTTAAATAACCTAACAGTGCCTGCTTAAAATTTGTCTGGGGTACAAATGTACCCCACAAAACCGTTTACGTTAGTGTTTTATCATGTGTATATAATTCGGAAAATTTATTATATCTTTTTTATAAGCAAAATATCGATACATAGTAACTTGCGTGAAATTGTATAGGCTTCAACACTGCTGAACAATTAAATCTGTTATTTGATTTAATAATGCTACTATAGCAAAGTAACTAGAAAAGGCGCTTGGATCGTAATCGTATTTTTTGGTTTTGATGTCAAAATATGATTTGTATATAATATGTACTACGCACAACTCAATTCCTCATCTTCTGTAGCCCAAGTTCTGGAACGTACAATGCACTGGTCTGTTCCTTCATCGCCTATTTTAACTTCGTTACTGCATATTGCTGTATATTTACTATTTGTATTGTATTTGTATTTGGTGTTCAAACAAGCATCGGAATAAATGCACTTTTTGGTCGGTTTTTGAATTATTTACTATTTGTTCAAAAGGAAATTTAATAATATTTACAACGCCGTATAGATAGTAAAAATCGGTTAGAAGCTTCCGAAGTTATAGCAATATTAAGGTTAAAAAGGGATGTTGACGTATTTTTAGGGCAAATTGTATAAAAATGAAAATGTGCATAAAAAATTTGCAAAGCACGATTATTTTTGAAAAGGCTGCTTTGATTGGCTTATTTTTGAATAAAACTATCTAATTTAATTATAAATTCAATAAAAACTAGGCATATTAGAGCGGTTTTAATTCTGGGGTACGAATGTACCCACAAAACCGTTTACGTATAGAAAAAGTTACGAAACCGTTGTAGGGTTAAACGAGAATTACGAGCTGAATTTGCTACCTTATTCTTGCTAACAACAAAAGCTAAAAACTGCTCCACCGCTACCAACAGATAAATCTACCCGTGTATCATTTTGTCTAAACCACAGAAGCAAAATATCGTAGGGGAGCCCGGGGCTAGTTGGCGGTTGAGGTAAGTTGGCGGAATCCCTTTTTCTCTGTTTCAATTAGACATATAGCGCTGGCTCTTCTTGTGTACCTCAAGTTAGGTAAAACCCGTTATCCAATGTGTTTTTGTTGCAAAACGATTTGTTTGGTGGAAGTTGTGGGTGATATTGTGTTTTCGAGTATACCACGTAAATGTTCTAAATTTTAAATGTTTTGCGTTATTTAGAGTGATTTTAAATCTATTTCCCGAATGATTATATTTTTCGATAGCGCGTGAAAAGAGCATCCGTATAGATATTACATCTATCCACAAACAAAAGTAATTTTTTAAATAATTTTTAATAAAATATGCGGTTGAGGCAAGTTGGCGGTGCTGCACGTGGGATAAGTTGGCGGTACTATTTACAGTGCAATAAAATCATGAAATATTTTTATTTCTGGAATTCACTCCAAAGTAAGAAAATCTTTTTCTTGTGTATCTCGCCAATGTAGGAGACATTTATTCCGGCCAATTCCATAAAAAATTTCGAAAATTTTCTTTTGTATAAGGAGTACGCGTCAAAGTTAAAATTGCGGGGTATTGAAACTGAAATATAATAGCAAATGTCGGTTAATATACAGTTTTCTCGAAAAGACATTCAGCACGTTCCAAAAGGACCCTTGAAGTAATTGAATCTCCATTTGATTGCTTAGTTTTTGGCGTATGCTCACACACCGCAACCTTACCCCGGGGCCGGGGTAAGTTAGCGGGTTTTCCGCGTCACATATTTTTGTCTCTAAAAATGGAGACAATGCATCAAACACTTTAAAAAAATCGGCGATAAAAATTGAAACCAAAAAACCCCGCCAACTAGCCCCAGTCTCCCCTACTTCAACCTACTGTGTCGAACGTGAATAAAAATGAATGACGATCAAAGCGGAAAATGGCCGTACTGTGGTCAAACTGTATTCCTGTTTACTTTTCGAGGTGTCCCTTAAAATCACCTGTTGGAGTAGTTAAAAATATCAAATTTGCAAATGGAGGTAAAGATGATCAATGTCTATACCTTACAATTTCATAGTTGGACATAGTGTACTGATTATTTTTCAGACTAATAATCAAGTAGAAGCGTTTATTGCGCAAAATTAAATATATCATTGAATGTGGCAACATGAAGTCAGTACCTCTGTATATATAAAGGCGATGACACAAACATGGTGCGAATACACGGATTATCTCCATATACCTCTAATAAGGTTATTAACCATTGTGTACATTTTTAACAGGGCAAAAGAGTACCCGGGAACCCGCTAATTGAAAAACTCGTAACCATAGCAATTTTAGCAACAGCAACATAGTTTGATATATGAATGAATATATACAAGTCCTCTAATCAAGATTCAAATAAGTAAGTTGAGAAGGGCCCGTCAGTAACACTAGCCTTGGGGCCCGCCGCCGCTCTCGACGGCCCTGAGCATGAGGAAGTCGCATAGTACTGGCCAATGGCAGAACAGATAATAATTGATTCCTGAAAATCAATTTTTCTTTATTCATGTAAATTATACATATTTACAAATCTAATAGAGGATTCCTGTTCATATTTCTGAATCATTAGTGCGAACATTGTGTAATTTGGTTAAGTACAATGAAAGTTACAAACTCGACCTTCTGTTCTTTCCGAAATATTGAAATGGGGTGTCTATATTAAACCGTTAGTCGTGGTTACAATAAAAAAAGATGGGTGGGTAATGTCTGTGACATAACCGGAGCGTCGTCATTTCAATTCGAGACGTTAATTTAAATCTAATAATATTCAACAGAATCACGTTTGAATGGGAAATTTTCAAATATGGTAATAATGGTGGTTCTGAAAAGAACCTTTGGAATCGGCGTTGGTGTTGATGGTGATGCGCTGGATCGTTGGATATATTTGGCATGATATTACGTGCCTGGCGAACTGTTTTGTAGCCTCGAATAAAACAACAAGACTGGCTTCTACGGGTACTATTACGGCTGAACTTTATAAGCTTAGCTCGACTTTGAAATCCTGCACAATCTCACGAATCAGACACTGGTAGGGTCATTTTGTTTGCTACTAGCACGGAGCTGAACAAAAAAATCATTTAATGCAGTTAGTTCACGGAGGCTGCCAAAAAGCTCGAATAGAAGCATGCGACTTCAACGTTTCTCTTAAACACATGCAATTGAAGCAACACTGATCACTAGAGGGATGGTGAGGGAACACGCACATTCGTTTTGGTAATACTGATAATAACAGTAGAAAGGAATGGAAAAGCAGTGCACGAAACGAGCGAGAGCATAATTTAAATTTTTGTTCCGTGTGCAAGCTACTTCTTTCCACACAACGTATTATGTTGCTTGTTGAAAATTTGTTACACATCTTAAAATGAAAGTTTCAGTTTAACTCTCACTAGACCACAATTGATTGGTCCTGAAAAGAACCGTTGCTTTTATTGTAATTTACGCCCACTCCCAGCGGACACTGTGAGTCAGTTTGATTTCTTTTGCGAGAAAGTTACGTACTTGGCGCACTATTTTGTATCCTCAAACAAACCGACTAAGTAGGCATCACTGGCTTCATTACGGCTGAGTTTTGTAAGCGTAGCTCGACTTTGAAGTAATACACAACCTTATGAACCAGACGCTGGAATATTAGCCAGCGGATTAGTTGCTCCGTTGCCCTTTAGTTGGGGCGAAATACTGGCATGGCGACAGTTCCTGATCGGTAGTTGGTTGCGATGGGCCATCAGTAGCTGGGGCACTTTTGCGGACCGTAATCATTGCCAACTGCTTTCCTCCGGAGGACTGGATGCTTGCTAGTGCTTGAACGAATACGAATGATGAGAAAAACCGACCGACCAATATTCATATATGAAAACACGAGAAAGCACTACTATCGATCTCTCGCTCGTTTTCATGCCATTCCTGTGCCTTTCCTTTCCGTTCGGCTACCAATACTAGCATAACCAAAACGAATATTCTGTCTTTCCATCGCCTTCAATCTAGTGGCCAGTGCTAGCAAACTTGCATGTTCAGTTTTTCAATAACAACATTCCAACAATATTTTCAAAGAATGTTGCAGATTTGAAAAGGAAGGGAAAGATTTTCACAAATTTAAATTCTTTTGTCTTATTTGTTAGCGCTGATACTGGCCATGGGATGGTGGGGGAACACCCACATTCGTTTTAGTTATGATGGTATTAGCAGCAGAAAGGAATGGAAAAGCAGTGCACGAAAACGAGCGAGAGAGGATAATTTAAATTCTCTTTCTTTCTTTCCACACATCGTATTTCTTATATAGCTTTCTGAAAATTATTTGTTATACTCCATAAAATGTGAATTTCAGTTTAACTCTTATTAGAACACAATTAATTGGTCCTGTAAAGAACAGTTTATTGTTTTATTGCGGGAGCATTATTCAGACGCACTCCCCGCAGACACGGTGAGCCAATTTAATGTATTTGGCCTGAAAGTTATGCGCTTGGCGCACTATTTTGCATCCTCGAAAAAACCGACCAAGTAGGCATCGTTGGCTTCTCGGGGCATCATTACCACTGAGCTTTGTAAGCGTAGCTCGACTTTGCAGTCCTGCACAATCTCACGACCCAGACGCTGGAACGATAGCCTACAGATTAGTTGCTCTGTTGCCCTTTAGTTGGGGCGAAATTCTTGCAGGGCGACAGTTCCTGATCGGGTTGCGATGAGTCACCGAATATTCATAGGAACAAACATGTAGTGGAACTTTTTCCGACCATCGTCATCGCCAACTGCTTTCCTTCGGTGGACTGGCTGCTTGCTAGTGCTTGAACGAATACGAATGATGAGAAAAGCCGACCGACAGATATTTATATAATCGCGCTAATATGCACTACTATCGTTTTCTCACTCGTTCCCGTGCCGTGCATGAGCCTTTCCTTTCCGTCCGGCTTCTAATGGCCTACCAAGGGAATATGCCGTCTTTCCCCCACCAACTGCTCTCGTCAAGCAACCCAATGCGAATATTCATAGGAACAAACATGTAGTGGACCTATATATAAACTTTTCATTATTTTATTGTTCGGTTGGTCCACCATAGTGACGGCTCTGTGCGGGATGGGCTGAAAATTTTCACTTTTCCGAGTGGTTTTCGAAAGATTTTTTAAAACACATTTTTTTGTTTTTAGTGCATTCTATACAAACTTCAAATTTTAATATAGCATAGAGGAACATATTTTCAACAAATTGGCCTAAAAATCAAATCAAAGTATGATAAAAGTTATTAACGTTCAAAATCTGACGCGGCGCCGCAGCCGATATTTTGAAACGGGACCCCTATATTGAAAGCTTAAATGTATTCTACATTAAAAAATGAGAAAGATTTCAATACCATTCTGTAATTAAAGTAAAGATCGTTATTTTTTTTCTCTCCAACAGAATTGCTCTCTGGACTCCCTAGAAATGGGTGGCATGTTTCTTTTCACTCGGATGCTGTCAGTTCAACCGAAGATGGCGTTGAAACAATAAGCACTACGGTTTTACGAAACGCATCGTCATCGCGCAAAAAAAAGTTTACGGTAGATCACTTTCGAGACGAAAACGTGCCCCGCCAGCCAAAAATATCATTGCTTCCATACCTTGTTTCACCGAACCCTCAAGGTGGAGGATATCATCTGTCGGAAGAAGACTCGGTCTCCCGAGTTCACGAGCAAGCTGATGCCGGTGGATGACATAGAACTACCGCGGGACGTCGTGCTGGACGACGACGCTCTCGAAGACAAACATTCCAGGAAATGACAGCTACTATTCCAGCGACAAGTCGGTCAATTCCCCCGAAGTAAAATTAAGCATTTGAAAAAAAGTTATGCTGTCCATCGCCATACCGGATTCAAAGCCGTAGTTCAAGCCAAGCGGTCTGGCCATCAATGAACAAGTGTACCAGGAGGAGTGTCTTGAGAAAATTCCTCTGCCGTTATTAATGGAGCATCATGCGGATGGAAAGTACGTTTTCTGGTCGGACAAGGCATCTTCCTATAACGCTAAAAAGACGCTGGAGTATATTGAGCAGAAAAGGATACTGTACTTGCCGAAACGACCAACTTGCCCCAGTGTCCCATTGAGCATTTTTTCGGCTCCCTCAGTACCCTTGTGTACAAAAATAATTGGCGGGCCCAGGATACGAAACAGTTGACCACCAGAATCCGGAATCGTATCCGGAAGATGGACGTCAGTGCCGTTCAGCGCTCTTGTGAGAGTATCGCAACAAATTTGCGTTGTACGGCTGACCAGGGCCCCTGTCATTTCGGCTGATACCGTGGATCAACTGTACTAGTTACGGCGTCGTTTATGTTTTCGCGTGTTTCTCAACCAAAACGTATTGTCTTTCGTCCTCAGTACATTTAGTTAATGTAAAAATGTCAAATGAGTTTTTTTTTTACGTGAAGATTAATGTTGAACGAAGTGAAATGATCCGTGGCAACAGCTGTATCACTATAATTTTGCAAGCTTTTGTCACCAAAAAAATACTACAAGCACCTTAAAAAATCTTCTAAAGTACATGCCAAATAGTGTTGCAAAACTATATAACGATTATAAATGGAATATCGCGAATATTCTTTATTTTTTAGACCTAATTAAAGTCGAAGCAAGTTATCGGACTTGGAAATTTTAGAACCAGCAAGGCGCTTCCACTACTTCCAGGGATACCAAAAACCCTAATGGACCCTTTTTTGGAAACAATCCCAATTTTTTTATACTTCGTGGACTTAATTTTCACAATTTTTATATTAAAGACGTGCACGCGGATCCACTGCATTTAAGGCTTTTCGGGATGACGGGTTACCATCATCTAGCTACTCGATCAGAAATATATAACAGAAAGATTTTAAATCTATATCTCGCGTTGTTACTTGTTATAATTTTCTGTTATTCGAACTACTAACGAGACCAATTTTATAGCACAATTTACAACGAAAATCGCATAATAATGCTATTTTTGCATTCTGATAGGATATCGACACCACACGGCATTAGAAACATGAATAATGCGCTTGAGCCAAAAAAACGCGGATATTGGGGACAGTTCGTCGACGTTTTAATGAGAGAAGCATCGCTGAGCGCTCTTCGGGGCACAGTTCAGCGTATGCGAAATATTCAAACCGCTGGATTATTACTTTCCCCAAGAAGATCTGTCCGGACTCTGCCCTGGTACAGAAAACCAACCATGCCGCGTCTCCTCAGGATACCGCGAACAAATCATCGTTTTCGATGGAGGACTTCTTACTGCTCTCTTGTCATACAACAATAACACCCCAGCGTTCAACAGAACCAAATTGAATTTATTGAAGTACCTGCCTGCCTCTGTCATCCAGAAACGAGGAAAGCCCAGCCTTCGATTATAACTCGTATCGATCAATTGCAATGCTGTCAAAGGATGGTTTGATCTGTGCAGCAATGGAGAGTCAGGATGGTGGCTGCATTTTATCATCCTGAAGGTATCAATAAAACTTTGGTTTAGATGTTGGTTGGTATTTCACCCTTATGCATCTTAACGTCCCGGACATTGTGACGCACCACCCTTCGAACGTTATGACCTGTGACGTTATGAAACGGTGACGCCTCTTCCCATATGTACTTAGTGTACACTTTTTTAAAATCAATCAACATATAAATTTAGCCTTCTCATTTCTCTTTTTTCTTCTCCTTCTAAGAAGTATCCTGAAACCTAGACTATCGATGGTTCGATGCGTCTTCAAGGCGATACAATACATCTTTGTCATACAAGTCAACAAGCACGAAACCTGCAGGCTGAACATCACACGCGCAACTCGGTGTGTTACCGATTCGCTTCTGAGTCGTACTACGAAATCGTCTGGATGTCTCAAGCCACAAAGCTGATAATCTGAAATCAAGCGACCTAGCAACTTGGTCCATTTAAAAGGAATCCGTTACTGGTTCGAGCAGGATCAACCAGTTTTTTATAGTAAGGTTTAAAAAGCTTCGAAAACCTACCCTGTAGTTTATTGGGACTGTGTGCGACTTACTTTCGTGCCTATCCACTAAAAAGCACTCCTTACTCTTTCTTCGCCCACCTTCCTACGGAACTACATCAATGTATTATTTCGTGGAGGGGAACGCGTTGTGCTTTCGTTACACCTCTTTTTTTTGCTCATGAGTTTTCCGCAGCTATCTCGGAGCCTTACTTGATCCAAGAAATGGCTCAACTTTTGAGCTATTTAACTCTCGACTCTTCTCTTCCCCATCTATCTTTTTTTATTTTGATTATAGAGGTTTTAACCTTAAGGTCATTCGCCCTTTCGGGTTAGAAAAATCTCTCATGAAAAAATTCTAAGCCTATGCGCGAGGTCGGGCCTCGAACCCAGGTGCGCTGCGTACAAGACAATCGATTTACCAACTACGCTACGCCCACCCCCCATCTATCTTATTGCCATTTAGCTCTCGTCACAGAGAGTCGCTTAGCTGCTGATTCCATGAGGCATTTAGCTCCTGTTTCCGTGAGTCATTCAGCTCCCAGTCTTATCCCGATCTGCTCGGTGGTGAGCTCGCCCTACCCGGACTGAAAGATCTCCGGGGGCGGAACATCTCTCGGTACCTATGTCTGTTTCGTGAGCCAATTAGTCTTTGTCACGCTATAGTCGGATAGTCCACGGCCGTGAATCTACCCTACTGTAAATTCCACGAAGGTATGTTTCTCCCTACACTGATGTTCGTTTCCGTGAGTCATTTAGCTTCCCGCATCGTTCCGATTTATTCGCTCTAGTTCCTGGCGGTGGACCTAGTCTGGTCAACGGGACAGACAGTAGGTGCTGAGGTCTGTCATGCGGTTCCAGATGGTGTAATAATGCGCTACTTTTTTAGTCCCTTCGCCACTTTCTCTACAGGTCGGAGTGTATACTCGTATCCACTCGGCTGACAGCATGCCAGATATGCTCGTCGAGGCCCATCTCTTCGACGATATTGTCAACTGTCAGCTCAGGCATACTCCTTCCAACTTTTTATAACCTATGATATTCGAAGAACACGTGTTCCGACGTCTCTAGAACGTTCTCATACTACTGTGTCAAATGAATGTTCACCTCTCCATGCTTCCTATGCACCCAAGCCGACACATTTGGGATAAATTGGTGCGTTCACCTTCCTTTCTCCGTTTTTCCACTCTTTCTGCCACTTAACCAACAGTCCGCCCTGATCAGTCTCTTTGCATTTCGTACATTCCTTCGCTGGTAGCATTCCACGTCCTCAGTCAGAGTGATGCAGATGGGGATCATCCCAGAAATTACGCATACCACCTTCGACGATATCGTTCTGTACGCACTCGCAACACGAACAGCAATTATGCGAAACGTGCATGTTAATTTCGTTCGAGTTCGTTTTGAGTTCAGCGCAGCAGCTCGGGCCGGAATGTCATAATTGAGTATTGAGGATGAGACATCCACCAGGAAACGTCGCGTGCTGCATCTTGCTCCTCCAATGTTCGGCATGGTCCTTGACAATGCGTTAGTTGTCGTCGCAGCCTTCTCACATACATAGTCGACGTGGCTGTTGTAATTTAACCGATCGTCGACTATCATGCATTCTGCGCATGCATCGATGGAGTTGAGTGTCCACCGACGCCTGACCAGCACTACCTCCGTCTCGTGGTGAGCCAGTTGCAACTTGGTGTCAGCCATTCAGGTGTTCATGATGTCTGTTGTCTCTGCCTTCAACATCTCCAGTTCCTCAAGGGTCTCACCTGTTATGATTAGGACAACGTCATCTGCAAAGCCGGCGATCTCTACTCCTCTGGGTAGTTCCAGTGTTAACACACTCTTGTACATTATATTTCAAAGCGTTGGGCCGAGTGTGGAGTCCTGAGGTAGTCCTGCCGTTATCTTAATCGACCTCTGCCCCGTGTTTGTTTCGTAGACCAGTACTCGGTTATGAAAGTAACTTTTCAGAACCTTGCACATACAGTCCAGGAATCCGAACTGTAATAGTCCGTTCTCACTCTCAGCGTAGTTCGTCAGCCAGTTAAGGATGACACTTTCCCGAAGTTTACCAACAGTGTCCAGTAGGCATATAGGCAAATGCGAAGCTAGATCTCATGGTGGCTTCTCTGGTTTTGGCTGCAACATGAGCTTCTGGATCTACCATCTATCCTGGAAATAGCCTTCGTTCACGCGTTTATGTAGAACTACCCTGAACATGTCCGGAAACGTCGGGATTGCGGACTTGTGTGCCACGTTGGAGATACCATCCGGACCGGGAGCTTTATTCGCTTTCAGCCCTTTCGCCATTATTAGGAGCTCGTCGTTGAAGACTCGATTGTCACCAGCAAGGAGCTTTTATTCTCTGGTGATACGATTCTTGAAATCGCCGATCAGCCATGTTGGTGCTAGAAACGACAGCTAACAACGTTGGTAAATTGATTCTTTTCGACTGTAGAAATTGTAAGAAGGGGAAATGTTTTCGGCAGTGCAGTCACGTAAGAACTTGCGTTGATTCTAACTTATTTTCGCCGACGTTTCGATCCGTGGTTGGGATCTTCTTCAGGGCCTGATTTATTGCGGAAAGTAACTGTTGTATTACATGTATTACACAAATAATCATAAAAACATAATGTTCGCGAAGTGCTACTCACTCGACAATATTCGACAATGTCATGGTTCGTTTTGCATACGGGAAACTGTCAGGTCTGAGAGGGTTAACATCGGGTGTTTTCACTGTGGGACATATCATAGTTTGGGGGATCGTATAGTATGGATTTTGGTAGCAATGAGACAGTATAACTTACGGAGTTTTCTCATCGAGTTTGTCGGTCTAAAATCGATTTAAAATCACTCCAATTGCTTTAAAAATAAATTTTTTAAACTTATTATCAGCGACTTTAAACAATTTTGTAGCTCGTTTAGTTTGAGAAAAAGTTAAAGAAGATCGCTGTTTTCAACAACCAAAATCTATGGTCAAGAAATTCAGTGTGGTTTATGCTTCTGTCCCAGCCGGTGTGAAGCGAACGACAAATAAAGTTACTTTTTGATTGTGTTCCTTGTCTGAAGGACAAAGGAAACTTCTACTATACTATGCCTTAGTAATCTGTCAAGATGAGTGAGTCGCAGAGACAGGAAGTGGTGCACCGGCCAAATACTGTGATTATTGGTGACTCCGTAAGATCAAGTATTTGTGATTAGTAACATTTTCTGAAGGTGAAATTGGAGGTTAGAGTTACGATAGTAACCTTTATCGAGTTC
The DNA here is from genome assembly GCF_030247195.1 of Topomyia yanbarensis. Lineage (NCBI taxonomy): Eukaryota > Metazoa > Arthropoda > Insecta > Diptera > Culicidae > Topomyia > Topomyia yanbarensis. Next base: position 158,226,173 of record NC_080670.1, read on the forward strand.
TACCATGTCAGGTATTCTGCGCTCATAGCGTTCTACAAATTAGATCAGGCGAAACCATTGATTTTGAATAATTTAAAACTGTTTAATTTTAATGGTTGTGTGTGACAAAGCTGTAATTAGTATCTGCATATAAATGGACGGTGAGAGAATCAATGTTCGGTTACAAGATCGGATACCGCTTACTTGCAGATACATGTCAGATATGGGAGGAATTCAGTACAAAATATAATGCGATAGTACAATTACACAAAGTATTCTTTGCACATATCAAAGACAAAAAATAGTACGTTTCAGTTCGGCGAAAAAACGTCACATTACGGCTTATTCTGATCAGAAACCGCTGAACACAAACAATTACCAAATATTTGGCACATGTTCTGGTAATATTGACAACGGCGCTGCGTCAAGTATCTTAAAATCTACAGCCAGCACAATCATTGAGGAAATTCACACTCATAAAGGCAACAAGCAAGCATGTTTGCGAACATAAAGACAGCAACCACGATGATGACACGGAAGTGTTGAATAGCGAGATAGATATGAACGACCCCCTATACGCAGTTGGTGAGGAAACATATTTCCCCGCCTCGTAAACAGGTATGTACGTGCAATGGCTAAGAACTTGCGCGAGATCTGTTGGACAACCAGTAAAACTCGTTTTATTATTTCTATTGTTGGAAATAGATATAAATAGATAACAGAACCACTGTTCCGATTGGCTAAAGTATTGAACCGAGTTCACTTACTGATTATTTAAAAAATAGTAAAAGAATTTTTATGGACGACTGAGCACTAAAATTTCCTAAAAGTGAACGCTTCATCGCAAGTGATTGTCACGTTCAACAAAACTCAGATGTAATGTAATTGTACCCAATTTGAATTTCTGTATTAGGTCTATGCACTCTGCACTCTTAGTATAAATACTAGACATCACATTCAAGCGTACTAGGCAAAAAATATTTCAATTTACTGCGAACGATATAGCTGAGACAACAATTTTCGCTGTTGCGTCATTTTAATATATTATAATTTTCATTGGCTCTTAATTTCATTTTCATGCGAAGAATTTGTTCCGTATTAAAACACTGTTGAGACTAAAATGTTGTGACTGGTTGAATCTATTATTCATTTCGATTTCATGTCTTCAGTATATAGCAGTCTCACGATATGTTTTTATTCGTTTTGGACTAAAATGAGAGATGATCAGAAATCACGGATGCACTCAGAACGAGTGCTTTCGGAATGGCGCTCTGATCCTCACAATTCGGTTTGAATATAACGACATTTTCGAAAGCACATTACGTCTTCGTTACCCGCACAATATTCAACGTCAGGTGAAACAAGTTTGATTGAATTTTGAAACCTGTTATCAAAAAGCCATACAGCTTTCTTCAAGAAGTCATGCATCTCTTTTAATCTTGATGATGATAGTAAAAAAGCTTGAGCTAATTAAAAACGAACCAACTACTGAGCAGATTGTATGAATTGACTTAGAAAGTGTAACTGCATCTGCAAGCATCTTCGCAAATCTGACCGGCATGCAACAATTTGTAGTGATAATGAAGCATTACTAGTGACGTGAACGGATGATTTTTATCCAACACTATCGGATGCTTTCTCTCGGTTGAAACTAGAGCATTCACCAGTCTACCACCGACGCGAACTATACCATCCAGCATTATCGGATGAAGATTGTTAATGCGAGACGTCGATTTAACTTGACCCTCTCGTTGCAAATCCTTTAGTTCCTGTTCGAAGCACTCCCGTTGAGCGAGTCTCACAAGATGAAGTAGAGCTGATTCTCGTTCTGCATAGGTTAGAATCCCAGACCTTCGATTGTTGTGAGTCCTTTGTTGCGCGTTGTGCTTCCATCTGAGAAGCCAGGCAGTGATTCTCACTAGACGTGTCAGCGATGATCTGAGGCTGAAGATTTCGTTCGGCAGAGACATATTGACTACGACGGACACAGCCGAATTTTCTTCCAGCACAGTTGGGTCGACACCTGCCATGGTTAGGTGTATATTTTCTGGCCACCTGTCTTCGTTTCCTCGCATCCACGGTGCTCCATTCCACCATAGGGGATCTTCGTTCAGCTGATCTGCAGTTACGCCACGAGATAGTACATCTGCTGGGTTTTCTGTGCCTGGTACATGACTCCACACGCCGCCTCGTGTAGCATGTTGTATTTCCGATACCCTGTTCGCAACGAATTGCTGCCACCGTGATGGACTCGATGACAACCAATATCGGACTATCATAGAGTCGGTCCAGAAGTATGATCGAACAGTTATTTTCAGACTGGTCACCACCTTCTCATAAAGATGAGCGAGTAATAGTGCGGACGACAGTTCCAATCGCGGAATCGACTGTTTCCTTTTCCGTTTCTTTAAGTCGTCAAGCGGTGCAACCCTTGATTTTGCCACCAGCAAGTGCGACGTGACACTTCCATCGAAATGCTTGCAGCGCAAGTAAATGCATGCTCCGTAGGCCTTGGTAGAGGCATCGCAAAACCCGTGCAATTGCCTTGACAGACAATCTTTGCTGAAAGCGACCCAACGTGGAACTTGCAGATTTACTAAGCTATCCAGACTTCTCCGAAAGTCACTCCATTGCATTTGCGAGTCTTCAGCAAGAGCATCGTCCCAAGATGCCTTCTGTCTCCAGAGGGATTGGACGAATATTTTTGCTGTAGTGACTACAGGGCTGACTAGTCCAAGCGGATCGAATATTCGAGCCAGATCAGACAGAACAGTTCGTTTACAAATTTCAGCATGATTCCAGGTAGGAACCTTGAATTTGAAGATGTCTAACCTGGGCTCCCACACCAGCCCTAGCGTCTTTATCGTTGCACTGGAATCGTCTAGCTCAAATGATGTGCGATCATACTTGCAGTCATCGGGTATTTTCTCCAGGATGGCAGCACAGTTTGAGCTCCACTTTCGAAGCGTGAATCCACCCCCGTTAAGAAGGGTTTGAATGTCAGCACACAGTTGAACACCTTCATCGATGCTGTCAACGCCAGACATCATGTCGTCAACATAAAAATCTTTTGCCAACACCTTTGCCGCTTCCGGGAACACACCTCCATCAAGTTCGGCCAATCGTCGCAAGCATTTTGTTGCAAGGTACGGAGCAGACGCCGTCCCATAGGTAACGGTTTTCAGCTCAAAAACACGAATGAACTCATTCGGAGTGTTTCTCCAGAAAATGCGTTGTAACCTACAATCGCTGGGTTGGACTTGCACCATCCGATACATTTTCTCAATGTCTGCGACTACTGCATATCGGTGAAGCCGGAACCGCATGACTATTGAAACGGGATCATCCTGTACAGTCGGTCCTACCATTAGCGCATCGATTAAGGAAATTCCGCTACTAGTTGAGCACGAAGCATCGAACACCACGCGCAACTTGGTGGTGGTACTGTCAGGTTTGAGTACACAATGATGTGGAATATAGTACTGCTGCGTTGTAGACTCCTCGTCGTCTAGTACTTCCCTCATGTGGCCGAGGCGATGATACTCCTCGATGAACTGGGTATACATCGATTTGGTATCAGCATCACCTACTAGGCGCCTTTCCAAGGCAAGGAAACGCTTGAGCGCTGTGTTTTTTGAATCACCAAGCCGAGCAATAAGGTAATCTTTCTTGGGCAACGAAACGGCGAACCGCCCGCTAGAATCACGCACAGTTGTGCGGTCGAAGTAGACTTCACAGGCGGATTCCTCAACGGAATGGATACTATTAGAACGGCAGGTTTCTAGCTCCCAGAATTTGGTTAACAAGTCATCAACTCGTTCGCTACATGCACTTGATACCATCGGCCTGAAATGGTTCGATACATTTTGAATTCTACCACAGATTATCCATCCGAACTCTGTATTTTGCATAGCAGGACCGTCTTCTCCGAGCTTGAACTTATTCGCTGTCAACACGTCGAAGAATAATCCAGCCCCGATTATTATATCGATCGATCCTGGCTCAAAGTAATTCGGATCGGCTAAAATCACTCCTTGGGGAAGTGCCAAACTGCTAGTATTGATCTTCGTGGTTGGCTGGTCCTGAGTGACTTGTGGTAGCACGTAGAAAGTCTCCTCCTCCACAAAACCAGATACTCGGGATCGAATACGAGCAACGACAGACTGTTTACATTTCTTCGTGGCTTGTCCAATTCCGCTTATCGAAAGAATTTCTCGAGACCGTTTGAACCTAAGCTGTTGCGACAGATTTTCTGATATGAAACATAACTGAGAGCCGCTATCAAGCAAAGCTCTAGCTAGGGTAGAATTTCCATAATGGTCTTCAAGTATCACGAGTGCGGTTGCAAGCAGGACCGTTCGTGATGCCTTGGTTTCACTAGCGGAGAGGACTGCGTTGTGGCTTGTGATGGTGTCTGTATTGGGTGGCGTTTGAACTTGTCTACTTGACGTAGCAACTGAGAAGGAATTTGTGTTGGGTTGATTGGATGGTTGTTGAAGAGTTTGTGTTGGTTTCTGTGTGTATGAGGTCGAGAGTGTCTGGGTCGAATGTGGATTTTGCGAGTTCGGCTGCGATTGCGGTAGCTTATTCGATTGTGCAGCTGATGAATTGCTTCCAGTCTGGCTTGAACCTTGATGCAGCATCGTGTGGTGTCGTTGTCCACACAATCGACAGGAACTGCGAGAGCATGATTTGGAAATGTGACCTAGAGATAGACAGTTAAAGCACAGTCGACCAGTTTTCACCGCGTTTCTTCTCTCCTCTATCTTCATGGATTTGAACTTCCTACACTGGAAACTTTGATGTTGAGACTCGCCGCAGAATGGACACCCTGTTTGAGTTGACCCCGCATAGCTATTGAGCGCCCGTGATGTCTTCTTGGGATCATGTTGCTGGGAACTGGATCGTTCGGGAGCAACGGATTGTAGAACAATACAGTGGTTTTTAAGAAACTCCAACATGGCGGTATATCTGGGCACTTCTCGTGATCGATGTTCTGTTTCCCACAAGCGTAGTGTTGTTGTGTCCAGCTTACTCGCTAGTATATGTGCTAATATTGTACTCCATTCGAATGTATTTTCACCCAGCTTGTGCAGCATCTGCAAATGCATATCGAAATCATTTATCACATGGTTCAATGATTCAAAACTCTCCCTTTTCATAGGTTCGATCGATAGCAGCGCGTCGAGATGAGATTTTACAAGAAGTTTTTTGTTTTCATACCGGGACTCCAACGACTTCCAAGCTATCGAATAGTTCGCCGCTGACAGTTCTATCGAACCAATTTCTTGCAGAGCTTCTCCTGACAAAGACGTGCGAAGGTAGGTGAACTTGTCAATCTCAGTGAGCTGTGCGTTGTCTGAAATCAGATTCTTAAAGGTGTCTCTGAAGGTGATCCAATCTCTCAAGTGTCCACCGAATGTAGGAAGCTTCAGCTCTGGGAGTTTTACACGCATCATTGATAGAGAAGAACCCTGTTGGTTGGTTGATTCGATAGGCACCACACTGGAACTCGATCCGGAGGGAATCATTAGACCTTGCATCGATTGCTTTATTGCGAAGTACTCGTTGATGAAGTCTTTTAGAAACTTTTCATTCTCTTTCACCTTCTTTGCCTTCGTTCTCGCCGTCCTAACCGCATGATCTTCTTCAGATTCATCAGGATCCACGAAATCTTCGTCAAAGTCTGTATCCTCCAATATCAGGTCGATGCGCATTCGAACTTCACAGAATAAATCGTAGATTTCATCCAGTTTCTGAATTCGTGCTGCCAAAGATCCCTTATCGAGGTGCTCTTGGTAGTTTCGAACGAAGTCCTTCATCACGTCCATCACATTTCTCAATTGCCCTTCTTGCTTGGACAGTCGTCGCAGCTCGTCATTAGACATTTTGAACCTTTCTAATCACAACGCACTATTCACAATTTGACCGACCGACTGATATAACCGAAAACCGCTCGCAAATTGACAGAACCCACCGACTGACAGACAATCACAGAATTGAAACAACTCTCAAAATAATCCAACCAACAATAGAAACTTAACTCAGATAATCATCACACCCAATATTTCCTTTCATCAATGAAACGCATAACGTGCAATTTACATTCCTTTATTTATCACAAGAGCAAATTATCACCATGTGTGAATCTCACCTTTGCAATGGCGGACGTCTGACCATGCATTCAGAACACCACCCCAGACAAACCTGAACCTTTAGCTACTTATCTGTGAATTTTGCTGCCGATGGCTGAATTTCCTATGTTATGCGGATTGGTCCCATGCAATTCCAATCGCCCATGAAATTCCAAACGTTCATGCAATGCCTGGCGCTATATTTAACACGGCCACGATGTTCAGATGAAGCTTCTTTGTCTGCCGTCGACGATTTTGACAATGGCGGCGATCACACCATCGTTTTGTGCACCTTCACTGTTCACGGAAATTTCGACCACCGGACCTTTTGCGGAGTGATCCGGTACGAAGGACCACAAGCTTTTACTTTTTATTGTATATTTACTATAAAGTTTTATATATCAAAGAGAACTTTTCATTTCACAATTCAAAATTTAATGAAAATCAAATAGGAGTGACATAGGCTAAAATAGGAATTCATTTCTATTGCTAAAGCATCGATAAGAAAGTAGTGGTCCGTATTGGAACAGGATTGGAGTAATTCGGACCATTCATGTACTTTTGCACAAAACTGTTTATACGCAATACGGTAAAAAATCGGAAAAAGCCGTCTTAGAAAAAATGTGCGGAATTGATCAGGCTTTCAGGAAAAAATATTTGTTTGTGAATCGGTTGACACGTTCCAGTTCTATAGCTCATAAGCCCTTACTAGGTCCGAATTGGCCCAGTTCAAATTCAAAAGCAAGAATTCGTCGATGAACTATAGCCTTTCCTGATAACAGATAACATATTCTCTATTGCCTATTCACTAAGAAATTTTCAAAATTACATTCAGTTTCCAGTGACTATCTCAAGTCACCAGAATTAACACATTTATGCAAAAAGTTTCAAGCCCCTCCCGAAACAAAGTTCTGGCTACGGGCCTGATCGACGCAAATTCTTACGTGACTGCACTGCGTGTTTGCTTGGATTTCAGTATGTAAACAAAGTTGTTTGCTGTCATTTTTCTTCCCCGCAACTTGCAGCACGCATCTCGGGCCTAGTCACCAGTAATTTCACCTTACAGTCTTCTATGACTTCTTCAGATTTTGCTCTCTGAACGCGTCTTTTGGCTTTTGGTCAGGTAGCATGGAGCCATTCGGTTCACCAATACGCTGGATGCCGGCAGTTCCTCGGCTTCATTTTCCTCGGAATTATTACATCACACGCCCTCGCTAATGTTTCCGACAGCTCATCGGCATTTGAAATTGGAGCGAGACTGTCGGTACGAAGTGCTTTCACAAAAAGGTCCTTGTCAAAGTTCTTTATTTTCCACTTCTGGTCGCCAGTCTTCACTCTCCGCGTTACAATACAATTCCGTCGACTAATAGTGTAGTGGATCGACTGGAGGACCCATCAGTGTCTAGGTTCATGTTATCGCACTATCATAGCCGTCTGAGTTGATATCCCCCTAGTTTTTTTGTTTTAATTACTTTACTACCCATGATCGCATAGTTGTCCCGTTTTCTATAGGATTTCCTATCTTTATGGGACTGATATGCGATCATGGGCAGTATATTAAGTCTGTACTTGTGCTCAAAGAAATAGGCTCTAATTCGCTTCCTAATCATTCCCTCTTGTTCATCGAAATAAAACTATGAAATATTCCCGCATAGCTTAAATAAATTTTTTTTAATGCGTAATCGCCCAGTTTTAAGAAATTTTAAATGTAAAACAAAGAAATTAACACCGTCACGTACGCTGGCATCAGAAGGCTGATAAAAAATGACAGAGTACAATGGAACGAGCATATGGGACGATTGCCTAAACAGAAATCTACTAGTATCTGCAATTGGTGATGTAATGTGCAAAACCATGATTTGGGTTTAAACTGAAGCTAAATTTTAATTCTCGATTCTGAATTTAATTCTTGTTTTAATATATATATATATATTTTGATTCTTGTTGTAATATTGAATATTGAACCTTCCAGCATCTCCAATTGTCACGACGCATCGCAACGTATGGCAAAATACTACACTCGCGTCCAAACAGATCACAATCAGCCAACGTCAGCGTCAGCGCATCAGTCTATCAATTCTGGCAGCTGCAGCAGCTTCTCCATCCTCGTCTCCACAAAGCACGATCTCGGCTGAAGTCATCGGCGAAAAAGATCGCACGTTCTCAACGACTCGATCCAACCAGCCCACTGCAGCCCGCTTGCACCACCGTCCCTCCTCCCACGTTCACGGAAAGGAACTTTATTGCTTCGCTCTGGCAGAGCAAGATTAGAAGTGCTCGCATCATTTTCCATCCCATTTGCTAGGCAATACCGCGTTTCGTCACACGTACTACTCTCGAAACGGGCTGCAATCGGACTCGAAAGTGCTCGACGACGCACGGAGCTTACATACATTAGCAGCGTTGGGTATCATTCATCGCCCGAGGGACCCTGGCCCCGACATTCAGACGGCAAAAACCGCGAAGCGCAAGGAGGAAAACAATTATGGGTCCCCCTTTATGAGCGGAGATACACTTGCGCCCTGCCAGAGCCGGTGGTGCCGCCGCGTGTGCGCAGGTGTGATTGCATAATGTTTTTATTAATTAATCATACATTTATAGCATTAGCATTTATTGCATTCGAACGGGCCGAGCAAGGCGGCGAGAGAGGGCTGCTCGAACCGAATGAAAAGTGAAGGCGTTTTAATTCTGCTGCCGGTTTTTTTTTTGTTTCGAGTGACTGATTTGAAGAGAATTACGGAGTATGGGGAAGGGTCTGAGCGGGCGGGCAACAGAGTAAGTAAAAAAAATCTTGCGTGCTGCCGGGACTGACACGGATCAGGCTCTTGGAAGGTCAGCAAGCAGCGGTTAGTAATGGAATTGTTGTCATTTGGCGGAAAAGCTTTTTTCTTCTAATTGCGAATAATAAGTTTCCTTTGCAGATAGGGAAAGAGAGCGAAAGCAAAACCATGCGCGATTGCGCAGACGCTTGTAATATGACGACTAAGGTAGTCGTTAGCTGTGAACCTACGCAAAGCTACCCACTGTGGGTTCAGCTTTGGCAAGTTCTCATTAAATATCGACAGTTTGTGAAATAAATTATAGTACCGGTGGTTCGTATGCTCGAGTTTTGGTTCTGAAAGGATTCTTAACGTCAGTCAGACAGTTTTTATTTTGAAAGAGAGATTCGAGGCTTTAGGAACTCAGGATAAGAACCTACGGCGAACCAAAGGAATATTTTAGAGCAACTATATTTTATCGATTCATAATTTGCAAGTTTTTGCAGACATTTTCAAGTGGAACTCGGTAGATTCATTGCGTGATGTACCATGCGTTCACATGAATTTTTAATTGCAAAGCGTACGCTTGGTATATTGTGCAAAAATAGCTAACCAGTAAAATCATTAGCGTTCCCGCTATCTCCTATCCATATATGAGAATGGAAAGAAAACCGCAAAGATTAACGCAATCCGAATAGAAATGTTTAGACTACCGGTTATCAATTCAGCAAGTGTCCTTGATATCAATTGTATTACCTATCTACACTGCCCCGAAAATTTAAAAAAAAACTCTATTTTAAAACCTAGTCATCGCAGTTAAATTTCACTGTTCCAATGGCGCTTAGCACGTGAGAACAATCCAACCAGCAACCATCATCCATCAGCAACTCAGTCCTTCCAAACGAAAACGAGCAACTGAACAGGGAAGGCAAAAAAACACACAAAGTGCAATCCGACATACATTATGTATTTTTATTGCAATTAAATTGAAATTCATTAAATATTATGACTACGCATCGTTATAATAACGGCGGAACGAGTCAGAGAGAGAGACCGGGGAAAAAGAGAGCAATCGACTCAGACTCTGGCATGACGTTTCTGTTTTCTTCCTGCTTCCTTTGCGCAGTCAGTGGTAGACAGATCTCTCCAACCGTGGTATCCCGATACCCCTCAGCCCACCCTCATCAGCGATCCATTACTGATCGGTAGCGGACCCCCCGATCCAAGCCGGTGATGCCTACATGTGGACGACGACGGTGAGTGCTTGGTGATATCTGGCAGGCCCACCCGTTTGATTACGGCTGTCATCCAGACCGATGGAAGCAAGTAAATCTGAGCCGTTTCTTGCCCCCGTCGAAGTGGATTACAACCGACTGAGCCGCGGTCACGGTACATGTGCCGACGACCACGACGACGACGACTGTGATGACGACGGACGAATGCACCGAGCATAAGCTTATAATCATAACAATAAAAGTGACGATAAGTACGTGTGCAATTCCACGCTTTTTGCACGCTGCGGTGGATACAAGAGCGTTTCATCTAAGTCTTTTTCATTTCTATATTTTGCAATATTCCGCGACTTCCCTGTGCAATTCGATTGCAGCAAGAAATGTGTCATTACAAAGAGTCACGGGGGCAGCAGCAGCAGTTGTAATCGGTGGTGTGGTAGAAAGGTTTAGACGGGATGGCGGGTAACTATAACTGCTTCACAGAGTAGTGAACCAAGTATCGTCTGGAATGGGAGGATCTGCGAACTGCGCCGTGTAATTAGCCGCTAAAGTGCACTGAGAGTGGAAACGCTGGGCGTTGATTGGAAGGGATGAGGTGAGTTCGATGAAATTAAATTCAACAATTGCATTTAAAGTTTAGTTTGAAAATCAAGTAAAAATTTATTGCTTTTAGCGACTTTAGAGAAGACACCAGAAAATTACTAACCAAATATGATATGACTTGAGGAAAGCGTTGATAAGGTAAATTTGGATTGAATTATTTTTTCATAAAAATTGGTTATAAGAAGACACGTTAAGAAAAAAAAAAATTAGGCCTGTATGGGTCTCAAGACTTTACAGAAAAATGTGTTATAAAATTCGTAAACAACAGGGCTCAAATTATGTAACTGCCTGTAACTGTCCATTTAGCAATGTATGGGCTCAAAATTGCAAAAGTTCTAGCAAAGAAAAAAAATCAAAGCGTTGAGTTTAATTTGAGAATCTTTTGACGTAGGACTACGTCTTTGTTTTCGATATGGGGGTGCACTCTGCAAATTCTACAAAAATGGTATGTAACGAAAAGTGGTCCAATTTTAAACGCATATAATTCAGCCATCTCAGGATAAATTTTCAAATTTTTTGCACAAATCGCCCCGAAATACTTCTAAGAATAGATCCCAATATATAAACCCAAAGATTTTAGATATCATAGCAATAAAAAAATAAATAATATACAACCTTGTCAAAATATCGCGCATTAACACACAGAAGATAGCGCTTCCCAAGCCCTGTACGACAGATTGGTGTACCTAGCGCGCTACGCTTCTATGAATGACGTCATCATCGACTATTTAAAGAACGGACTTGGCCAGACACGCTCAGTTCCCTGTTGAACGGCTGGCGAAGCAGATCACTGCGCTGTGCTTTTTACAGCCAGTGTAGCTGAGCTAGAAGTCCGTTACACTGGCTGTGGAGGGACGCTACCCTGTGTCGTCCAACAGGCGACCGCTCCAACTGCTTCCTAAATGCCGCTGTAATGTTGCCAGTAAATTTTTGGTTTAACTAGCACATGTATTTGCAATTTTCGCTTGAAATTAAGTAATGTAGTGATAGTAATAAGCTTCCCATTTTTGGTTTAAACGCAAGGACAGTTTTTAAAACAGGATTTGATTAATTAGTTTAGCTCATCTAAGCAATTTTACCAATTCTGTAATTTAAAAGGAATTTTACGGAATATGGTGAATTTGGCCCCACTTGCAACTAGTATAATCAACCTGCACAAAGTGTTGCATAACGCAGGGCTGTTTTTTTGGAACAAAATCCTTCAGCCCTTCGCTATGCAAAATCACGATATTATGACAGATGGGCTAAGCGCGGCCGTTCCTTTCAATCGGGAAAGGCCGCGTGTAATTTTGGTGAAATGCGCTAATAGTATCGTGGTGGTACTAGTTGTCTCTTTCGCTCTACCCATCATCATCAGCGTTGACTCATTTTGCATTGTACGCTTGGGTTCAATGTTTGGTGCGAATGTGTTGGTAGGTAGGGGAACTGGCGGTAAAATGAACAGCAAAGTCATTATTTTCTAACTAATAAGTGACTGAGATATTACAATCACCTTATGTTTCTTGTTAGACATGTTTTGTACATATCTGGTAAAAATACTTCGTCATAAACACATTTTTTCAAACATGATTCTTGATTTCTAAACATGTCCAAAAATGAGACATGTTTATAGCGAGTGGGTAAAATGAACAGATTCTGGTGACCTGCAAAATGTCCTGTATGTACGCAATGCGCAGCGTTGGAATGCATTTTCCGATCAATGCTAATATCCCAACAAATCATGAGCTTTGCATACACACAGGACATTTTGCAGGCAAAAAAATTCTCACGGAAGAATTGAATTTTCATGACGTAATATTAACCATTTTACAATCCTGTGGCATCGAAACACATCTACAAACTTGGGGTTATCCATGGGTGTTTGAACTTTTAAAATCTGTTTGAGAGCAACTAGAAACCTTGTTCTATACATGAGATGTGATTATATTGTCTAAAATTTGATTTTTCTTCACCGGTCCGGGTGTTTTTTTCCCACACACTAAGTACTAAGAAAATAAATATTTTACATTAAGTAGTATAGTCCTACGTCTACAGTTCGTGCAACCCCATAGGGCTGCCCCTTGTAGTTTTTGCATTGAAATTGTTGTTACCCATTTCGATCAAAATTGAACAGAGTCATTTTTTCATGATTTTCAATGGCGCAGGGATTGGAACAGTATAGAGAATACTCGCTAGGTAGACTGAACTGTATTCTAAGCACAAATCTTCCTAATGATGTTTAAAGTACGATCGGCTCTTCAACGGAGCTTCTGTAACAATTAAAAACCTCAGCTACAACAAGGCCCGCGCGCAGAAGATTCTCAAGGGAGGAGTTTTGATTTTTTACGATTCTTACGAAAGAAAGGTATGGAAACCCTCAAACTTTGATGATTTTTGCCGAGGAACGTCAACAGACACCGCCGCCTGCTGGTTTGTTGTAGAATGGGATTGGTTTTTAGTAGTGGAGCTTACTGACCAAGCCTCTTGTTTCACGCAATTCTTATCCATCCGGGGCCACCGTTAGATACGATTGCAGCAGGGATTGTCCTCTTGATCTTTTCATTTTGTCTTAATATTTTTCATTGCTGCTTGTTCGCGGTAAAACTGATCTGCTCAGGTCTGCTTCAAATATCGTATCCTATTAAGATACGAAGTATACTTCCTGGCGCTACCCGTTCCTATCTATCTGTGAGCTGATGCTGAGAGTTCCACAGTGGAAGTATTTCTCCAGATACTGACGGTTATCGGCGGTGGTTTTTTTAGGAAACGATCTCCCGATTTTCTTCTACTTCGTGTGTTTCCTCCTCAGCTCCCGCTGCTAGCCCGCTGACCTGCCTTTGCTGTGGAACTGGTCTACTCACAACTATTGCTAATATCGAAACTTGTCGAAACGTGAACCGATCCGGAGCTGCCGACCGACTTGACTTATATACCTTTTCAGCCGACCTCGCGAGGTTTCATCAATGACTTATTTCTAGAGTGGTCGAACTCAAATGATATGTAATTTGTGAAAACTGCTCGTAGCACAATTTTTTTCCTGAACAGGAAGTTAACCCATTCATGCCCATGTTGTTTGTGGACAACAACGTTTTAAGGCAGCTATAACTTTTGATTGAGGTGATATTTGCTCACAAAAACAAGTAAGGCTCTTTAATGCGATTATTGCCTTTAATTTGTGTATTAACAGTTACAAGGATCGGCTCTAGAACTGAAGTTATTACAATTAGTCTGATTGGATTCCGATGCACCAGTGCTGCTAGGGACAGTTTACGTCGACGACGGAAAATGATTTTTTCATATACCTTCATTATGGAGCAATATTATTGAAAACTGCTAAAAGTTGTCAATTTAGACTGTCGTTGGCTACGTTTTCCACGTAATTGGACTATTTTAATTATTCTAGGAGAATTGTATTGAGCATTAGAAGGTAAAAATTGACCAGCTTCTAGCACTGCCACGGCATGCTATTTTTTTTACAATGGAGAAGACCTTTACGTCCTAGCCCAGTACACGTGCTATCGGTATGGTCCAAGCTACCGCACGGGGTTCACTGGGGGCATGTCGGGCTCGAATGGTGACGCTGCCATTAATACCGACTAAACTCCATTGGGCTCCGCCATCGTTCCTCCCAGGAACTACCTCTCGATATTACTTCTGGGGGGATGGCTGTACTTGATGTACTCAATCACTCTCACTCACTCGTTCATACGTCCTTATGAGGTTTACTTGGGTGCTCTCTCTATCGCACCTTGATTCACTCTCAAACACTCCACAGGAGGCTGACTTTTGTGCTCACCTTTTTCGTTCCTTGCGAGGCTGAATTGTGTGCTCACCTTTTTCATCCCTTGCTAGGCTTATTTTTGTGCTAGCCTCTACCATACCATGTGAGGCTGACTTCTGTGCTCACCCTTAACATGCCGTGTGAGACTGACTTGGATGCTCACCCTTTCACTCCTCTGCCACGCCACGAGGCATCGATAGCTAAGTCCCAACATACTACGCTACGACCCTCCCATCTTGGCATGAGGCAGTCCACTTATACGCCTATACACTCGCTCTTCTGCCTTGCTTCGGGGTGGCTGGGTTTACCCCTTACGCGGCTGCCAGTCGCTGCGCCAAACCTGCATCGGCACGAACAGACCATTCACTCCCTTTTTTGCGCTTGGCCTTTTTCGCTCCAGCTAACCAATCACTAGTTAGCCGTGCCCGTCGTCTGTTGCTCGGTTCGCCAGATTACCTGTAGCCTACTGGCAATCTGGATGGTCGCAGCCGAGACTGCGTTCCACTTCTCCACCGATTGACACATCCGCTGAATAAGGGTATCAGGGGTTGTGTCCCAACCACAGACGTCAATCATTGCTCTTCTTTCGACGTCGAACCGATGACATACGAACAGTATGTGTTCGGCAGTCTCGTCTACACCTGGGCAGTCCGGGCAGACTAGAACCTCCGCGTGCCCGAACCTGTGGAGGTACTGTCGGAAACAGCCATGGCCTGACAGGAATTGTGTCAGGTGGAAGTGAACTTCCCCATGGGGTCTTCCCACCCAGCTCGATATGCTAGGTATCAGCCGGTGGGTCCACCTAGCTTTCGAGGAGTTGCCCCACTCACGCTGCCATCTGGCGACCGAGGTCACCCTGGTGCGCTCGCGGGCTCCCCTATTTCCACGTAGCTCGAAGCACTCCTCATCTTCCCGAATGACCAGCCCGACTGGTATCATGCTCGCTATCACGCAGGATGCATCGTGTGATACCGTGCGGTAGGCAGATATCACTCTGAGGCACATCACGCGGTAGGTGCTCTACAATTTCCGTAGGTAACTGGTTACCCTCAGTGCTCTTGACCATGACGGGCCGCCGTACCTGAGGATAGATACAGCAACGCCTGCCAGTAACCTACGTCTACTGGCGCACACCTTTGAGCTGTTGGACATCATTCTCGATAGAGCCGCAACAGCAGTCGACGCTCTCTTGCATGTATAGTCGACATGGCTGCCGAAGGTCAGCTTGTCGTCTATAATGACTCCAAGAGACTTCAGACTTCGCTGTGAAGTGATCGCGACTTCTCCCACATGGATAACTGCATGTTGTGCCGACTGGCGGTTGTTGACGATAACTACCTCCGTCTTATGATGAGCGAGCTTCAGGCCTCTCGCGCTCATCCATTCCTCCACCGTGCTGATCGCGTGTTCTGCGGTTAGTTCTACCTCAGGAATTGACTCCCCGTAGATCTCCAAGGTTACGACGATCTTGACCCCAGGAGGGAACTTCAGTCTCAGAACCCCGTCATACATGAGGTTCCATAGCACCGGGCCTAGGATCGAGCCCTGCGGGACTCCGGCGGTAATCGGAACCCTTTTCTGACCGGCATCGGTCTCGTATAGCAGTACGCGGTTTTAGAAGTAACTTTCCCGGATCCGGTACAGACCCACCGGTAGGCTAAGCCGGTGTAACTAGAGCGTGATGGCATCCCAGCTTGCGCTGTTGAATGCGTTCTTCACGTCAAGTGTCACTAACGCACAGTATCGAATACCTCGCCTTTTTCGTTGGATCGCTATCTCGGCAGTTTTTATCACTGAGTTGATAGCGTCCAGTCCACGGTACTCTTCCGAAAGCCAAACTGGTTGCTTGACAGGCCGTCCGTACTATCCGCGTACGGGTTTAGCCTGTTGAGGATAATCCTCTCAAGCAGTTTGCCAGTCGTGTCGATCAGACAGATTGGTCTGTCGATGGGTCGCCTGGCGGCTTCCCGGGCTTCGGCAACAGCACCAATTTCTGCCTTTTCCATCTATCGGGGAAACGACACTCGTCAAGGCATCTCTGCATAGCTAGCCTGAACATGTTCTGGTTCGCTATGATCGCTGCCTTGAGAGCGTTGTTTGGAACTCCATCAGGCCCTGGAGCTTTGTGCATTGCTAGGGATTTCGCCACTTCGAGTAATTCTTCATTCGTCACTGGAGCCACCATTTCCACTGTCCACGTAGTGCAGGTGACCAGGGGCTTGTGGCTCGAGACGGGAAGAGTACTTCGATAAGCGTCACCAACCGGTCCAGAGACCGTTCTGGGGGCGAGGAGCCCCCTTTGGTCTTGGCCATCACAATCCTGTAGGCGTCACCGCACGGATTCGCGTTGGCACTCTCACACAGGTTGTCGAATTACGCTCTCTTGCTGCTTTTAGTGGCCTCGTTAAGGGCCAATTTCGCAGCTCGAAACACTTCACGGCGGTTCTCTCTTGCATCCTAGGTGCGAGCTCTTTGCATTCTACGTCTAGCTCTGAGGCAGGCTGACCGTAGAGCTGCAATCTCGGCACTCCACCAGTATACCGGGCATCTGCCGTTTCTTGGCAGTGTTTTTCTCGGCATAGTGGCGTCGCACGCGCGTGATAGAACAGCTACCAGCGCATCCCCGCTTAGACTGTCGGTGTTGGCCTCCAGTCCCAGGGCCGCGGTGAAAGCTTCGCGATCGAAGTGATTGGACTTCCACCCGCGTATCTGACAGGGATCTCCCGCCCTCGAATGCTGCACACCATAGTTGATCCTAAAGCGGATTGCTAAATGATCGCTATGGGTGTAACCTTCGTCTACCCTCCATTCCATGCCTGGAGCCAGACTCGGGCTGGCAAATGTTACGTCAATCCACGCCTCCGCCCCGTTTCTACGGAATGTGCTAGCGGAGCCATTATTCGCTAGCACAGTATCGAGTTTCGCAAGCGCCTCCATTAGCGCTTGACCCCTGCTATTTGTACAGCGGCTGCCCCACTCCACTGCCCAAGCGTTAAAGTCTCCCGCTATGACTACCGGTTTCCGGCCCACTAGGTCCGACGAGAGCCTGTCGATCATCTGGTTGAACTGTTCTATTGGCCACCGTGGTGGGGGGTAGCAGCTGCAATAGAACACACCATTGATCTTGGCAATCGCAACACCCTCGGCGGAGGAGTGCCGATTACTGTCTTTTTTTTTTTTTTTTTTTTTTTTAACAATGGAGAAGACCTTTATGTCCTAACCCAGTACACGTGCTATTGGTAGGGTCCAATCTACCGCACGGGGTGCACTGGGGGCGTGTCGGACTCGAATGGTGACCAGCCATTAATACCGACTAAACTCCATTGGGCTCCGCCATCCATCCCCAGGAACTACCTTTCGGCATTACTTCTGGGGGGATGGCCGTACTTAGCGTACGCTCTCACTCGTGCCTTACATTATCGCACACTCACTCCCATCTTGGCATGGGTAGACCATACCTTCGTCTATCATCCGCCAATTCACTCACTCTAACTCCTCGCCTGCTGCTCGGCGCTCCATGCTCTCTGCAGCCGGCAGGCAATCTGAGTGGTGGCAGTCGAAACTGCGTTCCACTTCTCTACCGCTTGGCACATCCCCTGTACAAGGGTATCAGGGGTTGTGTCCAAGCCGCAGACGCCTAGCATAGCGCCTCTTTCGACGTCGAAGCGGGGACATACGAATAGTACGTGCTCCGCAGTTTCGTCGACACCTGGGCAGTCTGGGCAGACTGGGGCCTCAGCGTGCCCAAACCTGTGGAGGTACTGTCGGAAACAGCCATGGCCTGACAGGAATTGTGTCAGATGGAAGTGAACTTCCCCATGGGGTCTTCCCACCCAGCTAGATATGTTGGGTATCAGCCGGTGGGTCCACCTACCTCTCGACGAGTTGTCCCATTCGCGTTGCCATCTGGCGACCGAGGTCACCCTGGCACGCTCACGGACTCCCCTATTGCCACGCAATTCGAAACAATCTTCGTCTTCCCGGATGACCAGCCCGACTGGCATCATACCCGCTATCACGCAGGATGCATCATGTGATACCGTGCGGTAGGCAGATATCACTCTGAGACACATCAAGCGATAGGTGCTCTCCAATTTGCGACGGTAACTGGTTACTCCCAGTGCCCTCGCCCAGGACGGTCCACCGTACCTAAGAATAGATACGGCGACACCGGCCAGTAGCCTGCGTCTACTGGCGCACACCTTGGAGCTGTTGGACATCATCCTCGATAATGCCGCAACAGCCACCGAAGCCTTCTTGCACGCATAGTCGACATGACTGCCGAAGGTCAGCTTGTCGTCTATGATGGCCCCAAGAATCTTCAGACTCCGCTTAGAAGTTATCTCAACTTCTCCCGCTTGGATAACTGCTTGTTGTGCCGACTTGCGGTTATTGACAACAACCACCTCCGTCTTGTGATGGGCGAGCTCTAGGCCTCTCGCGCTCATCCATTCCGCTACTATGCTTATCGCGTGTGTCGCCGTTAGTTCTACCTCTGAGATTGACTCCCCGTAGACCGCCAGGGTGACATCGTCGGCGAAACCGACGATTTTCACACCCGGAGGGAACTTTAGTCTCAGAACCCCGTCATACATAAGGTTCCATAGTACCGGGCCCAGGATTGAACCTTGCGGAACTCCTGCGGTAATAAGAACACTTTGCTGACCGGCATCGGTCTCGTATAATAGTACACGGTTCTGGAAGTAGCTTTCCAAGATCCGGTACAGGCCCACCGGCAGGCCAAGCCGGTGTAACGAGAGCGCGATGGCATCCCAGCTTGCGCTGTTGAATGCGTTCTTCACGTCAAGTGTCACTAACGCGCAATATCGAATGCCCCGCCTCTTCCGTTGGATCGCTATCTCGGCAGTCCTTACCACTGAGTTGATAGCGTCCACCGTGGACTTTCCCTTTCGAAAACCGAACTGATTACTTGACAGGCCCTCCATACCTTCTGCGTATGGAGTTAGCCTGTTGAGGATAATCCTCTCAAGTAATTTGCCCGTCGTGTCAATCAGACAGATTGGTCTGTACGCCGATGGGTCGCCAGGCGGCTTCCCGGCCTTCGGCAACAGTACCAGCTTCTGCCTTTTCCATCTATCCGGAAAACGGCACTCGTCAAGGCATCTCTGCATAGCCAACCTGAACATGTTCGGGTTCGCCATGATTGCTGACTTGAGAGCGCTGTTTGGAACTCCATCAGGCCCTGGAGCTTTATTCACCGCTAGAGAATTAGCAACTGCAAGTAGCTCTTCGTTCGTCACCGGGGCCACCATGTCGTCCGTACCCGCCGTGCCTTGCGGCGCTGGGGGCCAGGGACTTATGGTTCGGGACGGGAAGAGTACTTCGATAATTCTCGCCAACCGTTCTGGCGACCGTTCAGGAGGTGAGGAGCCCCCTTTGGTCTTTGCCATCACGATCCTGTAGGCATCGCCCCACGGATTCACGTTGGCCTCCTCGCACAATTTGTCAAAACACGCTCTCTTGCTGCGCTTGATGGCCTTGTTAAGGGCCGATTTCGCAGCACGAAACACTTCACGTCGTTCCACTCTACCCTCCTCAGTGCGGGCTCGCTGCATCCTACGTCTAGCTTGTAGGCAAGCTGACCGTAGGGCTGCGATCTCAGCACTCCACCAATATACCGAGCGTCTGCCATTTCTTGGCAGGGTCTTCCTCGGCATAGTGGCGTCGCACGCGCGTGATAGAACAGCTACCAGCGCATCCCCGCTTAGACTGTCGGTGTTGACCTCCAGTCCCAGGGCCGCGGTGAAAACTTCGCTGTCGAAGTGATTGGTCTTCCACCCGCGTACCTGACAGGGATTACCCGCCCTAGAATGCTGCACACCAAAGTTGATCTTGAAGCGTATTGCTAGGTGATCACTATGGGTGTAGCCTTCGTCTACCCTCCAGTCCATGTCTGGGACCAAACTTGGACTGGCAAACGTTACGTCAATCCACGACTCGACCCCATTCCTACGGAATGTGCTAGCGGAACCATCATTGACTAGCACTGCGTCGAGTTTCGCAAGCGCCTCCAGAAGCGCTTGGCCCCTACCATTTGTATAGCGGCTGCCCCACTCCACCGCCCAAGCGTTGAAGTCACCCGCTATGACAAACGGCTTTCGTCCCACCATGTCAGACGAGAGCCTATCGATCATCTGGTTGAACTGTTCTATTGGCCACATAGGTGGGGCATAGCAGCTACAATAGAACACACCATTGATCTTGGCAATCGCGACACCCTCCGCAGAGGACTGTACTACCTCCTGGACCGGGAACCGACCCGTTGCACAGATTGCCGCCATTCCAGACCCGTCCGCCACCCAGTTGCCGTTGTCGGCAGGGACGTTGTACGGGTCGGATAGAAGGGCGACATCTGTCCCCGACTCCAATACCGACTGCCACAGTAACTGCTGAGCAGGTGCGCAGTGGTTAAGATTCAGCTGTGTGACGATTGCCATTACTTCCTCTTTCCCGCCTCCCCGAAGGGACAAGCAGGTCCGCCCATAACATGGTTGCGGCCCTGCTTCTTGCTAGCGCAGATGAGACACTTGGGTGCCCTCTCGCATTTCAGCGCCTTGTGTCCCTCCTCGCCGCAGCGACGACACAACTTGCTCCTGTCTGGGCCCTTACAGTCGTATGACTTGTGGCCTGGCTCCAGACATTTAAAACATCGGTCCACTGAAGGCGGCTGGAGTATGCTAACTGGGCATACTGACCATCCGATCTTCAACTTCCCTTTGTCGGTTACTTTCTTGGCTTCCGCGGCCGGTAACTTGAAGTAAGCTACCTGCGTGCCAAGCAACCGCTCCCTGATACGTACAGAGTTCTGATCGATCTCGACGCCGCACTGCTGCTTAACGGCCGAGACGACGTCCTCTGCGTTTGTGATCTCGTCCAGTTGCTTACACTGGAGAGTCACTTCCGCTCCCAACGACCTCACCTGAGCGCCGTTTCCCAAGACCTCTTGGGCCAACCTCCTATACGTTACTCCATTGGATTGTGATCCACGCTTCAACACCAAGATCATTTCGCCATCTTTGGTGCGTCTGACGCTTCGCACATCCTGTCCTAAATTCGAGAGGCTTTCAGCCGCCCGCATCGATTTTAGGACATCCGCATAGCTGCCCCCGTTGGTTTTCACCAACAGGGCCTCTCCTCTATCCCTCGCCTTCTTCTTAGCGGGTCGAGGTGCGTTGGACTTCCGCTCCCTGCTAACCACCTGCCATTCGCCATCTTGTACCGATGGCGCCGGCAGGCTGGTGCCAGGTCGCTCCGCAGTGCGCGCCCGATTGGCGGCTTTCGCCTTTTTTGGCTGGGAGGTCGCCTTCTCGGGACGCCGCCCTGCGGGATCCTTCGCACCCGGATCCGCACCACCCAAGCGACGTTTGGCCTTGTTGGTTGCCCGTCGTTTGGCATTGCTGCGCGTGCCTACATTAGGCCTAGGCCGCTTCGCAGTCTCCCCCTCCATTAAGCGTTTGGTGGCCGATAAGGCGAAATCTATCGCCTCCTGCGCCATCGTCGCTCCGCCATGGAAGGAGAAGGCCTCGGTTTGGATACCGCGGTCGGCCTTCTCTCTTTCCGTCCACCTCTTCATGTAGGCTACTTGTTCTTGTCTTGCGACTCGAACAGCCTGACGAAGCACCAGCAGGTTCTGTTTTAGATCCTTACTGATGTTACTCCTCCCGCTCGTGAATTCGATGATGCTATCCAGCTGCTTGGCAACTTCCTGCATCGCAGGTAGTGGTCCGCCAAGCGTGCTGGTAGTATCATCTCCTACCACCTCCATTTCACCATTGGTGCCGTTATTTGCGGCCACCTTCACTCCGCTGTCAGCCCCTGTTGGGGGAGACCTCGCCAGACCCCCTTTGGCAAAGGGGTTCAGCGCCGTAAACACTTCCGCCTCCTTATCGCATACTTTTTTATTGTTATTGCAAAGACTCATATTAAGACCCACGAGTTGCGCGAGAAAATAGGTCCGCCACGCCAGAGCTCCGCATTAACGTGGTAAGAGACACTTACTGTGGGGGGTGCCCAGGTACCCCACAGGCTCCGTTAACGATCGGGCATCATTTTCACCCCCCCCGATCATTCATCCCTCGGCACGGATCGCTTCACGCCTTGGAATTGGGGTTACCCCGTTTGGTGGGCCCATATCACCGGAACGGGTGGTCCGTAGCGCTATTGTATGCCGGCGACTACACGGCCCCCCTTCCCTGTCAGCATACGACCATAGTCCCAACGAGTTGGCTACCCGAACATTCCTATGGCTACTCGTATCCCAGCCGGTTCCGCGGGGAGGTAGAGATAGGAGTTCCTGGGCAAGATAATAAATTACAGTGTTATTAAACCCGTTTTCAGTTTAAAACTAAAACAATGGATTTAAGGCATATTTGCAACGTTTAATTTTATTTGGGTGTTTGAAGGGGGAACTAGAACTAAATATAATACGTCCCCCGTAAAGTGGTTTGTTTTAAAATATAAAATTATTTTGTGTTAAAATTGAAAATGGCTTACGCCACCAATCTATTTGTTGCTTGATTTAAAACACGTCGTTTTAAATATATAGTGCAGCACAGATACTCAGACTGTATAAACTGAGGAAATATAATTTTAAGTCCAGTATCGGTATGAATTTTAAACTAAAGAAAACACCCGCTCAAACTACCGCTGGGAGAAGTCAGTTCTGGTTTTAAAATTTTCAGTTTCATATTATACAATTTTCAAATTCATGAATCAGTTATGCAGTTCGAAACAAAACTTTTCGAAGTAATAAATCAAAAAGTTTAACTGGGAATGTGATTGTTTCCGTCCCATATTAAATACTAAGCAGATGAACGTGCCACAAGGAATTCCATCAATATTAAATAACAATGCAAACCTGTGATAAAAAGCAATCACTACTTTCTCTTGGTCAGATGGCACACCTTTTGAGGTGACTGCCAAGAATAGCTATAGATTATCTCGCATTTTTTTAAAAATAAACCAAAAGTAAAACTGCTCCAATATAACTGAGTCTTCTCTCCCAACAAAATCTCCAACCAACCCCTGCTTTTCTCTAGGTGCAAACCCAGTTTAGTCCGCCCGTGCTTTGGAAATAACTACAGGAGCATGTCAGATGCCCTCGTGATACTAAACGTATCACCACAGACCTACCAGACATGACACTCGAGATCACCAAAGTGTTGCAGAAATTTATCGGCCTTTTCAATCGTTAGATTACCATTCCCATAACTTTCCGTGCTCACCGCAAGGGGCGCGCGACCATATGACATGATTGACAAAAATACCCAAACACATACCAATAAGCGTGCGCGTTTTGCCATTGCCATTATTGTGCTTAATTAACTATGTTAGGAACAAACAAAAATAAGCTGGTGCTCTACAATTGTTCGTCTTGAAATCTTGGTGCCTTCTGTATGAACAAAATGAGGGTAAACTTTAGAGGAGCAATGTAGCAGTGGCCATCAAAATGCACCGCAAAGACGATGATTTTGGCAAAGTTCGCAATTAATTCAGCATGTGTTTCTGCTGGACAGTCGATTAGGAAAATATTTGACACATTGTTAAGAGTTAATACTAATTTAGTTGAAAATAAAATAATGAAAATCAAATGGCATTGTGTGGAAACATTCTCTTTAATTTCAATTTAGTCAAACAAGTACTATCCACAATCTTCAGCACAACTTGTGGGGAACAGTCCACATTACAGCACAACTTGTGGGGAACAGTCCTCATCGCTTTCTGTGTTTAAGATAATCCTTTCTAGACAATATGACCTAGCCTTTGCTCAGTTTCCACATATAGTGGAGTTGCTTGTAAAGAAGCCTCTACCTTTCCTAGAATTCATTCATTTCGGAATACAAATTTAAAGGTCTATTTTGACTTTCGTTTAATTGATGTTTGTTGTTAGGTGCATTTGCCCATAATAACTACTTACGCACACCAATGTACCGTCATGTCAAATGGACAGATGTGTCAATCAGATGATATAGTTCAAGGAATCGCCACGAGGCGGCGATAGTGCGCCAAGCGAATTTGAATTGGAAATGATGATCACGTTTTATTCAGTTAACTGTTCTCAGTGTCATGTCTGGTAGGTCTGTGGTATCACATATATCCGAAATATGAAACATGTGTGTCAATGGGCTCATTACGCTACGTACCTAATAAGTGCGCAACTAAATTCTCCTAGGTCAAATGAAGTGTTAAATTATTGTTTTTTGTGGCACCGTCTATGTTCGGCGAAAGGTACAACTTATTCGATCGCCGCTTTAGGAATGCTTCTTAATATTTATCCAATTGGTATTTTCAGCTATTGATATCTAACGAGAGGTAAAACCAAGTTTTATTATCAGTCATATGTTGCATAAGATTTTTGTCAACAAAATGTTTTGGCTCTTTTTCACAACTATTGGGCTGATCTATAACGATAAATCTACATCTTACTCCCATGCGCAATGTTTCCCTTATTTAAGTACGTCGTTAAAACTGAACCCCATACAAATTCTACTCCGCAATAATTCACGCTATAATATCTACAATTTCGATCGCAAAAATCAACAAACCATTACGACTTTTTATTCCTTTCCGTTACCTTTAATCAGCAGCGTTACTTTCAGCAGTTGCGCTCGCAGCCATTAGAGATCCTCACCTGTAATCAAAGGAAGGAGAAAAAAAACGAAAAAATTAGCATTATCACAAATTGCACAAACGAAACAAAACACAAAAAAGACGCAAATCAAGAAAACGCATTCGGATTGCACTTCGCGATAAGCGAGTGCGATAACCGCACCGACGAAAACTTCTCCGATAGACGAAAAAAGTGCGGAGCAGAAAAAAAACAACCACGCACACCGGCTTCAACAGAAACAGACCACCAAACTAACCCCGGTTAAAATCCATTGCACCGTTGCACACCCCTTCGAACTGACCTTGACTGATGGTACCACCCAAAAACCGTTGTCGTCGTCGTTGCTGCACACACTTTTTCGGCTCCTCGCGTAAACATTTGTTACTTTCGGCAGTCAGTCAGTCAGTACCAGTACCGGGAGGATCGGCACCGCGCCAGTCGGTGCGGCCAGTGCATCGACCTTTTTGGGGCCAACCCTGCTGCGTCAATAAATATTCACCATACTCTGCTCGCATCGTTGGACAAACCGAAACCAGAAAGGGGGTAGTTAGTTACTTGGCTGCAGCCGGGTGGCGCGTGTGTTTCTTTATCACTACCGAACGATGCACATGTGAATATATTTTTCACTGTGGCACAGTCATTGTGTGTTTTTGTATATGTTTATAGATGGGGAACGCACACTTTCGAGATACAAAAACGCAAAAATTGGACCTGTAGAAAAATGATGGGTTGTTATTGTTGTTGCCACTGCACATCAACCGCACGACTTGCATTAGAGTAATTACCCGCGGTGGGTGCAGTACCGGTGGAATGTCTCTTTTTGATAGAAAAGATTACGGTGTTGTGTGCAGGACACGACCACGGTGACATTAAAAGTGGAACAATTCATGCGAGAGTTAATGACAATTCTTCCAAATTAGGTAGCGTGGTTTTTAGAACCTCACATTACAAACAAACTCTCATTTTACGCGGATATGATGCCAGTGGCGTAGTAGCGGGGGGGGGGGGGGGTTGGGGACGAAACCCCCCCCCCCCCCCCCCGAAATATATTGGAGAAATTTGAAAAAATTGAATATGTTAAACAAAAATATGCCTAATATTTTAAATGAAATTCTCAAAGTTTCATTTGCAAAAGTTATCTTGTAAAAAAATTTCCTTGTGGTGAAAATTGGCTGCAGACTCGACACCTACCTGTCGGCACGTTGTGGAGGCTAGCTCAACCGCCGAGGACTATAACGAGTAGATCACGGCGAAGCGAGGAGCTAGGAGCTTAATGGTTCACGAAACGGATATCGGTACCGAGAGAAATTTCGCCACATTCTGTAGTCCTTGACTGACGGCGAACATGAACTGGAGAGTGTGAGGGAAGTATCCCCATAGAGGCCACCAGGCGATTCGCTACCGCATCGGTCAATGGAACCCTGCTGCAGCACGAAGAAGGACGGGCGGCAAGCTAAAGTCGAAGACGAAAGCCTTTAACGAAAACCTCTTTGTTGAGTTACTTCGGCGAACAACGGAATCAAATACGTTGATACGGCTGACGGCTAACAAGAAGGATTGTGACGGCTTGTGACGTTACAATGTCACGAAAACTAGGGCCATGTAGTAGACGGCGTGGAGCTTACTGGTTAAATGAGTAACTCAGTATGCTATACGCTGCTTGTCGTAGATCCAGAAGGCGGGCTCAGAGCGCAAGATCGGAGAGGGAGAGAGGAGCGCAAGCGACGTATCTAGAAGGTAGGGACTCTTTAAAACAGGAGATCAAGCTTAGCAAGCCAATTGCCATAAGTAGCTGTGCTGAGAAATAAACGCCAGTCCCTGGGGGACGCGTACTGAGTCGTCATGACGAAGATGAGGGTCCGTCGACACCAGCTGAAATATGCCCGGGTAAGCTAAAGATAATCGTTGAGGGTCTCTTCCCGAATCACGATTCAACTACCTGGTCACCGACACCGTACGGCGAAGAAGAAGGAGGTAACACAGTCGAGTGGCAAGTGACTAACGACGAGCTCAAAGACGCGTCGATGTGACTAAAATCAAAGAAAACCCCTGGTCCGGATGGAATACCAACAGCGGCGCTGAAAGCTGCGATCCTGGCATATCCGGACATGTTCAGACATGCTGAAGTCTTTAGACGATAGTAATCCCCGAAATGAGGAAGGTGCAGAAACTGATGTTGCTGCCAAAGTCAGGGAAGTCACCGGGCCATCCAGCCTCGAATAGACCAATGCCGCAGCGTGGCATAAAAGAATGAGCCAGATCCTGAAGAGCTACTTCCAGAGTAGAGCACTGCTGTACCAGACGAACAAAAGGGCAGAAGGCAATGCGAGTCGCAGCGGGCGTTACTCAGGGCTCCATTCTCTGTCAAACACTTTGGAATGGGATGTAAGATGCACTGATAACATAAATTCGTGAATATAATAAATCATGCAATGCACGAATTCATTCGTCGTTTTCTGTAACGAAGTATTTTCGTGCATTGTAAATAGTAAGTTTCGTTCATTTCATGAACAAGAATGGCCGTATGGTGAGCGAAATCTTTCGTAAATTTTACACATTTAATGTACACTGCACGAATGATATCGTTGATAACGATATTATTTTTCGTGAATGAAATGAAATGTTTTGTTTATTTTAATAAACGTTTGTGTATATTACGAACGATTTCGTTGGTCGCACGAAATCTTTTCGTTTATCTTAGAAAAGTTTTCGTATTTATTGGCCTCTTATTGTTTTCAGTCGATCTTTTAAGATCGATGTTTTTTTTATTTAAAAAAATCTATCTGGCCAATACGATTTTATTGTGATTCGAAGAAATGGCCGCTTGATGAACGAAATTTTCGTTTATTTTAATAAACGTTTATGTATATTACAAACGAATTTGTTGGTTGCATTTTATCTTTTAGGATCGATGTTTGACAACACCGATATCGCTCTGGCAGAGAAAAACTCAAAATTATTCATACAAAATCAATGAGCAGTTCGCGACGGCTCAACTGATTCTGTACTGCTCCAGATTCTAAATCAACTGGAAGCGAAAGAGGTTCTGGAAATCTTCCTGCAACCGGCGGACACGACTACGACTACTAAATAGTCAGGCAACAACAATTATCTGACGAATAGCAACAATGGCTCCATATTGCTCTTTTGACGTGGACGGTTTGACGAATGGTGCTCGTAAATATTATAAAGATATTCGTATATAACAGCGAACGACTCGTTTGCTGAATGAAGCTGTTTCGTAATAAACTAACGAAAGTCATTTCGTGGTTTTCACGAAAAACTCGAAATAAAAAACAAAAGTGTTTCGATAGAACTACGAACGATTCATCATATGTACGAAAAATTCGTATATTTTATGAAAGTTGTTTATACGAAATTAATTCCGAGAGATTTACGAATATGTTCTATCAGTGTGGGGTCTTAACACTGCGGCTGCCCAGGAAAGTGAAAATCGTTGGTTTTGTGGACGATGTGTCAATAATGGTGAGACACTTGAAGAAATGGAGGTATCGGTGACGGAGACAATAGATGCGATCGAGAGCTGGATGAACGGGTCAAGCTGCAAATAGCTCACCACAAGACGTTGTTGTTGGACAGCAACTGCAAAGGGGTTCAGCGGATACAGATCACCATCAAAGGGCATGTGATTGCATCGAAGCGTGCACTGAAGCAATTGGGAGTGATAATCGACAACTGATTGAGCTTAAACAACCACGTTGATTACACATGCGAAATGTCGGGTCTTTATCTAGTATTTAGTCATCGATACTGCTTGGGGTGCGGTGCTGAAAACCAAGCGAAACCGCGAAAAGCTGAACAGGACGCTTCGATTACTGGTCGTACGAGTTGCGATTGCGTACCGGAGGCAGTATGCCGTGATGCCGCGATGATCCCCATCTGCATTACCCTGACGGAGGATATCAAGTGCTACAATCAATGAAATGTCAGAAACGTGAGGAAGATGATGAGAATCGATTCGATGATGACGTAGCAGCAGGAATGGGATAATACGGAGAAAGGAAAGTGGACCTACTGGCTCATGCAAACCTGTCGACGTGGGTCAATAGAATGCACGGAGAGATGACCTTCAACCTGAAACAGCTTCTACCGAGCCACGGCTGCTTAAGGAGTATCTTCATCGGTGTGGGTACGCAACGTCAACACTGTGCCTGGAGCGTCTTTGAATGTCCGGGGTTTCAAGTATTTGAATGTCCGAGGAGAGTCTTTGAATGTTCGAGGTTTGAAGTGACGTGCAGGGAGCTACTTAAAATGGGAGAACCGGACATTAACCCGGATAATGTAGCCTACAGAATGACAAGCGACGTAGAGACGTGGAACGCAGTAAACAGAGTTATGATGTAGATCAGTGATTCTCAACCTGGGGTCCGCGGGCTCCAGAGGGCCGCGAAGTCATTGCTGGGAGTCCGCGAAGAAAAATATATTTTCCGAGTGCATATTGAAATTTCAAATCTTGTTTCCTAACAAATTGGAAATAACATATTGATAGCATACAAAATTGATGTTTATCTGTGGGGGTCCGCAGCAACCCAGTGTGATATCTAAGGGGTCCGTGGTACGAAAAAGGTTGAGAACCGATGATGGCATGACCGTCTTACAGCGGAATAGACATCGAACAACGATTTCGGGAGAGCAATCACCGCCAGGGAACTTTCCGCAGGTATAAGCTAGATCCACCGCCGAGGACTAGTCGAGTAGACCGCAACAGAGCAGCGAGTATGAGTCGTCGAAACGCCAGCGAACCGGACGTCACGCTCCATGCGAATTCGCCGGACCGACCACGGCTCCCCAGAATCGATATTGGGAAAACTTTTTTCGCCAGGGAACTTTCCGTTAGCGTAAGCTAGATTCACCGCTGGGGACTAGACGGATTAGACATCAATGAGACACCACTAGTCGCGGGTCATCGGCGCACCAGTGCACCGGATACCCAGCTTCACCAGAATCGCCGAACTGGCACCTAGCTGATTGGCTCGATCTCGGGAGAACTTCTCTCGCCGGGGAATTCTCTGTCGGAGTAGGCCAGATCCATCGTCGGGGACTAGACCGAGTTGTTTGCGAACAAGTCGAGGACTGAATGGACCATCAAGGAAGTAGTGCTAAATGGCCCAAGAAGGGAACTAAATGGCTTAAAGGAGTTGCGGTGCTAAATAGCACCGGTTACGGAGCCAAAGGGCTCAAGAAGTTGTAGTACTGAAACCAAATAAGAATCGGTATCGGGAGAACTTCTTTCGTCTGGGACCTCTCCTTTAGCTTACAGTCAGATTCACCGCCGGGAACGAGACCGCGTAGACCGCGACGATACACCACCAGCAAACCGGATGCCCCACTCTACCGGAATCGCCGAACTGACCGTAGCACCTGGTTGGTTGGCTCGAACTTCTCTCGCCGGGGAACTTTTCGTCGGTGTAGGCTAGATCTATCGTCGGGGACTAGACCGAGTAGTTCGCTAACCAGTCGGAAGATCAACGAGGAAGTGGTACTGAATGGCACAAGGGAACTGAAGGGCTCAGTAAATTAGACAGTCTGAAGTTTGCCGCCCAGATTGTCCTCGTAGGGGAAGAGCATTTATTCTCTACCAACTACCCAAACCTGTTCCCTGAGTTGTTGGTTTTTGAACATTTTTTCCTGCTCAGAATGTTTTTGAACATTTTTTCATATATATACAAAAAAATTTCATATCCCCCCCCGAAAAATTTTCTTACTACGCCACTGTATGATGCTATAGCTAAGCATCGCTCAAATTAGTAGAAAAAAGATTTTTCGATAAGTAAAGCTAGGGTATGCTTGCAAATTTACTGTACTCAAAAAATGGATGGAAATTGAGAAACGATTCGACATTTAATAAGAACCCATAGTCACTGCTCATTCTAAAATATATCTAAAAACAAAAATTCTTCCTAGTTAAAAAAAATCAAAATGTCTATTGTTCTAGAAAAACATAGATTATTTCTGTCTATTATTATCGAATATTTTAGCACTTTAAAGTTATACCTAACAGACACGGCAAAAAAACTTACTCAATTATAAACATATAGCTTAGAATTGATTGACTCACAGCCACCATTGAAAGCCGTATACCCGATCATATTAGAAAGCCAGCCCCAAAAGGCATCTTTATCGGATCGAAACCGTCCATCGACACCGTGGCAAATAACATGATGATCACAAGTGCAATTTCGACACGTACTAACAAAAGTTTCCCCCCTTCGACTCGGTGATGGTGAAATTAGCAATTTTTCCGCTCGGACTCCGTGATCCGACAACGCACACAGGTTTCAATTACACCGCCGCCGTCATCGGTTCCTCTGTTTCCCTTCGCAGCCTAGATGTAACCTCGAAATATGTGCGTTGCTAACCGCACCGCACTAATCGCTGTGGTTATCGGATTTGTGCCGTGTTGTGCTCGATGCTGCCAGTTGGCGATTCCCCACAAGGCAGCCGGGAGATTCCCGGTGAGTCTTTCCGGCAAAGTTGGAAGAGTCTTTCGACGAACGTAAATACACCCAAAATCGGACGATTAGCTTTTTTCGTTCAATTTAACACGGTTCGAGATGTACTGTAATGTAGGTAATTCAGTCCGCTAATTTAAACATGGAAAATTTTCGCTATTGTTAAAATCCGTAACAATCGGATTTTTAACAATAGCGAAAATTTTCCATGTTTAAATTTTGAATTTTCACGCTGAATTGTTTCCTCTTGCCAGTTAATTTCTTTTAAGTTGTTGGGATTTCATGAGATGACGTAGCCGCAATGACAGAGCGCGCTCTTGTTTATTATGTTTTAAATACCTTTAGGAGTTTGCATGGTTTTCACGAGTCGACAGGCCCGCACAGTGGGACCAATCCAAAGAAGATGGAAGAAAATCTATTTGAAGCCTTAGATGTCATTGTCCTCGTAGGATATGTTCACAATATTATTGTACAGTAGACTGGTTCAATTTTTGACTTTTAGCTCCACCAGGCTTTTCTGATTCCTTTCATGGTCCTTAGTAATTGTGCAAATTGTGGTACCGATTGATTGTGTCTACGGACCCTCCAAAAATTTCCAAGTTTATATGGAAGTTTGTATGGAAAATCGGTTAACATTGAAAATAAATTCTTAAAAAATCACCTCATCATTCAATTAATCAGAACACTATATATTTCTAAAGATATTCTTCTACTGAACACATTTGGGGAAGTTTATGAAAATTCGTCGAGAAAAGTTATTAACTAAAGAAGCAGTATGACTTCAAAACAAGTAGATTTTATTAGTAACCATAGCAATCCTGTTTGAATAGCTACATCGTTATACCAGTGTAAACTAGACTTGCCACTCACCGCTCGCGTATGGCAGATGAGGTTTTCAAACATGGTTGCTATGATTAATAATAAAATCCACTTGTTTTGAAGTCATGCTACATTTTTAGTTAATAACTTGTCTCAGCGAATTTTCATAACCTTTTAATGTTCCACGAATGTGTTCAGTAGAAGATTACCTTTAAAAATATATAGTGTTCTGATTAATTGATTGATAAGGTGATTTTTAAGATTTTTTTCAATGTTAACTGATTTTCCATACAAACTTCCATATAAACTTTGAAATTTTTGGAGGGTCCGTAGACACAACCAATCGGTACCAAAATTTGCACAATTACTAAGGACCATGAAAGGAATCAGAAAAGCCTAGTGGAGCTAAAAGTCAAAAATTAAACTAGTCTATTGTACAGCTTGGTAAATAAAAAAAAGATTATTTTGAAGTAGAGTACCCGAGCAAAAAAAATCCATATTTTTTTACAACAATTTCGCCAAATGAAGTCTTATGTTTGTGTTATCTTCGTCGAAGTTATTCAAAACATACTATTCTAAAACTTTGCCGAAAACCTCTACACTCAATTTTTTTTGAAAAATATTTATTGCTCGGGTACTTTACTCCAATCTAATCGATTTTTTTATTTACAAAACTACTGAATAAAATTGTGAACATATCCTATCAGGAAATGCTAGCTCTAAAATGACATTTAAGGCATCAAATGAGTTTTGTTCCACCTTTTTGGATTGGTCCCACTGTGGCCCGTAGCGTGCGTTTGGCCGAGTTGGTCCCCGCCAAGGGCGCCAAGTTTAGGCGGGCGCTGAAATGTTAATCTGCTTTATAAATTTGGTGATAAGCCAGATAAGTTTGTCATTTCTAAAATTATTTAAAGCTAAATTATTATCTGACAGTCGAACTGAAAAAGAAACCTATGCAAACACTATAGAATCTTAAAACTGAGACTCTACCAAAGTCATCAGAAGGCAACACCACGTCCTGCAGGTGCCATTCAGATTTATTTCCGGTATAAGGTGTTGTCCTCAAATGTGAGACTGATAAAAAAGTAAATAACGAACGTGCACGCAGCACCGTAGCGTGGTCTTCTGGCGCCCTTGGCACAGTATCAGTTTTGCGCCCCTTTGTTTATTTTGGTTTTCTTTTTCATTTGGACCTTCAAACAGTAATTTGTGCACAGGTAAATGACACATCTATCCTCTGCTTTATTCATGTTTGACTGTCGTCCACTTCATGTAAATACCAGTCACAAATCTTTAACTGTATATTTATGAAATCAGTTGACGCTAGGTGCTTGAAGGCGACAGAAAACTGTATATTAGGGTGCCAATGGTATGTATGGGAAACAAGCAACCATCGAATTTAATAACCGAACGCATCGTAACAGCGTCAGTACCCCGAAAAAAGTCTCTTTACAAAATTTTAGTTCTATGCCAATTGTCTTAGAAATGCATCTTGTATCTTCTCGTAAAAATCGATTTGACAAAAGTTGCTTCTCTGGTACTTGTGTAATTTCTAAACTAAACTTTTCTGATAAAAATCAAGAAAATTGTTTTTTTTTGCCTTTCTCATATAGAAAGGTTATGCAATCACTCTGAAAAACGTCAACCTAATCCCGGCCCGGAGGGCCGAGTGTCATATCCCATTCGACTCAGTTCGTCGAGATCGGAAAAAGTCTGTATGTGTGTGTATGTATGTATGTGTGTGTGTATGTATGTGCGTATGTGTCAAATAATGTCACTCATTTTTCTCAGAGATGGCTGGACCGATTTGCCCAAACTTAGTCTCAAATGAAAGGTGCAACCTTCCCATCGGCTGCTATTGAATTTTGGATCGATCGGAATTCTGGTTCCGGAATTACGGGTTTCAGAGTGCGGCCACACAGAAATTTCTCATATAACCTATAGGAAAAATTAAAAATAGAATTTTTATTTTTGATGTTAAATGTGTGCAAGGTGCATGAAACGTCGAGATTTGATGCAAACTCGAAAAAAATTTGACGACGATTCACTTTTTTGGATTTTGGCACATTTTTGCCTTTCTCATATAGAAAGGTTATGCAATCACTCTGAAAAACGTCAACCTAATCCCGGCCTAAATTTTTTTTCGACTCTCATAAGGTTTCTGGATTTTAACAGGGGCGTAGTTGATTGTTTACGGAGAGGGGTTACACCCCCCCCCCCTCTACTGTTCACTTCCCTCCTTTAAAAATCTCCTTAAATCACCCCTCAGACCACCACCCCATCCAGCCCTCATACCCCTCCCTTTCAACCCCATCATCTTTAAACCACCACTATATCACAAAGCATACCAATTTAAGCTCGGGAGTCGTTCGTTCATGGGACTTTCGCCCTCCTCACATACCCACCCCCGCATGACAAAATGAGTTAGCAAGCAGATAACATTGATCTAATGCTGATTAGGCTAATGGAGTATTATATTTTTTTATTTCAAGTGTTTCACCGTCAACACGTAGCTCATCAAGTTCGTGGCTGGCATGCCATTGTGTATAAGTGCAAAGTGTACTAAGAATGTAATGGACATTTCCACGATTATGTTAAACATAAAAAGCCTCCGTGCCATAGTTTAGAGAAATGAGAAAGGCACAATTGCACCGCTAGGTGGATTAAAACAGGTTTTTCGAATTGACACTAGATTTCGATATTTCATGAATTTCTAAAACATTTGGCACACAGAAAGCAAATCAAAACTGCATTTCCAAACTCAAGTCCCATCTCAATCCAAAAAATTTCCTTGTATCATAAAGGCATTTTTTCAACATTTCATTACATTTCGACGCTTTATGACATCATTTTTCTATTGCGCTCAAATTTTGCATGGTGATTTGTTTTTCGAGGTGCAATGCTTTTGAGGTGTGTCCGGTTTGAACATTCAGGATGTCCGTAAACATTGGCACTACTGTACATCAAGTATACTGAGAAAACAATTTTAGAAACTTTGAACTGATTGAAAGATTGTTGAGTACGGCGTAAATCATTAGATTTGAATTACCACTCCAATGGCCTTCACGGTATTCCGGTTATATTCCAGAGAGCATCCACCCATCTTTTTGCACAAGATGCTTTTATGATCTATTGCTGATTAAGTTTGACACATATTTTTCGTTGAAGTTTCTAAGAAAATAAGTGGCTTCCTGTCATATCAAGTGAAGATAGAAGACCACATTAGTACTTTATTCAGACTTGTCTTTCAAATTATATCCGCCATGATTTATGTCACTTCATTTATATTCTACATTCTACAGTTCACTTTGCGTCTGGCTCTAAACTTGTCTATAAATCAACTCTCCTGAAATTACTCAAATGATCCTAAAATAGATGTCGAACAAGATTCGTCATCAAAGACTCCATTTAAAATCAAACACATTGAGCTGGGTTCGACCGAATCGAATCTTATATCGGATCAAAGATGGTCTGCTAAATATTCTAATATTCAGCAAGACGCAGAAATATTCAGCTGTGCCAGACCTCCCGAAAGTTCGCTTAAATAAGCTCAGAACTATTTTTTTTTGTCTAAAGCAAACAAATGACGTCACTTGTGACAAGACTTTTATATAGAACTAACGCGTTTACATACCCGCTAACAAAGTTGAGATCGATGGTGTAGTTATCGATCCGAACTTGTCATGCGTGGATCTACTGAAGGACGGAATTGGCTGTTTCAAAGACTCCTTGCTTAAGTGAGCGAAGATTTTGAATGCTAATCGCACCGGATGGAACAAAACTAGCGTCAGGTGACCTTTGGTGAGACTGCTTTGCGTCTTCTTTGGTTGTTTATTCCGCGCATCATGCATGCAGTATTACACTAATTACAAGCAAATGGGTCTTTGTAGCAATAATTCTTTTTCTCTTTTGAGAAACCGTCAAATTTCTCTGTTGAAAGGCCGTCAATATACCAGCAAGCGGAAGCTCTTCCACAAATCCGAAGCAAAGAGCACCTGGTCTTAGACATTTGAGAAGAAACAAGGAGTTTCCAATGCTTCCAGGAACACTGAAAATCTCTTGGGATATTTCAACCAAAGATTCAATGTAGTTCAGGATTGGACCTAGGTTGAGAACCGGCAACTTTGTGATATGACCACATTTCCGTTCCCCTTGTTTCTATGAGCGGAAAAAGTTTGCAATAATTTTCCCTATCTTTTTGAATTTGAAGTCTTTGTCTTGTTCGTTATTTATTGGACTAACAGGACCGTAGCGTAGTCTTCGGGCGCCTTTGGTAGAGTCTCAGTTACGCGTCTTTTTGCTGCCCACTTTGGCCTATTGGTCTGACTTATTTTATTACTCAACCTCACTTATTTTTTAAAGCAGACCTTGATTTTGCGCCCTTCTAAAGTTGTTGCCCATAGCGGGAACCAACTTGGCCAGCCGCACGCTACGGCTCTGGTTGCACGACACAATTTCAACTGAAAAGACTTCAAATTAAAAACAAATAAACGAGATTTATTCCCACATTTATCATTCGTTTTCTGAGTTTCGTAGAAACAAGAATGGCCGTCTCCCTTAACCTTCCGGCAGTCGCGTTAGTGCATTGAGTGCACGCTGCTCTGAAAATCTAGCGAAATCGTCTTAGGGCACAAGCGGCTGCTCGTTCAAAGGGCCACAAGCGCGACTTCCGGAGGGTTAAAGCAGTAACAAAGATGGTGAAGTACGCAAGGCTGAATACCATCGAGAAGACAACCTCATGCCGTATCATGAGAAATGAGGTATCCTAGATGCCGGAAGGAGTTCTGCTATAACACAAAGAGTCCGGTGCCCAATCTTGGTCCTACCAGTTGAATCTCTGGTAGGAAAGTGACTTGAGTTTTTGCTGTTCCTGGATACACTTGTTTAGTCCCAAATTTCTAAGACAAGATGCAGTTTTCGTCGGCTTTGTGTCAGTGCTTTATCGAGCTGTTATATTCGGCGACCTTACAGGAGAAAAAAAAACTATTTACAAGGAATATTGTTAATGGATTGCCAGAGTCGAGCTCTTCCTGATCCAAAAAACCATATTGATAACCAAATAGACTGTCGAACCTCGTCCTACAAGATGTAAATAGATAAAGCAGTCCCACTCGAGTGATGAGTTTGTAGGAACATAAAATCTTGTCCCGTCCTGTGAGATTGCCATTTACAATCTTTGCTGACTGGAGCAAGAGGTCATTAAAAACAGCCATAATCTTGCTTCAGTAGATGTAGAAAAAAAACTCGAATTGGTAACAACACCATCGATCTCAACTTTGTGAGTGGGTGTGCAGACTATCATCATGTGAGTGGGTATCATAAAATAATTATCGTCAGTAATGATATTTGTTTGCTTCAGACACCTTTCGAACTTTCGAAATATTTGCTACTCAAATGCGAAGTGAAAACTTTCAAAATTCACAAGAAGAGACTGAAACTACGGAGGATGTAATCCATTGAATAGTAGCGGGGTGTGGGGCTGTGCACCCTTCCTTTCTCTGAAATATTTTATAGAAATTTGAGCTAAATGGTGTCATTTTTGGGAGAAATTCCGCTGCCGGGAAACTCTCAGTCGGAGTAAGGTGAGTTTATTATTGGTTACTATCCGAGTCGATCGCGACAAAGCTGGAAAACTGGCTCATGGTATCAGGATCTAAATGAATCACTAAGACGACAGCTAAAGAGCTCACGAAAACGGTAGCTTAACAGCTCACTGCCGTTAAGGAAAAACACAGAAACCAGAACTAAATTCCTTGCAGTAACATGCCGCTGGGTAATACCCGAGTGGAGCTCGGGGTTAAATAGCTCAAGTACGCAGAGGATCTATATAGCGTTATAGATGAACCGAATGACGGAAAGCAAGAGGAATGCCGGGAACAAAATGGATCAAGCGAGGCTACGAGTTAACTTCAGAAAACTCGTGAGCAAAAGACTTCTGGACCACTACGATCAACGGCGCCTTCATGTGCAGCTGTTATGCACCTACAAGGTCTATACTACCGCAGTTCAGTACAATGTAAGAACAGCTCACCGAGCACCAGGCGATTCGCTACCACATCGGCCAAGGAACCCCTCTGCAGCAAGGAGAAAGACAACCGGCGTACGAAAGTGGAAGACCTCTTCGTTGAGGCACGGACAGCGACACCGAGAACGCTGATGCGGCTAATCTGACAAGGAGGATTGTGACGGCTTGTAACGCTGCAATACCGCGAAAACTGGAGCCACGCAGTACACGGGGTCTAGCTACCGGTCCGGATGCAATAACAAACGTGATTCTGGTTCCAGACATGTTCGGGATGGCGCCTGCAGAAGTGTTTAGATGATGCAACTTCTCGAAAATGTAGAAGGTACAGAAGCTGATAATGCTGCTGAAGCCAGGGAAGTCAGCGGGTGATTCCGCCTCGTATGGTTAGCCGGATATATTCAGAAAACTTGGTAAACTAATCGACGATCGGTTGAGCTAAAATTACTACTGCGACTATACCTGCGAAAGGTCGGCGAAGGCAGCGAACGGGATCGCGAGGTTCTAGCCAAACGTTGGCGGTCCCAGAAGCAGCACAAGACATCTGCTAACGAATGTTTCGCAATCGATACTGTGATATAGGGTTCCTGCCTGGGGTGCTGAAAACCAAGCGGAACAGCGAAATGCCGAACAGAACGTTCCGGCTGACAGCCGTACGAGTCGCGAGCGGGTACAGAACAAAATCGTTGGAGGTAGTATGCGTTATCGCCGGGATAATCCTCATCCGCATCACCCTGGCGTCGGCTATCGAGTGCTGCAATCGGAGAAATACTAGATACGTGAGGAAGATGCAGAATCGATTCGAAGGCGAGGTGGCTGCAGGAATGGGTTAATACGGAAAAAATGTGGATTTACCGGCTCATTCTAAATCTGATGACGTGGTTCATTAGAAAGCACGTATAAGCGAACTTCTACCTGACACAACTCCTGTCAGGCCCCGCCTCCATCAGGAAGTAGCTTGTGCGCAACGTCGCCATTGTGCCCGGAGTATGAGAATATTGAGGGAATGTCCGAAATACGAAGCGATACGAAGGGAAATGATTAAAACAGAGAGCCGGACGTCAACCCGGATAATGTCGTCCACAAAATGGTAAGCGACATAGTCACATATAATACAGTCAACAGCTTACAACGTAACTGTCGTGATGAACAGCGTGCAACGGTTTCGGGAGAGCTATTCCCGACGGGAAACTTCCTTCCGGAGCTGGCTAGATCCACCTCCGGAGATTAGTCGAGCAGACCGCGACGGAGTACCGGGTATGGGTCCCCGGGGCGCCAGCAAACCACGCTCCACCCTTAGTCGACGGTCTTATCACGACATTCTACCGGTAGGACCACTAGAAATATAATGAAAAACGAAGAAGAGTCGGGAGAACTTCTTTCCATCGGCATATTCAAGATTCCGCGCCGTGGACTAGACTGAACAGATCACAATGAGAAACCACCAGTTGCAGGTCGCTTGGATCTTCCGGAATCACCGGATTGACCTCTAAACCTGGCTGGTTGGCTCGATTTCGGGAGATATTCTCTTGCTGGAGAATAGTTTCTATTTTTTTCCCAAGCACCCCTGTGGATCCATGCTGATTCCGGTAAACGGCTACCAACACTTAGATGCAGTCAGGCAGCAAAAGTGCCCTCTATCATGCCGTTCAAAACATATTACGGTAATACTTCAACGCGGATCTCTCCCAACTGACACACCTTCATTGAACCAAATATCTCACGAGGTGCACGAAAATAAACTTGATAAGATCTTTAGCAGCAGACCCTTCTTTCAGCACCCTTCATAGGATGCTGCGTGAACAAGAAATCCATGATACCCCCATGCTTATGGTGTTTGACATGTGTGTTTAAAAATACATCGCTAGGGACGAGTTGAGTAGTACGCAACGCAGCACCGAGTTCGGGTCGTCGGGATGCCAGCGAATCGGATGCCAGGCTCCACCGAAATCGCCGGACCTACCTCGGCACCCTATTGGTTGGCCTATGGACGAGATTGGAAGGCAGTAGAAGAATCCGCGGTCAGCGTAATCCAAGTCCATCGCCGGGAACTAGGTGAGCGGCGTGTGACGAAGAAATGGTTTCGGATGGCCGGGGTACCAGCAAAACGAAAGTTACGAATATCGACTGGAGTTTGGTACTACACTGCTCAAGTAAGCAGCGGATGTAAACGGCGTTATAGAAGGAGTGAATGACAAAAAGCAAGAGAAATATCGGGAGCTAAATTGCTCAATGATCGAGCCATTCCATAGATTAAGTGAGACGCCGAGATAACTACGACAAGTTTCGTGGGAGGAATGGGAGAAAATAAGTAAGGAGTGTGTTTAGTGCTTAGGCACGAAAGTGAATTCCGTGGGTTCAACTAATGAAAACACTATGACCATGGTCCAGTAGATACCTATTTTATTCATGGGTTATTGAGATCATTTGATGGTAAATATAAATTGTCGAAAACTCCCATACGTTGGTCCTTGTCTGATTTGCTTCAAATTTGGAACAACTACTCCTGTTTGGACTAGGAATCGACTCAGGGGTGGGCCGATTGGGCTTTCAAAAATTCGCTATTTTTCTGGGCAGTCTACGCTGCATGTACCGTTGGAGGTTGGTCAGAGATAGTGAATTTCAACACAGCCACCGCCCAAGTAACCACGACGCTTCAAATGATGTAAAGTTAACAGTCTTAAATGAGTCGTTCGTAGAATGCGATAAAATGCTTCATTGCAGTAAATGCAACACTAATGCTTTTATAAAGTGGAAAAGGGCGATTAAGCGACTGATGTAAGAGCTGTCAAAGAAAGCATTTATTTTACATTAGTAACGCTCTTATAAAGCTTTAGTCTACTAAAACCATTACTAGATGCTGCAATAATGCTTGTTTCGTTTTGACAGCTCGATGTTATATAACACAATATAAAGCTGATATAATGTCAAAATGAAAATGGTTAAAATGGAAAAATGAACGTTTTCTCATTTTCCACTTCTTATTTATCAGATACAACATTAACACATCACCACAAAATTTCAATTCCTTCAGATTTTTTAAATTATTTTTATGGGATCCGAACCATGATCATCTGACATCAGCTTCATACGAGGTAGGCCGTTAGCACTCTTATCTGTGGAGGATAGTTGCCGACGAAATGATATTTGCAATATATGAATAACGTTTTACATTATATAACCTTTGTTAATGCAATGACTCGTCGGTATAGAAGGAGAGGTGAGTAGGTTAGTATTTATCGTGTGGCTCTCGGATCGCGACATATAAAAATCAACAAACGAAGCAGAGATCAGTTTTTAGTAGATTCCAAAACATGGTTAGTATTTACATCTTTTAACGAGAGCGCATCGTCTGCTAAAGTCTGCTAATCGTATTTTAAACAAATTGTGCAGATGAAATAATGAGCATTTAGTGGTTTCTCTATGATATGCTTCATCTGAGTTGGAAATTATAGGAATGCACACTCGTGTTGTTTAATTTCATGTATTCCTAAACGGAAATAGGATTGGTCAAAAGCTATAGGCGGTACAGTGCTCCGATCTTTTGCCCCATTCGTAGAAAATTGTCCGTTTGCCACACTACTCTCCATGTTGTTTCAGGTTGATATTTTTTGATTAGAACATTTTCTTCATAAACGTCAAATTATTTTAATGTTTCATAACTTTTAGTTCATGCATTATATGCTTTTCAAGTGTAGTACAGTAGAGCGTCAAAGCATTTGTAAATGCAATGCGATCAAACACTAAACCGTTGCTCTAAAGGTGTGTATAATGCCTGTTACATTGCTCATAAGAGGCAATGTCTTGAAACATTTGGGATGTTGTGTTATGGTAGCACTGCTGTAAGAAAGTAGTTTTAGAGCAAATGAACATTATCGATGTTAAAATAATGCTTCAATATAATGCATGTGGTTATTTGGGCGTCTAGTGTTCAATTGCCCATTGTTGCAATTCCTTTTAACTAGCTATCAACATACAGGTCAAGCTCAGAAATAAACCAGTTTAAGATAAGTACAACGACTCACATCAGTGATGCTCCGAACATCTGTATGCGAACTGTTAGTTTGAAAATTAAAATGGGTCACTTCATTTGAATCAAGTCCCAGTCTGAGGTTCAAGGAACCTGCACGTCGAGGCTTGGTTTTTACAGGTGCACCACGAACCGCTTGATACCCCCGTACTTGGGCAATGATCTCGTCTGGCGACTTATTTTCCCAAGTAGGAACCGGGATCTTGTGTGGCGGCTCTGTTCCCTGAACAATCGTCTTCATCTGACGTTGTTGACGCAAGGATACTGACTCGCGATGCTACGCTGGATGGTGCCACCTCAGCCGGAAGTAAGCAGAACATCGGGATGGCCGCGTTGAACTATGTAGAAGATCGATTTCACGGTGGCAACACGAACGAGACCATCAGGGGTGAGTAGATCCAATAGCCACGGGTGTGTCCAAGTCGAGATGAAAAGCATCCAGGGAATTCATAAACAGTACCATGATGTTAAATATTCGAACCTTTAGAAATTCCGATCCATCCTACAAAATTATTTGATACTTTTCTATCTGTCAACGCTTATTTTCAATGGGGATTTCAGTTATTCTAACCAACACATAGAAAAGTTCCAAAAGTTATTACGAATACAGTTTTATTGATGGAACGCAACACGTAAAAGTATTTAAGTCTTTGTCGTTCCATTTCTCTTTTTGCTTATTATTACCATTTCAGTAAAGTTCATATACTGTTTTTTCCTTTTTGTCGGATGTGTCCGAAAAATTTATAAACCCTATTTTTGGGTGTCCAATTAATCCAATTGACTCTGGCGCGTTCTCAAAGCGTTACGAAAAATCAACGCACTGCATCTGCGTCCCTCAATCGGCGTCGCTGACTTTTTTTTCTCTCCCGCATCTTTCTCGCTTTCGCACAACTCAACCACTAAATCCGCACACCGTACGTCTCGCTTCCGCTTTATCCGGGTGACGCAAATCACCGGTGATTCTCGTTCCGAGCAGCGGCGCAGTGCGGCGATTTTCCATAAGCGCCTGCGTAGATATACGTCTTTATTCACGGAGCTGAGCTGCTACACACTACAACGCATCTACTCTTCGGAACCGGGCCTTCCACCGTCATCTCTTCCTCCTTCTCCTCTCCATTCCAACCATTCAGATAGCCGGACGATTATTTCTTCGACGTTTTCTTATTATATATCATTATTTAATATCATTATTATTAATGCACTCCGGTTGTGTGCTTGTCTCGTTCACATTTTCCGCCGATGTGTACGCTCCCATCCCCAGCAGATGGGTGCAGATTTTTACGCGCTGAAAGTGGGTACCGAACCGACCGGCATGAATGCAGC
Organism: Topomyia yanbarensis; assembly: GCF_030247195.1. Lineage (NCBI taxonomy): Eukaryota > Metazoa > Arthropoda > Insecta > Diptera > Culicidae > Topomyia > Topomyia yanbarensis. The sequence continues at coordinate 158,269,937 of NC_080670.1, forward strand.
AAAGCGCAGAAAGGGTGACGCTTCTCCCGTTTCGTTCCGTTCCGACACAGTGTGGCGATGCGTTCGTCACCGCAAAATCGGACCGGACGGGGTAGGACGGGTGTGGTGTTGTGTAAGTGAGTGCGAGTGCGTGCGTGTTGCGAATTTCGCAACCTTCTGGTTTACACACTTGGCCAACCAAGCGCAGTCCAGATTATTCTGATTGATGAGACACAGGTACCTACCCGTGGTGGTAGTGTTGCTACACTGCCTGCCCGGGTTTGGTTAAGGGAAGCCAGAAGGGGACCAAATGTGGGTTCGAAAGGTCGAGCGGTGCAGTGCGAATTTGGTTCGGCTTTGTGCGGTTCCCATAATTGTAAGGCAACGTTCGGGTTTTCTTGGCTTTTTTTTAGATTGAAATATAACTATGGCAGACCTTTAGGGAAGCTTGAGATTATAACAAATTTTTCGATTTCCTTTGCAGATTTTGGAGAAAAAATGCGTATATTGGAACATTTTATTCTCAAGCTTAGACGATTCTTCTTGAATTGATCTTTTATATGGTCAACCGTTTCATATTTGGTGTTGCTGTTACTATCTCCTATTACTATTTCCGAACAGTTCTTCAAAAATCCGCATATTACCGTTTTCTGGGCTTCAACTGTCAATTGTCACCTGTCGTGCGAATGCAGAATGCTTACGCAATTCGATTGGTAGATAAAACAATTATGATTGCAATCAAACTCTACTCCAATGTAATTTAGATAGGTACAACTAGCTATTGCGCAAATCCTATAGCATCGCGGAGGTATCCTAGAAAATGAGCCGTACAAAAATTAGATGCAAATCAACTAATAAAAATAAAAATAAAACCCTTACCAAAAATTTTCGTTTTTCCTCAACTGCACGTATGCAAAGATCAACCCATCCCATATTTCGCGGACTGCGCGACGGTAATCAAACAGAGACGCGGAGAAACCGACGCACGGCTCAGGCATAGGTGGTAGTTTTTTTTAAACCCCGGACTGCGCAACGAACACTTAGCGCTGCTGCGTTCTACGCTTTTGTGGCAGTCCCCGTGCGCCTGTTTTCGCACATTTATGCAGAATAAGTTTGAATTCCCCTCAGGCGTGTCGTGCAGTCGAAAGTGCAACCACAATCACATACCGCATGGTTGTTAGCTGTTCGAGGTGACCATGAAACCTCGATGAGATAATTTGCGGTCTTAGTCCGGAAATATCTGAACCTATACCTTTTCGAAACCTGCAGTAAGAGATAACAAACATCAAAACACGAATTCATCTAATCAGTTGGTAACCCTAGAGAAGAACGCCGACCAGAAGCGCAACATTTAATTGTCAATGTCAGTGTCAAGTACGAAACTCATCGAGAGCGTGCAAGCAAGCAAACACACCCACAGGAATTTGCCGACCACCGAGCGGAGCTGAGCGGGTCATGGTGGTCGTTAGTAGTAGAGTCGCCTATATATGCATCATGCATGTCATGCACCATACAGACAGCAACGAACCGAGGCAGTGGAAATGCAGCGCGCAGAGTAAATACCACGGTTGCGTTGCAACAGGAATCTACTACTAAGCCTGGTTGGTGTACGACTAAGCACTGCCTACTTGGTGATCGCACCCTCACATCAGTCCGTCAGTCGGTCGGTCGGTTGGTCGGTTTAGTACTGTGCATGTGACCGAGTGCTGCGCCGATCATCGTTGAGTCGACATGTTTTACTTTTATGCCTAGTGACGACGACGGCAACGTTTGACACATTTGGTCTGTTCTGCATAGCTACTCTACCTATTCTGTTATTCTGCGATTGCAGTTGGCAGTTCCACATCAGTCACGTATACCTATAGCTGTTTATATGCATACATACACAGATGTAATGGGGTAGCGGATGCATGTGCGCAGCAGCCGAAGGTTGAAGCGACTTCCGATGCGACCTGCGTGATATATGTGTTGATGTGATCTGTTTCGGTATTTTCCTACTCTAATGTCAATTTGAAGAGAGATATGTAATTCGAAAATCGCATGTCATTACGCACTATTAGAAGCAGATGCGGTTTCATGATGTAATCAATTTGCAGCACATATTCTCAACAAGCCTGTTATTTCTCTTTACGTATATTAAATTCCAATTTTTCACTACCGAACAGGTGTTAGCAGCAAAAATAAAGAGGCATTGTAACTTGAAGAATTAAGACACGTGGAGAGAGTAGATGATCACAGTTGCCACAACGTGTCGCAGGGATGCGTTTCACGTGATTGGCTGAAGCTATTAGCATCAATTCACACGGGAACAGGCTGGATTTATTTTTCTAGAATCTTTTGCCGCATCAAATTTGTACGGATGGTGAAGATGAAGAGAACTTCGAAAATGTCATGTAATTACAATCGAAATGAGAAGATTGGGACGCAATTCCGAAAGTAATCGTGTTGAATGTATAAAGGAGATGTGTTGATTTCGATTGATTGATTATTTTTTTCCTCGCTTTACGCACTGATATCTGATTACCTCTCTCCACCATAACAAAAAAGAACAAGAGACTTTCACATACTGAAGATTTGAAATCGTAACGTTAATCCCAAATTATTAACTTATAGATTCAACCAGTCGCAACATTTTAGTCGCTCTATTGGTCATTGTTCACTGTATTGTCGTATCGTTATTAACAGTTATGTGTCCAACATAAAAAACACCTTTAACAGGCCAACGAGGGTACCCGGATACCCACAAATTGAAATGCTTATAACTATGGCTTCCTTTAACCGATTTGGATACTTTTAGATGTTTTGGATTCAGGAACTCTTCCACTTTTTGATTCTGTACAATAGAACCGGAATCATGGATCTGGTTTTTGGTAATCCGGATTTTCCGGAATAATGTTCCAGTACTAGGATATGATTTGTAAATTTCAATAATGTCCTAGCAATATGAGTATCAAAACTCTTCAAATTGTCTCGGAAGTCTGTTTTTTATTGTTACGGGACCCTATGGCAATTTGAAAAATGGAATTGGAATGGAATGGCCACTCACGGCCCCACGGAAACCTGCTCCGAAATGTCCGTTCCGAGGTCAAGTCACCAAATGGTTCCAAAACCACGAGATACAGCCTACTGATGCAATTCCAAGAATGTTGATACCCATATTGCTAGTATTCCATTGAAGTTCAAATAGTACCCCAGCACTGGAACCTGCTTCCAGAAACCCGGATTCCCGGGAACCGAATGAAGTAACCCGATTCATTTTTATCAAGTCCAAAAGTGGATTAGTTCCTGAATCCAAAAGTATCGAAATCGATTGGATATTACCTTAGTTATGGACATTTTAGTTTTGTGGGTACCCGGGCACCCACGTCGGCCTGTTACGTAGTAAAAAAATTCAGGAGCCCCTCCTCACTCCCACCCTTACTATATCAACAATAATATTAGCCCAAAAGCTTGACTTAGTGAAGTTCTAAGATGTCACAAAGTTTCAATTTCCAGCTAAAGATAAAACATAGGAATTTAATTAATTGAAACTTAAAAAGGTACCCGGGTACCGCGTCGGACACACAACGGTTAAACTTACATGGGCATTCATTGACAGCCATAGAAAGAGACTAAAATACCGCTTCTGATTGCAGCATTGAGTTCACTGTGTGACTTTGACCTAAGAGTGAAAATTGCAAGCTAATATTGATCGATACTTATTTGACTATACGTGATTTAGCAGCAATTGGCAACCACTTAAAAGTAAGGACAAAATCAAGACCGTTAGTCGTACTGGTATTGTGTACGTTTCTTAATGTCAGTAAATACACGAGCCTACGAAACTCAGTAAAAGTTTTACACTTTTTTGCCCTACCACTACAAATGGAAAATGACAAACACAATATAATCACAACACAAAATAAAACAAGAAACAGCTTGGATTTTTCACTCCAGAAGGAACAATGAACTCCACTGATAAAGCCTATCCCAAGCAACCAAAAGTTCGTATAAGGGAGCTGCATAAGCTTCTCGTTACAAGTAATTTTGCAATACGTTTATGCTCTAATAGCGGTTAAGCAGCTTTCAAGTTCCAATAAAGCTTGAGCAGCTTGAAAGTTCGCGTAGAACTTTATGTGAACTTTAAATTGTGCTTTTTAAGTATTATCCGAACTTATGGTTGCTTGTGATAGCTCTTTACCACACCGGGTTAGGAACAATAGCATATCTTTGAATTTTGGCTTGTATGGAGCACCAAAAATCCGGATACGCAATGGCATTAGTGCAAGGCCGTTATATATCAACTGATATGAAGTTCCGCAATAAAATTCACAAAGATCACACAAATAAGAATCAGCACGCTGAATAGTATCCATGTGATAATAGAGTTTGCCATGTCCAGTCAGGGCCCTGACTGAAATACTGCAATTGTTCTCGTAAAAATGCAACAAATTCTTTGACATTTTCGGACTCGTGTCCGGCAGAAAAGTCTTTGTTTGAACGCAAGTTTGCAAGCTACGCCAATGGTTTGCATATATGCATTCAGGCAAAGAGCGAAGCGCCGAATGTACGCCATTCAGAGCCGCGAAGATTTCTGTTCGAAATACGGGACAGTATCTACCAAGTGTATGAGATTGACTTAGTCTCATTTCACGACAATGGATACCAGCACCGCCTCGAGCCTCCAACAAAGAACCGTCAGTGTAACAAACTACGAATTCCTCAAATTGTCGCTCCAAACATCCATTCGTTTTTTGTGTGTTTCTAATTCATCTCGTCAGTAACTAGCACCATCAGGGTGTCTAGTTAGATGACGTTCTTGGTTTTAGGCTTTAGTTCACATATGTCGTGTGAACTGTTTGGAATTTATTTTGTGTTTAACTAGTGCTAATTTGGGTACTAGTTTAGATACTAGTTACAGATGGTGCTAGTTACTGACGAGATGAATTCGAAACACATAAAAACATGGTAGAACTTGATGAAAGTGACCTCCGTAAGCCTTTATCTTCACCTTCAGCAAATCTTTCACATCACGGATGCTAGGTCTCTTACGGAAAGACCGGAAGTCAAGAGCCACCGTATTTGGCCCAAACACTACTTTTTGCTTCTGCGACTCACTCATCTCGACAGATTAGCACGGCAAGAATTAAAGTAACAGTTTTTTTTATTCTTCAGACCAGATACACACTTCGAAAGTTACTTTTTCTCACCGGCACAGGCAGAAGCAGAAAGTGACTAGTTTTAAATACATTTGATTAATCAGTAGGGGAGCTCGGGGCTAGTTGGCGGTTGGGGTAAGTTGGCGGAAGCCCTATTTCTCCGTTTCTATTAGACATGAAGCGTTGCCTCTCGTTGTGTACCTCAAGTAATGTGAAACACATTATTCGATGTGTTTTTGTTGCAAAACATTTTGTTTTGTTGAAATTTTGGGCGATATTGTGTTTTCGAGCATACCAAGTAAATTTTCTAAATTTTAAATACTTTGCGGTATTTAGGGTGATTTTCAATCTATTTCCCAAATGATTATATTTTTCTATAGTGCGTGAAAAGAGCTTTCAGTATCCGTATAGATATTACATCTATCCACAAACAAAAGTTATTTTTTAACTAGTTTTCAATAAAATATGCGGCTGGGGTAAGTTGGCGGTGTTCCGCGCGGGGCAAGTTGGCGGTACTATTTACAGTGCAAAAAAGTCATCAAAAAATTTTATTTCTGGAATTCACTCCAAAGTAAGAAAATCTTTTTCTTGTGTATCTCGCCAATGTAGGAGGCATCTGAGCGACCGAAAATAAAAGTCGCTGGGACAGAACATGCTTCGTAAAACCCGTTTCAAATATATTAGAATATAAAAACCGGATATAAACTTCAAGCATAAAAATCGGACTGGGACATTTCTTTGTAAGAGTCGGATAAAGTCGGACCTTCAGTAAAAGAAACCAGAAAGAAATATATCCGATTCTTACAAAGTTCCTTTTTTTAGCCGACTTTTAATCTTGAACATCTAAGATATACGGATGCTCCTACGAGCGATTTATTTATTTTAAAACGAGTTTTATACTGGAGGTTCATCTTTGCCGAGTTTTATGGGTGAAAACTTTTTAAGCGATTCTTATGCTGAAGAATTTCTGTCCGATTTTTATGCTTGAAGTTTATTTCCGATTTTTATATTTTAATATGTTTGAAACGGGTTTTGCGAAGCATGTTCTATCCTTGCGACTTTTATGTTCGGTCGCTCATTTATTCCGGCAAATTTCATGAAGAATTTCGAAAATTTGCTTTTGAATAGGTAGTAAGCGTCAAAGCCAAAATGGCGAAGTATTGAAACTGAAATATAATAGCAAATGTCGGTTAATATAAAGTTTTCTCGAAAAGACATTCAGCACGTTCCAAAAGGACCCTTGAGGTAATTGAATCGCCATTTGATTGCTTAGTTTTTGGCATATCCTCATATACCGCCCACTTACCCGGGGCCGGCGTAAGTTGGCGGGTTTTCCGCGTCACATATTTTTGTCTCCAAAATCGAGACGATGCATCAAACATTTAAAAAAAAATCAGAGATGTTGCCAACAGTCTGCTCTTTCATGCCGCGTGTTGTATTTTGCAAGATCAACCTACATAAAAGTGGTAAAAATTGAAAACTGAAAACACCGCCAACTAGCCCCGGTCTCCCCTACTATGTGTTTTTCTTTACTACTAGCTTTATTATTGTATATTTCCAAATATTTCGTAGTAAAACTTTTTTGCTAGTGATTTAGGTAGGAAAAAATTATAAAAATCAATTTTGGCACTTCTCATGCCAATTAAATAAATTTTGGACCATAAGATTCTTTGGAGCATATGTCGAAAATATTATTACATTTGCAGAAGTATTTTGTGTTGAGTCTACTTGATACTTCTGCTCAAGTCAGACGCACAATCGAACCAAGTGAACAACAACTAGCAATCTCTCAATCCAGGATGGTCTTGAGAACAAAGGACACATTTAATTTATTTTTGTAATCATGAGTAAAGTTGAAGAAAAAATTCTTCTCCGATCCAACACAGCGGTCATTGACTTTAAATTCTGTTCAATACGATTGAGTTTTCGTAAATTGGAATACCTACTGAAGGTGAAGATCCAACATAGGCTTAAGGAGGTTATGTATCATCAGTATCATCATATTCGCAATGTAGTGCTCATATCATTAAACACGTTAGCCCAAGCCGAACGTTTCGTTTTGCAGAACAACTTGAAGCACGTGGCTGAAAGTGATAAATATAAGATTTAATGGTCACCGCAACATATTTATTTCGTAAACTTGTTGATTTTTCTCGGTGAATTCAATTCACCAAGAAAAATCAACAAGTCCGCGAAATGAAAGTGATAAAGTTGGAATTAGGATTCCCGTGTATATAGAAAAAGACTATGTAGATGTAAAGCTACATGACCTATCACCACGTACTCCTCTTGATCTAATTGTAAAATACATGTCGCAATACGAAGAAATAGAATCCGTAACACTTGGTACGTGGATAAATTTCTTTCCGGGTACACCCAACGGTGTTCTTGTGGTGAGGATGCGCATCGAAAGACTATCCCCTCCCACTTGACTATAAAACTAAAAACAAATGAAGTTACTATTGATCAAACTACTTTATGCACCCATGAGGGGCAAACTCCTGCGTGCAAGAGAATGCATCTGTACCGATTGCCAACGCATCCACGGCAAACCAACCCAAAAAAAAGTTTTCAATACCAATACCTGAACCACAAACGGTTGCCAAATTTGTGGCAGCTGCTCAGTCCACATTGACAACTGCAAAAGGAGTATCGAGCACCCCAAAAACCACTGTAAGCAACATCGGTGAAAAAGATAATAACAATGACGACGGATTTACATTGGTGACTGGTAAGTGCAAGAAGCAGGATAGAACATTTGATCGCGAGAACCAAGGCATATTTAACGAGGATGACCTTGATGTGAAGGACAGGAGAGAATTAAATGGTCCCAATGACGCAGTAGGTGAGCCACGAAAGAAGGTTTCCGCTCGCAATAAAAAGTTCCGCGCGAGATCCATCGGATAATCAATAATATTTGTTTTAATTTTTATTTTTGCATATAGTAAACACATGAAAGATCCACGGCTCCGTTAAGCTATCGCCATGAGCCCTGTCAAATAAACGGAATTAAAAAAAAGCATTTTGTGTTCTTAATTTTAAATCTAGCTTATCGAGATCAAAACCAAAGGAGTCAATAATAAATAGGATACTTTACTGAAGATACCAAATTTACCTAATACGTAATCAGATTTTCCTCGTCGAAAGCCAATAATTCCTGATCCGAACTCGAACAAATAACGGCTTATTCATAGGCTTTGTATCAACAGACCATGGCAATTGATTGACCAAATGGAAGTAACATATGGGATGAATAGTACCAGAATGGTTAGATCTCACTATTAAATAAGTATTGCAGTATTTTGACTTCCCAACTACGTTTATGTAATTCAAGAGATTATCTGAAAAGTTATTTCGAAGGTTTCAAGAGTCCTCAATTAGCCTACTCTTTACTGTGATATTTGAGGTTGAAATGTGGCTGATACTTGTACGTTAGCAGTGTTGACAGAAACAATAAATTTCCGCGTTAAGTTTAACCCTTTAACTTAAAATCGTAATATATTTTTAATGAAAGAAATCCCAGCAAGTTACTGGTTCCGGAAATTCTGCATTATATACTTTCCTACGTCACCCAGGAAAACAAAACACAATGCGCTACCATTAAGCAGAGAACTCTTCGCACATTTAAAGGACTATTTATTACGTAAGTACCGGTTCTGTAATCAGACGACACATTACAGAAAACCATGTTCAGACACCGCTAAGAAAAACTCGTTCAGTCCATAATGACCGCAAAAGCTGCATCCAGCACCTCAAAAACAACAACATGAATCAGAAACCAGGCATCTTACGTGAAACTCTACGGGTTCACACTCGTCACCTGTAAGGGCAGGAAGCAATTAAGACCATCTGATCGCAAGCAGATAACGATGACGATATAGACGTATACGACAGAGGTGCAACGGGTAATTATTTATTTAATTATTGCGAAATTTTGGATTGATTGGTAAATCGGCTATAGTTATCGCAATGAAACAAAGTTTTACAGTAGGTCAGTATATATTTATGTAAGCTAATATAAATCGGTTGAACTCTAGATTAAGTAAAATGATCGACATTTGTGATTGACGCCCTGCATCAGTACCTGTACATCTTCGGTACGTTTTTCTGAGTTTTTTTTCTTTTGGTCTTCCGAAGTTCGCGTTTAATTATGGCCAATAGGTTTCGATCGAATGGAGTTCGGGACAGTTTGGAGGGTTCATGGCGCAAAACCCACCGAATTATCCGCATACCACTCCTGTACGATTTTGGAAATAATAACTTGACGCCAAATTACACCATAACAATTGATCATGCAGCCTTTATAACGGCCAAAGCCGTTTTTGGAGATACACAGTTTTATTAATGTCATATTTCATAGATCTTTTAGTCACGAATGGTTCACTAAGTTTTCCACAAGTACATATGGCCTGCCAGACCAGATACTTCGAAGTAGATTCCGAAAGCTTCTTCCGTTGAAACGGTCATCCACATCATCAACCCGTGAAATATTACTGTCCCGGTAACTGCTTTATATCCGCTTTGATATTAGTCTCATCATTATTAATGACCGGTATTTCACTAGTAGCGTCGTGTAGAGTTCTTGGTCGCGCGTTTTGGCAACACGTTGCTGGTGTTCGTCCCGAGTTGGGAAGTTCTGCATCTTATACGTTTTCAATCACGATAGAGTAGGGTCAAATAGGATAGTTTTCTTTGGCAAACTCGTGAAGAAGTTTTTTTTATGCAGGAGATACGTACCACATAAAAAATCCGCATAAAAACCGCATAACTTTGAAAATCCGCATAAAAACACATAAGCGATGAAAGACTTTTCAATATTAAGAGCCACAGTGCTCAAGGAAGAGCAAGGATTTGAAGTAAGATAGCTTAGAAAAGCGTGGAGTAGGGTCATCAGGAATCAGGAATCAGTAGCGTCTGGCTCAAATGACACGTTCCCCATGTTGATCGGAGATTTGTGCCTTGCCAAGAATCGTCTTTTCATCATTCTCCTGATTGGAAGGATTGGGGAAGTGGTAAGGTTAGGGGTAAGGAAAACAACGACACAGAACAATTAAAACAGAGCATTCTGCACCCCCGGAGTGATGCTGAACGATCTGCAGGTGCTACAACAGCAGGAAGAAAACTTCCAACCCCCGGAGGGATTTAGAACCTCTACTCAAACAGTGAGCGGATATATCAACACCCCCGAGATGAGATATTGTCATTCAAATACGGCTAAAAAAACTATAGCTCTTTACCACACTGGGTTAGGAACAAAAGCATATCCTTAAATTTCAGCTCTCTGTACATAGGTTCATCTATGTATGGAGAACCAAAAATCCGGATGCGCAATTGCATTAATACAGGGCAATTGCATATCAAATTATATGATGTTCCGTAATCGGATTCACAAAGATCACATGAATATTACTCAGCGCGCAGAATAGCAGCCATGTGATAATTGAGTTTGCAATGTCCAGTCAGTGCCCTGACCAGAATACTGCAGTTGTGCTTGGAAAAATGCAACAAATTTCTTGACATTTTCGGACTCACATCCGGCAGAAAAGCCTTTGTTTGAACGCAAGTTTGCAAGCTTCGCCAATGGTTGGCATGTTCGAATGCAGCCCAAGAGCGAATCTTGTGCTTTATCTAACTTATTGACAGTGGTAGAACTGGTTCTGGACCAACGAAATCAGTCGCAGCGCCAGCTCTAGCCAATTCGTCCGCCCATTCATTTCCAGTAATACCGGAATGACCGGGTACCCATAGAAGGTAGATAGCATTTGAAATGCTAAGTTCTTCGATTTGAGTTCGACATGCGATTACTAATTTCGATCTCGAATCTGCCGAACAAAGTGCTTTCAGGGCAGCCTGACTGTCAGAGCAAAAATAGATTCTTTTACCGCAAATTCCCTGTTGAAGTGCTGATTGTACGCCATACAGAATCGCAAAGATTTCTGCTTGGAATACGGTACAGTATCTACCAAGCGAATGAGATTGGTTTAATCTCATCTCATGACAATAGACACCAGCACCGGCTCGGCCCTCCAACAAAGAACCGTCCGTATAACAAACTACGTATTCTTCAAGTTGTTGCTCCATCCAGCCAGACAGCCATTCCTCACGAAGAGGAATTCTCACACCGAAAGTTTTAGAAGGAAAACTACATGTGAGTGTAAGGTCACTGGGAGCAAGTGTACATTCATCCCAAGTAACCATTTGGGGCCACAGTCTTGTGTGGCTAGTTACACGATCTATTGGGTTACTGTTCCAGAGCCCAGTAACCTTAAGACGGTATGCACAAGAAAGTGCTTCTTGTTTCAGAAACACATGTAGTGGTTTTATGTTCAAGAGTGCCTCGAGAGCAGCAGTAGGTGTTGTCGAGAACGCACCAGTCATCGCCATCAAGACCATCCTCTGAAGATGGTTTAACTTTGATTGGATTGTCATGACTTCTCCCTTCTGCCACCAAACAAGGCACCCGTATGCCAGTATTGGTCTAACAATTGTTGTGTAGATCCACTGAATGTACTTGGGTTTGAGTCCCCAAGATTTGCCGAAAGCCCGTCTACATTGGCCAAAGACCATGTAAGCTTTCTTGATTCTGAAATCGATGTGAGCTGTCCAATTAAGTTCTGAGTCGAGAATTACCCCAACGTACTTAACTTGATCTTCGACAATAATTTCAGAGTAAAAAAACTGCAATGGACGAGCTCCGGTTGTAATCTTTCGTTGCGTGAAAAGCACCATTGAGGTTTTATTTGGATTATAGTCCAACATGAAGACACCACCGCTCAACAACACATAAGGCTTGTTGCATCAAATCAAAAAGTGTGTTAATGCAAATACAGGTGATCATTATATGATAATCATCAACGAAACCATACGTCGGAAACCCAAGCTCATTTAGTTTTCTCAACAAGCTATCGGCGACAAGGTTCCATAGAAGTGGTTACAGTACACCACCTTGAAAATCCGCATAAAAAACACATAAGACGTGAAAGACTTTTCAATATTAAGAGCCATAGTACTCAAGGAAGAGCAAGGATTTGAAGTAAGATAGTTTAGAAAGGCGTGGAGTAGGGTCATACGAGCAAGTATTTTCACCGAGAAAAGTCAACAAGTCCATGAAATAAACTTAGAGTTTCCCGGCTACTTAACTCTTTTTCTTCTGCAACGCAGGAGTCAGGATCTTTTGGCATTAAATGCGAATCACCAGAGTCTGCGGCATGTACAGACAAGCGTAAAGTAACCTAATGACTTATGCTGTCGGAACCGTGACTCCCTGGTATCGCAAGACTGACATAGGCACCTAACCGACCAGCATCGAGATAACGATTTCGAGAGAAATTTCAACGTCAGGAAATTTCTCCGTCGGAGTAGACTAGGCACACCGCCGAGGACTAGTTCGAGTAGATCGGGAAGTAGCTCCGGCAGATGCTCGTCGGAGCGCCTGTCAACTGGAAGTCACCCTCCACCCAGAATCGCAGGACCGACCTCGGCAACTGGCCGGGTAGCATCGGTTTCGGAAGATCTTCCACTGCCGGGGAACTCTTCGTCGGAGTAGCAAAAATCCACCGTCGGGGACTATTCCGAGTAATCCGTAGCGAATTGCCGGCTTGAAGCATGGGGGCACCAGTGAACCGAACGCAATCTTCCACCGGGAATCGCTGAACTGACCTCGGCTTTCTGCCGGACTCTTGCATCTACCGTTTCTTCATTTATTTATCACGCACATCAACAGGCCGTACTCGGCCCCAATGATGGAAACTTAAACTAATTACATCTAAAAAACTGCAGGAATCGATTTCTCAATGATATTCGAGACAAATGAAAGTCGAACAAGTGCGACACACGATTGAAGAGGCGTTGTAGTCCCGTGATAGCGGCATTAGCTGTTTGAATAGTTCGTCGAAACGGCACTCTCAGAAGAACGTTTCCGCGTAGCGTTCTGGACCTTGCTTGGATGTTAACTCGCTCTAGTAAATCTGGAGAATCGATGCGTCCTGACAGAAGATCAGAGATGAATAAGGCTCTTGCAGTTTCTCTACGACGCTGGAGAGTATCGAGCTGGATGAGTTGACACCGACTCTCGTAGCTTGGTAGACGAACAGGATCGCGCCAAGGCAGGCGTCGAAGAGCATACCGTATAAATTTTCGTTGAACGCCTTCAATTCGATCGCTGCTGTTCGTGTAATTCGGGTTCCAGACCGCCGAACAATACTCCAGCGTAGAGCGCACTAAAGAGCAGTATAGGCTTTTGAGACAGTAAATGTCTGTAAAGGATTTAGCCGTACGGAAAATGAAGCCCAGGCTTCGCGATGCTTTACCAACAACATACGAAATGTGATTCTTAAATGTAAGTTTCGAATCTAACAGCACTCCAAGATCCTTAACGCAGCTCACCCGGGAAACAAGAGCTCCAGACAAGTTATATTCAAACCCAATGGGATCTTTTTTTCTGGTGAACGATATCACAGAACATTTCGCCGGATTCAGAATCATTCGGTTGTTTTCACACCATCTGCTGAAAGTGTCGAATTGCTGCTGCAAATATTGTGCATCCGTTCGGCTCCTAATTCTGTTGAAATTTTTTAGATCATCTGCATACGACAACCGTGGTCCTTTCAGCTGATAGTTTACATCGTTGAAATAGAGAGTGAATATAAATGGTCCGAGATGACTTCCTTGCGGAATACCAGTCGTTGCGGAGAACAGTTTGGAGTATGCATCACCTATGTTCACACTGAGTTGACGGCCAACGAGATAGGATTGAAACCATCGCAGGAGTGATCCACTGAAGCCAAGTTTTTCCAATTTAGCGACTGCGATATCGTGATTGATTTTGTCGAAAGCTGCAGATAAGTCAGTATATATAACATCAGTTTGTTGATTCGCATCAAACCCTTCGGACACAAAAGAGGTTAGAGATAGTAGATTCGTCGACGTAGATCGATTCGGCATGAATCCGTGTTGGTCTTTAGAAATATATTCCTTACAGTGAAAAAACACTGACTCCACCACGACTAACTCAAAGAGCTTGGAAATGGCACAGAGCGCAGAAATTCCTCGATAATTGTCAATGTTTCTCTTATCACCTTTTTTGTGGACAGGAAAGATGAAAGCTGCTTTCCACAATTGAGGAAAAATCGCGGTTGTCAGTGACATTTTGAATAGGTGACAGAGAGGTTCCACCAAACCAGATATACACTTTTTCAAAAACACAGCAGGGACCCCATCTGGCCCAGGAGATGACGATGCTTTAAGCTTGGATGCTGCTGATCTAAGGAAGAATAACGTGTCCGTCAACGGTTGCAGGAGACATTCTTTCGTTGGGGAACTCTCCGCCGAGGTAGGCTAGCTCCACCATCGGGGACTACGCCGAGTAGCACCGAACGCGACAAACCACTAGGGCCGTCGGGGCACCAGTGAACCGGAAGCCACCCTCCAACCGGAATCGCCGGATCGACCACGGCATCCAACTGGTCAACGTAGAGAGGAGGGCATGTAGAATATCATGCCGTGCAGGATTGATGTGGCGGTTATGAGACAAGCGAAATCTAGCACGACCAGCTAGACTTGGAATCAAGTGCAGTGCATTAGCACGCCTCCCCCCGAAGTAGTCATTTCAAATGGAATCCGGGGGATCAGGCAAATGTCGGACTTCTTGGTGGAGTTTAGAGGAATAGGGTTAAGAGTCATCTTCTCTGTTCAGAGTCCCTTACTCTGGCACACGATGGACGAAATCGGTAATATGCACTAACTACTGAACGTGTGCCGGATCGGCGTAAAAGCTTTACCACCAGATAAAAAAAAATACACGCTCAGAGATTTTTTTCCGATCTCGCCGAACTGAGTCGAATGGTATAAGAGATTCGGTTCTGCAGGCCTCGGCTGAAAAGTCGAAATTCCGACCGATTGCATAAGTTTTATTATGAGAAAGGTAAAAAGGTATTCAGTCATTTTCAGTTTTTATTTTCACTGCATCATGAATGCTTCTCAAATCCTTAACCCAAGGACTAGTAATAAATAATCTAAAATAAAAATATGAACATTTTATGTCTTTTGTTTGAGCATGTGCATTCACGACGATCTAACTTTCGATAAAAGTCGATTCAGGTGATGCCCTACAAATTAAAAGGAAGCTGCATAAAAAACCGCACAACTTTGAAAATTCGCATTAAAAAAACCGCATAGCTTTAAAAATCCGCATAACTTTGAAAATCTGCATAAAAAGTCGCATAAAAAACCGCATAAAAAAGACTTCAGTGTATTTTTACACTGATTTTGACAAACTCGTTGAAAAGCTTTTACATCTGGCAACGTTTTGGCAATAATGATTTTATGCCTGGTTAAATATTTTTCAAGCTAAATCCAATAAGGCGAAGGTACTTTTTTCGATGTTTTTAAAATCTGGGTGTACGATAGGACACACTATATTCGAGGGTAAATAAAACAATTAACACGACTAGAAAATCAGCGGTTCAACTTTTGTTTGAAGTGTATGAATATTGTAGATTATTTAAAAGTTAATAACATAATTAATAAAAGCAATCCTTTGACGTCATTCAGGTAAGAACACGAGGAAGTGGCAAATGATGTGAAAAATCATGAAACCGTGGAAGGAAATGTTGAAAAAGCATGTTTTTTCAGCAGCTCCTTCTGCATTTGTACTTGCGAATGACTTTTTCGGTATCTTCGTCGTCCTCAGAGTGTGGAATTGAAGGTGTACATTCCGGCTCACATGGCTGGTTAGCTGTGCGACGATCACGTTTCCGCTTCGGATCATTCTTTTTATACCTTTTCCTTCTCTTTTCGATCATGTTTTACATTTCTTATAAAAGAAATGTATAGAATTCGCTCAAACTTTCAAGATTTTTTCCGAGGCCCGGAAGGCCGAGTCTTATATACCAATCGACTCAGCTCGACGATTTGGGACAATGTCTGTGTGTGTGTGTCTGTGTGTGTGTGTATGTAACGGACAAATTCTCATTCGTGTTTCTCAGCAATGGCTGAACCGATCTTATCCAAACCAATTGTAAATGAAAGAACTAAAAAACAGTATGAACGCTATTAATTTGTTTTTAATTCTGATGTTTAGTTTCCAAGATATGAATGTTTGAATGTGTAAAAATGGCGTTTTTTGCAGTTTCTTGGAATTATTTGCCGAAGTTGACAATATAGATTAACAATTTATATGTTTTTAGATAGCTTTAACAAATACCTTTCGAACAAGCTATAGATTGTTGAAATCGGACTATTATCAAAAGAGATATTTAACATTAAATGCGGACGAAAGATTTCTATCATTTCCCATTGCCAGAAATATGACCAAAAACATGTAATCTAGTTTTAACGCCAAAACGGCTTATTTTAGGTCAATAGTATCTTCGGCGAATTTAATGGAGGCAATATGCCCTTTCTTTTGGTATTGTGCTTTTGCTGATTAATCCCCCTATGAGTGAGATATTTTCACAAATTTTCTTGTAAGTGATTATATCGAAATGATGTCTTCAGCAAATTTGAAGCTCTTACTTTTGCGAATAACTTTACTGAAGACTTCAAATATCTATTTTGAATACTTTAAAAGTTATGGCTTCTTGTATGTGGATTACTCTTTGTCGCCTATTTATTGTTCAATATAGTAATAATCCATTGAAATGAGCCAAACATTATTTCGATAAAACGAATTTTGTATTTCATTTTTCTATCTACAACCGCTAGAAATAATCACCCAAAACTTCCAAGTTGTCTGGAAGGAACTTGATAACTTATCAGTGCAAAAATGTTCATTTGTGCGAACCTTCTGACTGCAATTTTTCTAACTCATGACCATCGGATCGATCTGAAACATATCGGAAAATGAAAAGCGAAATAAATAACTCCAAGCAATGGAGAAGGTTTTGGGGTTTAACACCATACAACGCCCCCCCCCCCCCCCACCACACCCAAAAAAAATTGGATTGAAGTTGAAAATTTATTGATGCAGACTGATTCAATTCAATACTACAATAACAATTATCTGATCCGTACATTGATATCCTGTTGTTGTAAACATCATGAGGACTTTTGATAAATTGTCGGAATGGGGTCCTGATATGTAATTGATCTATTGGTCTTGATTTCACAGTTGTCTAATTGCATCAATATCAAAATCCTGCCTGAAAACATTCCAATAGAAAATTCCAGAGTTCTGTAATCAATCATAATCCTCAGATTTCTTTTCAAATTGAGCTCGTTTTTGTAGAGATGTACTGTAATAAGGGTCTTTATTTAATAGGAAGCGAAGTTAAAATTGATTTAATGTCTTTGAAACATAGAACAGCTCACCAAAAAAATGCATAACTTTCAACATTTGCTAAAATGTTTTTGCCTTTCTCATTCACTCTAAAATTCGTCAATCTAATCCCGACCGGGAGGGCCGAGTATCATATGCCAATCGACTCAGTTCGTCGAGATCGGAAAATGTCTGTGTGTGTATGTATGTGTGTGTGTATGTGTGTGTGTTTTTTAGATTCCTTAGAACGATTGAAAGCGACAATAGTTTGATTTTTCGCAAAATGGCAACGCTGAACATTTCATAAAAATCGTTACAAAATTCCTTTTGTAAAAAAAGTGCATTAAAATGAAATCCTACGTACGACGCTGGAGAAAGCAATTTCGAAAACACAATGAAAATTTTAGAACGATGAAAAAATATTTGTTTGAGTTTTATTTTCGGTCACTGCAAAAATGGGGTTTAGACAAAAACACAATTAAAGCTCAGGGTATACAGAACAAGCGCTGCGGCAAAATTGAAAATTTGTGTATTCATATGTTATTGCCGCCTTTCATATTTGGACATATAACTTTTAAGATCCTAATGCATATTTTATGCACATGAATAAAAATTAGATCCTTTTAAAAATTCCACTTTTGTTAATAAGGGTGTGAATATTACAAAGTACTTGTAAATATTATCAAAGACTTAGGCGTTAGGATTAGTGATAATGACTCCAATCAAAATCCTTTTTTCAACTACTAACTATTGTGAGTCGAAATATGGCGCTCACCACGAGGTCACTTTCAGAAAAGGTCGATATAGAAATAATCGCGTTGAGGTAGCGTATTTTCAAGAGCTGCAGTTTCAGTTCTAGAGGCCCACCACTGTCCCATGTCAGTGGCAGATCCAGGGGCAAGGGTTCTGGGGTCCGGACCCCCTCCGAAATTTTTTAATTGTTGATAAATTTTAAATTAGTTTAAATTTTATATTAGTTTTAAGACTCAAAATCATACCAAACCAAATTTGATCACCAAAACTGATATTCATTAAATAAGATTATTACGTATTACGAAATGTACAATATTCATTCCAAAATATAAATTTCAAACCCCTCCCGAAAAAAAAAATACTGGATCCGTCCCTGTCCCCATGTAGTATGTGTTATCAAAAACATCGCGAAACATCATGTTGTAAATATTCTCAATCGTTATAATATCCTAAGAGAGTGTTAAGTGTTATAAGAAATGTCTCATCACACTGTTAGGTGGATTAAACTCGTTTTTTTACGATTAGTTACTTCAACAACACCTTAAATCATTATATTATACTCACTCTACTCTACAACACCTTAAATCATTATATTATAATACTTATCTTTAATATTCGAAATATTGCGCTTTTGTAGGTTACAGCGCCCGAGTTGTCTTTTCTTTAGGCGGGCAAAACCCGAAGTTGATTGGTTGAATGGTTCAAAAACAAGAATGCCCGCAGATTCGAAAAATGTTATTCCGAGAAAGCCGCCATTTTTGACACCCTACACTCGAAAATTTTGATTTTATAGATTAACCCTTATTAAACATTTTGCAGAATAGCGCACATGTCTAAATCCTTTTACTTCCTCAAAAAAAATATTAAACGGTAGGTACTTTTTCTTCTTCTTCTTCTCTTCTGTTTGGCTTGTTTGTGAAACAAAGCCCAAAATTGCACAGCGTATAAAGCTATATTGCCAGTTAATTTTCGTTTATAGTCCAATGGACTTTACTTTTTGTGACTAACCGACGATAAACTCGCAGCGCCACAAAATTGGTCCACCACAGCACGAGTAATTCGCCCAATCAAGGTGAAAAAAGCGAATTATCTAGCACTCGGTGAAAACCAACATGTCGACACGTTGAAATTTTCACCGGAAGTGTAGGTACTTTTTGCCACAATTATATAAGAGTACCCCCTTAACGGATGTAAACAACACACTCTAAAGAGAAACTGGCCAAATTTTAGTTAATTGTTGTTACTCAAGAAAAATATTATGCAAGTTTAAAGCCATCGCAAAAATTATCTGCACACCATTATTAATTTATTCTTTTTATTTTTTTCGTCCTTTAAATTTAGAAAATACCCGAGGCACAGAGGAGTAACTAGAACAAATTTCTGGCCAATAACCAAAATATTTTTTTTTTAATTTCTATTTCGTTATATTTTTTTTACATACCTAAAAGCCTGCTGAATAACGTGGCAAAATTAGGAGTATGTCAAAAGTTGTTAAAGATTTGTGGCATGGATGTTAAATGGTGATATTTTAAGGGTTTTTTTTAATAATTTTAATTATATAGCCAGCAATATCGCTTTCTAGTAATGATGACTGTATTAAGTAAGACAACATTTTTGCAAACGTAGTTGAACACAACCATTTGTATAACTTCAGCCTAAAACTAACCGAAAGTATTAGTGTTGCTGTGCATTGCACCAACATTAAAAAAATACGTTTTTAAACATTTTATTCCAAACTTGTATGATAAAAAAGTTACATTATACGGCGAGATCCGGCAAAGTTGCTGAAGCAGTATTACAAAACCAAATTCCAGCTATCCGAAAAACGTAAGAACTCTTCCGATCTTGTCCGATTCGCAAATTCCAAGCGATTTGAAAATATTGAAATTTTTAGTAATTTGAGGTACACCGAAATGCTGAAGGGTCAAATACTATGTTTTTCAAAATGTATCCCTATGAAAATATGCTCAAGCGTCCCTTTTCTTCCCCCTTTTCCACTGATCAACTGTTTGTGCAACTGGAAAAACGAATGTATTTCCTCGAAATTACTAGTATTCGAAAGGATTTAGAATATTGACGTCTGCAATGGTAGGTGGATAGATGCCAAATTATTCCAAAAACTTGATATTGTCTATTTTTTGTGCATATTAAGGCATAATAAAAGCAATAGCAACAACAAATAATTTTGGCCAGGATTTGACCCCAGTTACTCCTCTGTGCGAGGTTCCGTTTAGCTAACGCAGTACCAAATAAACTATTTGTTTAAAAACGGTTTGATTTCAATGGTTGAAACCGTACAATTACCCTAATCAATATTCAATTAAGAAATTATTTATTGTAGGGCCCGTCAGTATTTTAAGACCCGAGGACCGATGCAGCTCTCGACGACCCTGGAAACACTTCACAGAAGAAATGCATATGCAGAACATCGGTGGTTCTGCTCATCGTCGACAACAGCTCCAGTGTGCAACGCAATCGATCAATATATCGGTACTTTTTCGTCTCGCCAAACAACCACCAAACTGTTTCTAGTGATAACAGCCTTTCCATGGTCCATCAGCTGTCCAGTCTCAACAGAGGCGCGTGCAATTTACACTAGGAAGCGAGGCCAGCGCTCGCCAAGCATTCCGACGCGTAACGGTGCGCGCGCGCGTCTCGCCGCTGTTGACGCAGACACTGACCGACAGAGATGCAATCCGCGCGCAATATGATGCTTCGTGATGATTGGTGGTCGGGCATTTGCGTGCGTCAAGAATTTGTCTGCATCCATTTTCGGTGGTAATGATTATTATTGTTATTGTGAAGCCGATGACCTGGAAGCTGCCGAACCGTCGCGACGGAGCCACGCGTTTTGTGAGTGAAAAGATTTCCACTCTGTCAACCCTATCGCATGCATCGTCTCGACACTTCGAAGCCCAGCAGCGGCCGCTGCAGGGCGTATTGCAGTTTTTTTTCGGTGAGATGCTATTTTTAATTTTGACCGTGCTACTACCAACACACTGGCATCGGTTGCACCACGAACGGTTGCATTGCGAACGGGGAGCAATCCATGACATTCGGTTCGGTTGGAACTTTTGGGGCGGTGAATATATTCGCTAGCGAGTGTATGAGTGAGCTGGTAAAATGTGCATCTTCTACAGCCTGACCAAACACCTACCGCTGATGAATGTGAGCGATTTGACCGACGAAATCAGATGTTACCTAATTATAGCTCAAAAAGAACCCGTAGAACCAGAAAGGCATTATCGTATCCATCCAAGTTGAAGTATGGCATCGTAATAGGAGGAAGATCGGAATCAACTGATTGAGGAGGGGAAATAAGAATCAGCTGGTTACAACAACGAGAGCTCTGGCTTTCTATCGCTGCCGGGTGCGCTTAAGATAGTTAGTGGTGCTGTTGTTGTTTGGTTGCACTTTCCTTATCTCGGGTGCTCAGTGTGTGTGTTTGTATATAAATAATGCGCTTTCATAATTTAATTTCATTATCAAAGTCATGGGCAAAGTTAAGGTCTGCTGCATCCCAGATGAGCGTGAGAGTGCACTGGGGGACGCGAACTGCTGCTTCCCAAGTGAACTCTTTCGTCAGGGAATTTTAAAGCGGTTCCACAAATTACGAAAATTGAGGAGTTGAAAATTTGGACTTAAATGTGAATGAATGGGACAAAAAAATGCATAATGACTTTCCGCAGTTACTATCAGCGTAGCTTCCTTATAAGAACCTCACTTTCGACATGTGGTTTCGTCTAATTCTGTACGCAAAATTGCAAACCACTGAAACCGCGTCAATGCACTAAACAGCAGATGCATTCGAGAAGAAAGGAAATAGTTTCTAGAAATTTATTTTCACTCGTCTAAACACCCTCTGCGACTAGGTTCGCCATTTCAAGTTCAAGCATCTAGCTAAAAGCGTTCCCTTATCGGACACAACGGATTCGGTTGGTTTCAACCACGGTTGACGACGACGACGACGACGAACGATGATGACGCGACTCATTTAGTCCGCGGGATTTGTGATGACTGCGACCTATCCGTCGTTCGTGTGTTTACATGCATGGTGGCTGCAGGGCAAACGGGATGATTATATTTGCTGTTTCGGTTCGCATGATTAGGAATCGCCGACCGCGTGCAGTTGCGAAATAGACGCGCATCGGTGCGAGCCGGATGTTGCTGGTGCTGCTCCGGATACCAAAGACCGATCTGATGGTGGAAAATCACATTCTTTCCGGTCTAGCATTCACCACGTCAGCGGTGGCTGCAACTTTTAAACAACAACAACAACTACTACGACCAGCAACGCAAAAGCCTGCGCAGAAAAACTCACGTATGCGGCCGCTTATCTCTCGCTGGCCGGCTGGCTGGCTGCCTGCTGGGACTTAATTTTAGTACGCATATGCAAATTAGTGCATGCACACTCACACACGTGTGAGTATACGTACGCCGCTTGCAGTCGTGGCTTCTAGCTCCATACGTGGAGGTGCGATAAGCGCATTGCTATGGGACACGGGCAAGTGTTTAGAATCGAAAAAAGAAAAACATTGCCGGTGACAGAAACAAAGCTGTAAATAATCACTGCCTTCCGATCGTCGCAGGCAATGCTGGTACCATTGCTTATCCACAACCCATCAATCGGGCGGGTAATGCGATCGGATATCAACTGGAATTAAGTTGTCCGTGGTAACCTCTTAACAACATAGACAAAGCTGTACTGTCCAAATGCTGTATATTTTTTCAACAAATTTTTATTGCATTGTCTAAAATTTTGATTCATTATTTTTTGTGTTCCTACCATAGGCGTGGCGCTAGATCACTATAATTAATATCCACGCACAGTGGAGGCAGGCATATGGCGTCATTAACTCGATTATTTGAACAATTTATTAACAGTTTAGAATCTAAATTACGCATTCTTCCTGGACTGAGAGTTCTCCATCGGAAGAATTTCTCCCGAAACCGAAATACCCATTTCCTTGAGCCATTTAGCAGCCAACTTTATCGAGATCTACTCGGATATTTCACAGCGGTGAACCTACCCCACTCCGACTAAGATTTCCCCGGTGGTAACATTTCTCCCGTTTCATGAAACAATTAGCTCTCAACTTTGTCACGATATAAAGGGTGCCTCACATCAAATTGCATTGCGGGAAAAAACGCTGTAGAATTAAATACTTTGAAAACTTTCAGACGATAAAATAAGAGCCCGCACCGAGGATGCAAGAGAGAACCGCCGTGAAGTGTTTCGAGCTGCGAAATTGGCCCTTAACAAGGCCATTAAAAGCAGCAAGAGAGCGTGTTTCGACAATCTGATCGACACGACTGGCAAATTGCTTGAGAGGATCATCCTCAACAGGCTAACCCCGTACGCAGAAGGTACGGACGGCCTGTCAAGCAACCAGTTTGGCTTTCGAAAGGGTAAGTCCACGGTGGACGCTATCAACTCAATGATAAAAACTGCCGAGATAGCGATCCAACGAAAAAGGCGAGGCATTCGATACAGTGCGTTAGTGACACTTGACGTGAAGAACGCATTCAACAGCGCAAGCTGGGATGCCATTGCGCTCTCGTTACACCGGCTTAGCCTACCGGTGGGTCTGTACCGGATCCTGGAAAGCTATTTCCAGAACCGCGTACTGCTATACGAGACTGATGCCGGTCAGAAAAGGGTTCCGATTGCCGCCGGAGTCCCGCAGGGCCCGATCCTAGGCCCGGTGCTATGGAACCTCGTGTATGACGGGGTTCTGAGACTGAAGTTCCCTCCTGGGGTCAAGATCGTCGGATTTGCCGACGATGTAACCTTGGAGGTCTATGGGGAGTCAATCCCTGAGGTAAAACTAACTGCGGAACACGCTATCAACACGGTGGAGGAATGGATGAGCGCGAGAGGCCTGGAGCTCGCTCAGCATAAGACGGAGGTAGTTATCGTTAACAACCGCAAGTCGGCACAACATGCAGTTATCTATGTGGGAGAAGTCGTGATCACTTCACAGCATAGTCTGAAGTCTCTCGGAGTCATTATAGACGACAAGCTGACCTTCGGCAGCCACGTCGACTATACATGCAAGAGAGCGTCGACTGCTGGTGCGGCACTATCGAGGATGATGTCCAACAGCTCAAAGGTGTGCGCCAGTAGACGTAGGCTACGGGCAGGCGTTACCGTATCTATCCTCAGGTACGGCGGCCCGTCATGGTCAAGATCACTGAGGGTAACCAGTTACCTACGGAAATTGGAGAGCACCTACCGCGTGATGTGCCTCAGAGTGATATCTGCCTACCGCACGGTACCACACGATGCATCCTGCGTGATAGCGAGCATGATGTCAGTCGGGCTGGTCATTCGGGAAGATGAGGAGTGCTTCGAGCAGCGTGGAAATAGAGGAGCCCGCGAGCGCACCACGGTGACCTCGGTCACCAGATGGCAGCGTGAGTGGGATAACTCCTCGAAAGGTAGGTGGACCCACCGGCTGATACCTAACATATCGAGCTGGGTGGGCAGACCCCATGGGGAAGTTCACTTCCATCTGACACAATTCCTGTCAGACCATGGCTGCTTCCGACAGTACCTCCTGCCCTTACTGCCCAGGTGTAGACGAAACTGCCGAACACATACTGTTCGTATGTCCTCGTTTCGACGTCGAAAGAAGAGCAATGTTTGAAGTCTGTTGCTGGGACACAACCCTTGATACCCTTATTCAGCGGATGGGATAAACCCAGCCACCCCGAAGCAAGGCAGAAGAGCGAGTGTATATGTATACTGCCTCATGCCAAGATGGGAGGGTCGTAGCGTAGTATGTTGGAACTTAACTATCGATGCCTCGTGGCGTGGCAGAGGAGCGAAAGGGTGAGCCCTCGTGTTGGAAGCAGACGCCTCTGAAGACACTCCTTGAGGTAGATCATTTGCAGTTCCGGTAATCACAAACGGTGCACTCCGTTTGCCATTTGAGCAGATCGCTTGCTAAATCATGTATTTATTGGCAAACTTTGAAAGTTTCTGCTTCCTTGCTTCCTCCGGAACATCAAACTTGCGATGAGCGGCGAAGAGCAGTAGCCCCTGAAGCTGTCGCAAGTCGGTCTTGAAGTAAGTTTCATCACCCGACAACGATGCTTCGTCAGCATCTGGATGTAAAGTTTCCGGGCCAGTGACATTCCCATTGTTTGCCGTTCTTTACGATTTGGAGCCTTCTGCACTTTGTACGTATGCAGTCTCACCCGGTCTTTGGCTCTCTGAACGAAAGACTTGGACAGATTCAACTTTTTGACCACATCCCCGACCGAAGCATTGGGATTCCGCTTAAACGCTTTCACTACACGCTTGTGATCCTGATCACTAATAGAACATCCATTCTGACCGTATTTCTCCTTCCTTTCGATCAACGCGACTCAACGCGAACTACTCATGCTAGTCTCCGACGTTTAGCCGTGTGGTATCCGGTGGTAGCTGAAATCTCTCGCAGTATTTCAGCGAAGAATTGACCCACTGGGTTTCTGTTCCCCATGTCGTAAGAGGCGACTAATAACAGCTGTG
This sequence comes from Topomyia yanbarensis, assembly GCF_030247195.1. NCBI lineage: Eukaryota > Metazoa > Arthropoda > Insecta > Diptera > Culicidae > Topomyia > Topomyia yanbarensis. The sequence continues at coordinate 158,295,582 of NC_080670.1, forward strand.
CCGTCAAATGGTGAGATAACATAGTACTCACAGGTTCCTTATCTCATGGCTTCACGTGAGTCTATCGAGGACATGTAATCATTAGACCGGCGTCGGCTGGGTGCTATCAGCCTTCTGCTGTAGCATCGAAATGAGAGGGTGCCAACGGGCGGGCCTCAAAACCCGTACCTTGGCACCCTCTCAAACTTGGAGAGCTGCTGAATAGTTGTTCGTTGGAGGATGTTGTGTCCTGCACTTCGTCTATTCTCAACTCTAGAGATAGAGACGAGGATCAGACAGTGGCCAAGGAGGACACAGACCAGTCCGGCGGGGCAACCGGTGGGTTGAAGGTCTCCGAGAAGAAAACAAGAGGAACAGGAAGAACTCACCACTTCAGCGGAGCGGCGAAGCAAAGCTATGGGTGGCTGCTGAGAAACAGCAACAAACACACTGAAGCGCTAGAATTGTCAAAAATCCCAATAGGGAAGGCACCATCTAAGCGACAGCGTTCGACGGACACGGAGTCGCCGAACAACAGTCGGTGCAGGAAGGAACCGCAACCGAAAAAAATCAAGAATCAGGATCCTAGACTGACACTGAAAACTGAGTAGCGGCCATCATTCCGGTTGGGTACCCTGCAAATACCCTCAGCCATGAACAACTGAATGCTACTCGATGCGCGCTGATCGCTAGCGTCATGGAGCAGAGCTCAAGCAATACGAGACCCAAGTTTAGGAAGTGCACCTACAAACAAGGGTATCTCGAAATCGCCTGTGTAGACAAAGATACAGCTAAGTGGCTGAAGGATGCCACAGCTGCAATCAAGCCCTGGGAAGGCGTTTCATTGGAAGCTGTTGAAGCGTCGCAGATTCCAAAACAAGCGCTTTACATCGAGTATTTCCCCGACAGCATCGATAGGTCCGATGGGAACGTCCTCCGCCTGGTGCAGAATCAGAACGACAATTTCTTCACAGAACGCTGGAAGGTCGTGAAAAGAACTACGGTCCTCAAAATGGTAGAGCTCCTGTTGGTGGTAGATGAGGCTTCAGTAAAACTGACAACCTCCCAACACAACCAGCTGAACTACGTATTCTTCGGTTCGGTTCCATTCCGTTCCGACAGCATAAAGTAACATGTTACTTTACGCTTGTCCGGACATGCCGTAGACTCAGGTGATTCGCATTTCTAATATTAAAAAGGTCTTGACTCCTACGGTAGAAGACAAAAAGTTAAGTCGCCGGTAAGCTCTAAGCTTGCATATATGATCCTTCCACGCTTTTTTAAACTTTCTCCCTTCAACTCCTTGCTCTCCCTTGAGTACTATGGCCCTTAATAATGAAAAATATACTTCATCTTCCAGTCCCTTGCTAATTAAATGCCGTAACAACTCTTGTACGACATTCTCTGCACTTAGGCTCGGTAACTCGCTTACAGTCTGGGGCAGCCGAAGACCACGTATTCAAGCGCTTCCTCTACGTTTACGCACTCCAGCCAGTAGAGTGAAGGTGCGTGACCAAATCGATGAGCTGCTTTCTGATGCAGTCAGGACAACTCTTAGTCTTTATTTGTCGCTGATAATTCACTGATTTCTTTCACGCTCGTAACTGTGCCATGATCCTGCGCATCATTTGTGTTAGTCTCTAGCGAATGCCGCTCGTTCATTGTACTCGCTTCGTTGGATACAGAATCCTGACTCCAATTCGACGGAATTGCTCCGCGCCGTTTGGGGCCGGCAACTCTTTTCTTGGAGGTCCAGCTATTACTCCAGCACATTTGTTTTTGCAGCACGATGTCAGTTGTTATTCTGGCTATCCCATCTTTCGCGGCAAAACCGGCACATCGCCGAGGTTGGTCCAGTGATTTCGGGTGAAGTATCATAGGTTTCGTTGTAGTTTCAATAATATTATCACCTTACTACCAACACATGCAAGTTTTGCGACATAATCCTTGAAAATGGTCAGGTCAACCATCGGAAGCCACTGCTAATATAACGCCCAGTCGAACTTCACAGCTGACGGTAGTTTAAGGTTCAACGGCTGTAGCAACACCAGGATTGACAGATGGCTATTTAATTCAACCGCTTTCAAATGTCCGCACAAGTTCTGCACTACCAATCCAAAACCCACCGGCATGTCCAATCGATCGGCTTTCGGGACTTGAGTTGCTCGCAATATCTGCTCCGGACGTTCATACAGTATTTGGAGTCTGGATATGACTTGAGAAGCTGTTGTCGGGTAAAGAAGAACGAAGCTACTCATTACCTCTTTTGCATTACCCTCGAGGCAACGCTGAGGTCTCAACAAGTTCTTCGAATGAAAGTATCCGCACGCATGTACTGATAACTACTAATGATGAGTGGCCAATCAACTAGATCTTCTGTGAATACCACTAATTCTTTAGAAACTACATTTGTAGCAGTTAATGAACCTAACGTAACGGTGTATCCTAATTATATTTGTTGTACTCAATTTACCAGTGCGTGCGGAGATTTTTTTACACCGGAGTTGGAGCGTTTTCAGTATCACCTGATGACATCTTCGGATTATTCAGTTCGCTTCCTTTGTTATCGCCTTTCGTTCACATTTTCGTCACTGCTTCAGAAATTGGAGATGGTTGAATGTTTGGATCTGCGATTGGTGGATTACGGTCATGATGCCTTTTTTTTGTTTCCTGTCTTCTCGTTGGTGGTGTTGGTTATTTATGCTAAAGCGCTGGATGATGACGTTGCTTTGTCGATGATGTAGCGAATGTTACTGATTGGACAACAATTTGTTTTAGTTTTTTCTTATCGTTCTGGATGGTGTTTTTGTCTTGGATACTACCTTGTAGGGGTGTCCGTAGGGTGCAGATTGTTTACAGTATGTACACCTGGAAGACTAACTGTCAGAAGTACACAACGTGGTGTGAGCATAGGCAAATCCAGGTTACAAGGTTACGAAGGAATGGAGCCCTCTAACCGCATTTTCAACATTCGAACACCGTTTAGATTTCATTCCTTTTTGACGAAGAATACTTCGCCATATTGCGAAATAAATATGGTAATACCGACAACGGGAGTTTCTGGAGATAAATAGTGCAGCTGAATCTCGACTGCATTATCTTCAAGGACACGGGGGTTTCGGCTCTAACATTATTGCAATATTTCATGTTGGTACTTACAACTAACGTTTCTGTTCCCTTTGTATAGTAGGGTGTCCCAAAATAACATCATGTTAAAAAAAGTCATCGGGCTCACTTCTTAAATGAAAGGTTAGGGTATTAGGACCACTCTTTCTTCGGAGTAAGTTTTCTAAAACGCTTCCTACTGGTGGCGAATTTTGATTTGAATTGAAAAATGAGCCGATTTTGGATAAAACTTCAAATTTATGCCTGTCTTAGATTTTTTTCAGCATTTTTTTATTTTTCTGGAGATGCAAACGGAGAAGTTTGGTTAGTTAGTTTGTACAAATTTTGAATTATAAGAGCGGCAGAGCCATTAAAACTAAAAATTTGAAATTTTTGGTGTTTTTCAGTATTTTTTCTTGAAAACTGGGTATCTAAACAATTTTAAAAGTGCAGAAAACACTTTATATAGTTGAGCCGAATACAGGGGCGTAATTTTGCTGAAGAAAGTGTATAGCTACAGCCAATGGGGTATAACTTATTTAAGTTTTTGTTAAATAACCCTTTGACATTATATGAGATTTATAAAAAATAACACTGTTCTACAAAATAAAACAACTTAAGTGGGCTTAGTCCGCATATTATTTTTCGGAAAATAGAAGGAAAATGATGAAAAAATGGCGTTTTCGCTTGTCTCTAGTACATCAGAATCGGTTTCTACGAGTATCTGACGATTTTTTTTTAAATTATTTTGTATACTAATAGCCATCTAGCGGGTTTGAAAATCACTAAAATTAAACAAATATGTCGAGTTTATGGCAAGTTACGGCGTATATTGGAAGGCTGAATTGATTGGCGTATTTAAATTTTGTATATAAAGTTTTATTTTCATATTAGGAACTTTGAAGTGGAGAAAAATACAGAAGAGTGAGGTGAGTGTTGAAAAACTGATATTTACTGTTTAGATCACATAATTCCGAAATAGTCAAATTTGGGGCAACTATCCTCGAAAAACTTTTACAACAGAATACGGCGCATCATCTGACACAATTTGTTGAAGATGCCTCCTAGAAGTAATTATGGAGAATTAACTCTTCAAAAAATAATTAGAGACTTGGCGTCATTAGCAAAGTTATCATTATTTTTATAATTTAAGTTACAAAAAAAATCATCAGATGCTCATTAAACCTCGTCCTGACATACTAAAAACGTTCAGAAAACGTCATTTTTCATCATTTTCCTTTTATTTTTCAAAAAACAATGTATGGTCAAAGCAAATGTCAAAGGTTATCTAACAAAAACTTAAATAACTCATACCCCATTAGCCGTAGCTATACACTTTCTTCAGCAAAATTACGCCCCTGAATTCGGCTCAACTATGTAAAGTGTTTTCTGTACTTTTAAAATTTTGTAGATACCCAGTTTTGAAGAAAAAATACTGAAAAACGCCAAAAATTTCACTTTTTACTAAGTTTTAATGGCTCTGCCGCTCTTATAATTCAAAATTTGTACAAACTAACTAACCAAACTTCTCCGTTTGGATCTCCAGAAAAATAAAAAATGATGACAAGAAATCTAAGACAGTTCAGGACCACTTCAACAGGCATAAATTTGAAATTTTATCCAAAATGGGCCCATTTTTCAAAAAATCAAAATTCGCCACCAGTAGGAAGTGTTTTAGCACACTCACTCCGAAGAAGAAAGTGGTCCTAATACCTTAACCTTTCATGTCAGAAATGAGCCCGATGACTTTTGTAACATGATGTCATTTTGAGACACCCTATTGTATAGTAACATCCTGTTAATACAATATTTCGTGTATGGTGAAATTGAATTATGTGACCTTTATAATCGCCTTTTTATATTAGCTAAGGACATTCAATTCAAAGGGACTGAAATATATGACAGGCCTATTTGAAGTTCTATGTACTCAAGGTAGCGCAAGGGTTTGAATGCAGAAAGTATGGAAAGGCATGGAAAAGGGCCATACAAGCAAACTTAAAGTTTTTTTTTTATATTTTAACGACATTCAATTAGCTAGAGTTTACTGGGTAGGAAAAGTTATGAAAATTAGAGCCATAGTACTCAAGTGACAGCAAGTATGTGAAGTATACAGATCGGAAAACTAGAAAGTTTCTCGACGACTCAACGACGACTTTGTATTTTACCATAGGAGTTGGGATGTTTTAGCAATTTAATCAAATTCAAATCATCAGAGTTTTATTTGTCGATACGCATTTCACCTTACATTAGACGCTCTTCTTTTCTAATGGTAGTCTAATTTTGCAGCTCCGAGAGTCAACAATCACCGTACAGATACACCGTATAAAAAGCTCATCTCAATCACTGAAGGTCATCTGGATCGAAACAATCTCTACTATCGCAACTAATATACAAATCTTAGAAAGACAATGAACTACACGAAAACCTCCCACAAACCAAATTTCTGGTTATGCCACAGGTGCTACGATCCTACTGACTACCAAGAAGCCTTCCTGACGCACCCGCACATATCATGATGAACTTGTAAAACCGTCTTACCCTGTGAACCACCAAACCGGGGACCACTGATGCCAAAATCGTTAACATAAAATCCCTCATAGAGAACCCTTGAAGGATTAGCGTAATGACCATAATTTGAACATCACAAGGAATCTGTTTTCTGTCTATTTCTTCGACATTGGAGAGGGGGACTATTGGTTCAATTCTTGTTCAGATACTTCAACCAACCGGTTGACACACGGCCTATAGGCTGATCTTGTGAAGAGAAGGATAATAAATTGCTGTCAAACTACTAGTAAGCCACAGTTGATGAAACTAAATTGTTTTAATTGAAGAAGTTTCACGGCAAGTAGATTTAATTATACTACCCTTTCCCTTTAACTATTGTTCTTTAGAGTTATTAAAATCCTACGCCATAGCCTCCGACGAAATAGCTCATACTCATGAAACTGTAGTCAGCCATAGTAACCGAATTCCCACATCGGAATTCGTTATATTTAAAACTTTCCCCGTTGCACCCTCTTTTTTGTCAGTGGCGCTTTTCAACTCACTCCCACTCATCCCATGTGATCGGGTCATTGCTCCATACTATTCCGTAAGTCTTCAGATATTTACTCGGCGGTGCATATTTGCCAAAACGGCAAAACCTTCAGCCGTCTCGAACAAAACAACCCCCTCAAGCTCAGACCCATTTTCCGCTCATTCGATCACATTGTATACAACCTTCCAGCCGTCGAAAAATTCAAGTTCATCCATGCTATCACAGGTCTTCCACCACCACCACCACCACCAGCCGTAAGCTCCCCTCCGAGTCGACCCCACAACAGACACCGCCGCCCGGTCCGGACTCTAGCAGCCCCAGTAGCAGAGCGTTAATGAGAAAAGCAACGCACCGAAAAACAAAAAAAAAACTTTCCCAGACGCACCGCCAGACTAAACATTGATGGCTGGAGCAAAAAAAAACTACGTGCTAGAATAAAGCGAAACAGAAAAAAACAGTATCATGCTTAACATTAAGTATATATAACCGCCGTTCCCTCGTGCTGTCCCCCTCTACTCACCCCTGTCCCATCCCTCACACTAACCAACTCGAGGTCGAATAGTCATTGAAGACCCAGACGGGTGGTCCCTTCCTCCCAAAAAAGTCCACCTTCCACCACCCAGCACGGCCAGTAGCTCCAAAATCCCACTCCAGAGAAGCCCCGCACGGAAATGAGCCGACGCGCACGCAGCATACTATAGCCGTTGGTTGCCGGTCGGTCGGTTGGCCTGTCGTCGTTTCGTCGTCGTCGTCGTCGTCGTCGTCGTCTGGGATGGAAAGCGGTGCAGCAAAAATCGAAAAAAAACTCAAGCAGGCAAAGCAAAAATCCAGACACGCACTATAAAAAGAACATTACACCATCCATAACTCCCATCCGATAACACTAGAACCGCCTGGCTGCCAGACGGTTGCCCGATGACTGACTAACTCCTGGCTGTTTTTGTATGTGTATGGGTGTGTGTGTGCGTGTGTCTACGTGCGTGCCTTTGCTTTCACAAGGTTACTGCGATGCGAGTTCCTGCCACCCTTTTTCGGGGGCTCCACGCAGCGTTTGCTTTTCGTCGGAGACAGTGCGTCATTCGAAAATATGAGGCCTTCCCATGAATGGTGTTTGGGGTTGAGGTTGGGACCAAAGTTCAACTGAAGTCAAGTTCAAAAACGCACACCCGAGACGTGCCGCGACGACGACGTCGCTGGCACCGACAAAATCGACAACGACGACGACGACGGTCAGACTCGTGAGACTGTTTGTGAGCGCGTAAGTAGGCATTCATTTCATGTCATTACTGTCTGGTCTATACTACATACGGGGTTTCGACACGCATCGATGGAGCCAAATTTAGTTGCGTATTGAAAAGAACTTTCTCCGGAGACTGCTGCAGACTAGGTAGAGGTGAATCATTTTCGGGTGCGAAGGATAATGTGTTACTGGGAAGCTACATTAGAATTAGGTGCGTGTTCGGTCGGATTGGTTAGTTTTGGTGTAATTTAGTTGATTTATAAACAACAACCACCGGGGTGATCAGGATCGTGGCCAGTTTAAAATTCACACTCATAGCAGGAATTTTCATTTCGGTTCACTTCAATAATTTAAAATTATAAGTTTGACGTTTTCGGATAACACATAGGGTCTCCCGAACTTATTGTTTTGTTTCGTCTTTGTTGTTGTTGCATGACATAGGCAGTGTTACCACTTGTACAGACTAATTTGAAACGGTGTCAACTAAAGAAACTAGAATGACAAAGGGACACCATCTTAATTCAGTTTTAGAATCTAAATTTTATTAGTCTAGGTGTTTGCGTTTCGACTTCCTCTCTTCAGAAACACGGCACTACACCAATGCACTGGGCTGACGCTACGTCCAAAATTGGAAACAATACTTGTGAACACACTAAAGGACTTCTACCTTACGATGTGCGTATCTTTTTATCTTTAAAATATTTAGTCATTTTAATGGATTGAACCACGATCAGATCCGTTGCGTGCGGTTAGTTCAGTTGGCCGTCCCCAAAAGTGGCATCCTTAAGAAGGTGCTGAAATATTGGTTTATGAAATAAGTAAGAATAGAGGATGAAACGGGCGCACGTCAAACTTATCAAACAACACATCACCGTCATGGCAATCAAAGAGCCGTTGTTGGAGCCTGGTGCCCGGATGTTCATGGTACTCGGTGACATTTCGATCCAGCACAAAATCAGTTTCAAAAATGTCGACAGAAGGCAAAGAATGCCAAAACACTAATGGACTGTGGACACTTGAAATCATAGAGCCCGTCTCCATGTCAATCTGTCCGAGGAGATACACAACTATTTCTATGAACCTCCGGCGGCTGTTGGCACGAACAATCCGCATTATCTCGGGTGAGTGCCGAAGCTATTATTTTTAAAGGAATGTATAGTCGCCCACCCAGAAATGGTCAGTAAAGATGCTCTGGACGCAGCGACATTATGCACAGCCTCAACAAATCGACCCCGCAACAAAACCCGGACAGTTGTACGCTTGCGGAAGCTCAATCTGCTTGGCTCTTCAGGAGACACATCTTAAGAACAATTCTAACTTAGCTTCATGGATCAATCTCCACTATACATCGGACAGTGCAAGAGGATCCAACTTATATCAAACGATGGACCTCCTAAGTAGGACCGATTTTTCGTCAGAGATCATACAGCTTAACACCGAGCTGATTGCAGTGACGCGCTGAATATACTCTTCGGTAAAATATACAGTAGTTTAACTCTACATCCACCAAGACACCAACGACATTGACAACAAACAATGAAGATTAGTCAAACAACTTTCAACCCCCTTCGTCTAATGGGAGACCTCAACGCACACCACACGATGTGGGGCTCCACGAACGCCATTGCCAAGGTGGTGCGCCATTGCTTTAAACAACGCAACCATGCATTCTTCGAACAAGCGGTTCGTCCCCAAAACGTGTCGTTTACTGGTGGTACCCGGAGGTAGCCAGCATCCTCAGATAAAGATTGAAAGCTGTTCGGTTTCGAAAGTGAACCACCATCATCTGAGATAGGAGGAACTCGTAACAAACCATTTGGAACGTAACTAAGAGGCGCGAGTTTATTTCCAGAAGGGTGTTCCAGGAGGGTGTTCGTCTGTGCCGACAGGCTTGGATGCTTCATGTTTTTCAATATTTTCTTCACAGATTGTACCCATTTCTTCCAGGTTTCACTCATGTGCATAATACTCGGCAACAAGAACGACCACTTAGTGTCTGGAGTTGCGAACTGCTCCATGATCTTCTCCTGACTCAAGTAGCGAACTGCTTTGTTCACCTCTCGATTAGCACCAACGAAGCTCGTACCTCGATCGCTAAAGAGCTAGATCGTTGTTCCACGTTTGGCAATGAAGTTCCCAAATGCCCTTATATGAGAACTGGTATTGAGCGTGTGCGTGATTTCTATGTGGACGAGTTGTAGCACCAGGCCAGTAATGAGTACACCCCACCTCTTCTCGATACGTCTGTCAAAAACTACCTGCGTCGGCTTCGTACATCCAACTGGAGTGCCAACCGGCATATTAGGATCGATACCAGTATGATTCTAATTATAGCATACTAGAGCAACGGATGTGAATAAGGATTTCATCGAAATTTAGCCATGGACCCTGGTAAGAATGGGTGACACTTCTCCAACACGGCAATTGGGATAATGGTAGTTGCTATTCCTCTTCGTCCCGCTTTGGTAGGTCTCCAAGTACGTTCAAAACCCGGCACCTTAGCCGGTGGAAGCAGGCTCAGTTGAGCGCTACTGACTAGCACCGATCCGGGTCTGAACGCGGTACCCTATGAAGGACTGCATCACTCCTCACATGCAATCTCACTGGATGCAAAGATAACCATGGGATCATATAGAGGCAACTACTTACCATTGTCTACCCACCGTTCGTCAAAAGTCCTAGGGCCTAGGTCACCGATCCAACAAAACAATCAAGTACCAAATGCAGCCGCAGCAGCGAGAGATGCCCAGGAAGGCCGTACCGAGCAGGAGTGGCAACAAACTAATAGGGCACCAAAGAAAGCTAGTACGCACGCCGAAATTACCAAATAAAACCAAAAAATCGGAGAGCTCTACCAGTTCGTGAAAGGCGAGGGCAACACGCACATATTATGAATCTAGTGATCCACATCTAATCAGCCGTAGCAGCCGCAGAATGCAAACAAATGGTGTTACTAGAAGAGCAGAAAACACCGAGAAGGCACTGAAGACCACGGAAGTAGCGAAAACATAAGCTCTTAGGACGTCGAAGCGTGTCCGGTATTCCCGATCCGTGAAAAGAGTAAGGGAAACACCAGGAAAGGAGAAGGAACCGAAAAAGCCCAAGAAGGTTGCTGTAGGACAGCGAAACGGCCGACAAATGGAAAGTGAATGGCAAATCGTAGAAAGTATAGAAGAGAGAAGGAAGAAAACAGAAAAAGATGAAAAGAAGAAACAAGTCCTTCGGCTGCGCTAGGAGAGGTATAAGGCGGACTCTCTAGTCGTCAAAGAAAATGACGGCGAGACGTACGCCGCGATCTTTAAAAGGGTAAGAGAGGATCCCAAACTGAAGGAGCTGGGAGTAGAAGGTATTAAGTACCAGACGCACTCAGAAGGGAGAAATGCTTTGACATTGTAGCTGTGATAGCTGTAATCCATCGGTCAAGAGGTCGACCTATCGGGAACTAGTGGCAGAAGTGGTGAGAGTAGAAGCGGACGTGAGAACTTTAGTTCAGCAAGCGGTGGTCAAATGCAGTAATCTGGACGAGATCACAACGGAAGACGAAGTGTGCAGTAATACCGCAATGTACCCTGGAGAAAGAGCAGATGTTCAGCGCTACGCTTCTTGCCGGTAGTAGCCAATCAACTTATGTCGACCGGTAAGAACGAAAACGGATGGTCTGTGTACACGTTGGGATTGATCCTTAGAGCTACTAAACAAACGGAAATGTGTTTCAGGTGTCTGGTTATCGGTAAGAAAGAGCTCGGAGAAGACTCGGATGGTGGTGGATAGCACATACGAAGACTTCGTGAAAACCAAGATGACTGATGCAGCTTGCTCAACATGGGAGGAATAAAATGCTGCACGATACGTATCCTTGCGTCCTCCTCATTACTGAGGTTCGGCATTCCGGCCTGGGCTGCTGCACTAAACTCAGAACGGCGCCGTTAACGGGCAAAGTTGACAAGCACGTTCGATATCATCGAAGGCGGTACACGGTATCTACATCACTCTGTCTGAGGACGTGAAATGCTACCAGCGGAGAAATGCAAGGAACCACAGCGGCCTCGTTGGCTACGTGGCAGCAAGAGTGAGACAACTGCATCGGTATAGATATGCTTCCTCACACATTTGTCCGGAGTATGTGAACGTGCAAGAGACACCGAACCACATGGCATTCGAATCCCCTGGGGTCGAAGAAGTTCGAAGGGGGTATGCCTGGAGTTGAGAATATCATCGAAGAAATGTGCGGTGACCAATATATCTTGAATGCTGTCAACAAAGTAGTTACGAGTATACTATCTGAGCTGCAGAGAAACTAGCGAAGGGACCAACAAAGTGATGCCGCCGGCTGGAAAGCCGCCGTGAAACCGCAGCTCTCCGCCGATGTAGAGTTCCTCTACCGCCGCAGAATTCATATTAGAGTCGATTTACCGCCGTGGACCATCCGATTATATAGTGATAAAAATGGGCTCACGAAATGGACATCGGTCCCAAGACACCGGGGAACTCTTGGTCGTAGTAAGGTTGTTTCACCGCCAGATAATACCCGAGTATATCTCGATAAAACTGGAGCTAAATATCTTAAAAAAGCGGGTATCGGTGTCGGGAGAAATTCCTCCGTCGAGGAACTCTCAGTCGGAGTAAGCTAAGTTCACGGTCGGGGATTATCCAACTTGATCGTGATAAGGTTGGAAGCTGAATGACATACTGAAACAGGAACAAAATAACCTATGAAATCAGCAGCTAAATCGCTAACGGAGACGAGGGCTAACTGGCGACTTAATATAGGGAGAAGAAAGGCAAGACAAGAGTCGAGGGTTAAATGGTTCAAAGGTTGAGATTCATGGCTCAAGTGAGGCTCCGAGATTGCTGCGGAAAACTCGTCACCAAAAGAAAAGGCTGTGACGAAAGGAGAGCTATCCCCCCACGAAGTAACAGCTTCATATAGTTCCGTGGGATAAAGGGCAAAAAAGAATAGGGACCGTTTTAGTGGTTAGATACGAAAGTGAGTCGTGAGTCCCACACATTGCCAACCGATCAACCCCTGCTCTTACTGCCACACATTTGTTTTTACCGCTACTTAAGCCGTGTATTCTGATTTTTAGCTTGCTCCAGGCTCAAGTTCAGCCTTTCTTGTCAAATGCGCTTATCTGGTTTTTCAGTACCTATAATAAATGACGAGAGATGCGTAGCTACCCATGCTGCTTCCACATATATGCCTTACTGGGTACTGAAGTCCGAAAAAATTTTGACTTAGAAATTTGGAAATCTATTCATCTTCAATTTAAAAGAATACAAATGTCTAGTCATTTATATTTTCTACGATTTAATTGAAACTCCTCATCCAAACTAGAGTTGCAAGACCTTCATTCATTTCTGCTTTAATACTGACATAGGGCAGAATATGTGGGACTGAAAAAATATTATATAAAATATATTTGTTGCAGACGGTTAATTGTTTTGTAACTCACCCAACTACCGACAAACTGGCAACACCGGCCATATGCCTCATCCTCGTCCTGTTTTTCCCTACCTACACAAACACAGCCCACCCACTTACACCTGAAGCGTCGTCGTATGGCCGTTGTAATAGCAGCCCAGTCTGGCCCACATATTTCGACGACGACGCCGGATGCCTGATTATCTACAATGTCTGCAAAGTGTTTCCCACTTTGGGGGTTGAATGCTCCCCCAAAACAACGCACCCATTCCGTTTCCACCATCCCACCCGCACACGAGGTACGGCACACCAGACACGAAATACCCACCGTACCCGGGGCATCACCACCGACACCGCCGTCGCCGCCACCACGCCGGGAGCTTTGAACACATAACGCATTGACAGCCGCCAGCCGGCAGTGGTGGTGGCCAGCATCGACGGTTACCAAGATGGGACTGTCTGGAAGTGCGGCAGGTGCTGCCGGGTTTGGTCTACGTGTAGGGGGCGGTGGGGGATTTTATTTTGGTTCAGGCTGGTGGGAGCCTGAATAGATGTCACGCACCATGTGTCTAGCTGGAGCTGGGTACAAACCGAAACAAAAAAGACAGTCGCAGCATGGTGACAGTATGCGTGAGTTCCGGGAGGACGAAAGAAGGGGACATTTCGGGGATTCGTTTAAATGTTGCGAAACAAGTTTGGTTGAATAATATTCATTCAATCACACACAGGATAATTCGATCACTCTTATACAATTATGGAACATAACCATTTTTTGACATTGTTCTGAAATTTTGATTATGTAAAAATTGAAAACAATGCCTTCCGATTATCGACGAAACCAAACATTACGGATTTGCCTTATACATAAAGAGATAAAACACAGAGATTGAGAAGCATTCTTGTTTTGAAAATAATAAAAAAAAAAAAATGAGTGCATGGCTTATCTAATGCGTGAGTGACCAATGTGATATCACCGATCTGCGAGAGAGTGACACTTTCGCACAGTGGGTAAAATGTGGAAAAAATTGATTTGCTCGATCGGGGTTATATGAAGTCAAAGTCTATGTGGATAAGCCTACACTAATAAAAAAATATTATACGCGAACTTTAATCCATATATGTAGTCCAACGATTCCACATATTGTTTGGATGATACGCTGAACAGGTCGTTAGGCTCTTGAATCATAAGATGTTTATTAGGGTACAACGATTGAAGTAGGGCTTTATCTGCGGAAATTTGCGAATTGATAAGTTATTTCATACCAAAATGTTGCTTTTTTGGGAGAACAACATTCGATAACGCAACAGCTGTAAGAGATACAAATAAACTTTCATCATTAAAAATGCCTGACTAAAACTAAGCACATTTTGAAATTCTAAGAAATCACTAGGAAAAGTTATTTTAAAAAAAAGTGATTTTGATGGGAAAACTTCACAAATATCTATTAAAGTCAGCAGATAGATATATGGTCCCTTTAACAAAGTTTTTTTTCTTATTGCATTACAAATTGTCTGAATAAAATATTTTTTTTATTTTTTTATAAATGAGCAAACAAACATTTATTTCTCAGCTTTAGGGGGATGAAATAGGTTATATATTATATACAAACTTTGCTAAATACACTATAGTTCAAACATCAACCTTTCGAGGCCAAAATAATTTCGGTACGTTTTCACCTATTTGGAAAAACTGTGCATTGAAAGTGAACATTACACTTTTAATTAGCCATATACAATTGGAACTGCTCGTTCACGTCATCGAAAATTGAACCAATCGAATGGCGCTGCTATGGTCAACATTTGAAAGAAATTTTTTTGCAAATAATAAATGGCAACGATTGTTCTTTCGAGTGATAATAAAGGTTTTGCGATTCAATACATTTTTAAATTTTATTGCTAGTTTTAAAAAACCTCATACTGAATGCCATGTACTTTTTAACGGAACTGTGAATCGATATACACTTTCGATCCGCACAGCCCTGTAGTTAGCAAATTTAGAATCTGATACCCCAACAAAACCACAATTGTTGACTGACTTTGTAACCGACCAAATCGTTTACCATGGTTCGATGACTGCCTGTTTCGTGCATTTACATGCAAACACAATCATAGACGAAGTAAAAACATTTGAAATTATGCTACTCTACGGCTACGTAATCAGGAACTATTTCCGACTAAATCCAGAGCATAGAATATTGGATATTAAGAGAACTTATGAATAAAATAAATAAATGAAATGGAAATAATAGAGCGAAATAAAAATTAAATTAAATGTATAGACTGATAGGTATTATATTCAGCTTGGTTTACACTTAACATCAGTTACATTCCGAGGCTGCTGCTACCCATCGCTCAGTAGCTACCAACAATAAGAAAAAACTAAACCGGGAAGTACTAAAAGTTATCCCGGAGGTGACTGGCTATTAGGAGATGAATATCTCGTTCATTTACGTGTGGCCAATCTTCTGAAGTAGTACAGATTTGTGGAAGCAAAGCTAGGCCATAGTGTAAATTTTGCGATTAATCCGCAGTGTTTGGTACTCTCCGCCTTCCACAAATTTGGAGAGAGTGAAAGAAGGATCAAGGTAACTAAACACCAACGGCACGAAAAATTATTGCCAAATCGTAAACTAAACCATATTCTCTATAGCATCACCATATTGCAGTGTCATCATTCGCATGCACTGCGGATTAATTTTAGATGATAAATTCGGAATCCCGAATACTATAAAACATCATTTGGTTACATCCATCGAGTCCGAGTGCGCCCATCACCCGGCGAACAATTTTCCCACAACCAAAATCCAATCTGCCGCACCGAATCGTTTCACCGAGCAACGAGTCGCGCTCATTCTCAACACCGCTCCGCTATAGGGCAACATACCCGAGAGTCGTCCCAATAACCGTGGATCCACTAACCGCAGGAAACCATCTCTGGGCCTCAACGAACACATTACACAAAACACTAGTAAGTAGATTGTACATAAATTAGATTAGGGTTACAATTAGCAATTTAGGTTAGCATTAAATAATTAGAATACAAGCTTAATATAGTAGGCTAAAGTCCATTATTTCCAATTATGTTCCATTTTTTTCTTGAGTCGAAATACAACCCTGAGAAATAGTAGATGGAATAGCATAATTATTTTGTGGACAACTTTTAGTGAAATATTTTCCGAGTTTTAGCTAACAAACGTCACTTTTACTGAGATCTCTGCGATTCACTTCTCGGAAAACCATACAAAAAAGCTGAAAACCGGTTATTAGAACATTTAGTCCCGCTTTTCTTGAAATGGCAGTTCTCTGTATTTACATACGTTTTCATTATAAACCTGAATGTATGTTAAATATCTACGATAGAGTTATCAAATTTAAAGAGAACCTTGAAAACCTTGACAGTTTAGCAAAAAAAAAATGGATAGTTTTATGTTTGATTTTAGCAAAGCGGGCCACTGAGATTTCTCTATATCCCCTTACTTTGAGTAACCACCGCCAGATGGACGATTGATTTTTTTCGTTGTCCTTATACACGCCGTTATTCTTGAAGAAATGTGCCCGGTTACAAAAAATCAAACGTTCTGCTTCGTGCCAACCTTTAAACGATATCGACACAACATTCCTGGGATGATGAAACTGGATATTGGAAATTTTTGCAAGCTCCATTTACACAACCCAACGAAGATGCAAATAACAAAGAAGTCTTAAAACGACAGAAATTCGTATAAGATTACCAAAATCAACAACACAAAAGCGGCAACTTTGACTTCCTGTCGAATATCCACTGGACTGAAATTCTCGACAATGATGATGTCAACGTTGCAGTGCAGACCTTCTCCAATGTTATGAGCTATGCTATCAATCGCTATGTACCCAAAAGAAGTGACTTTCAATCTAAGCACCCAGCGTGGGGGTTTGGGGGCTACGTGCTGCGACAACACTACGTTCATGTTAACCAAGTCTATAAAAAGACATCGAAGCGTTGCCATGGCGACTACTTGCGAAACGTGCAACGTAAGTTGAAGTCCGAACCTAAAACATTCTGGAAGCATGTAAACGAGCAAATAAAGGAATCCGGGTTGTCTTCAACGATGAGCTATGGAAGACGTATGAGCTCTAGTTTACAGGAGATTTGCCAACTATTCTCTGAAAAGTTCGCGAGTGTTTTCTCCAACGAGAAACTGACACCGACCCAGGTTCTATGCGGCTCTTAATGTGCCTCAATCATACCAGTCTTTGAACTCTATCAATATCGACAATAATATGGTACAACTGGCGATTGGCAAAATGAAGGCTTCAACCTCAGCAGGTCCAGATGGTATACCAACTATTATTCTAAAAAAATGCTGTGCCGGTCTAATTGAACCTCTTTATCATCTGTTTCAATTGTCGCTAACAACCGGAGTATTTCGCGAACTCTGGAAATCCTCCTTCATGTTTCCATTTCACAAAAAAGGTGATAAAAAGATAGTTGACAACTACCGTGGTATTAAAACGCTAAGCGCAGTTCCTAAGCTGTTTGTAATGGCAGTGTTGGAACCCATCTCCAACCACTGCAAACAGTATATCTCCGAGACTCAGCATGGATTTATGCCGAAACGTTCAACATCTACGAATATTCTGTCGTTCACAACATATGTTACAGATGCCATGTCGGACGGCCTTCAAACTGACGTTATCTATACGGACCTCTCAGCTGCTTTTGACAAGATTAATCACGCTATTGCAGTGACAAAATTGGAAAGACTTGGCTTTGGTACTAATATTCTCCGTTGGATGCAATCGTATCTCACTGATCGTCGTCTAGCAGTCAAGATAGGTGATTATGTATCCGAAGAGTTCTTTGCTTCATCTGGTATTCCGCAAGGCAGCCATCTCGGTCCATTGATTTTTCTTCTGTATTTCAACGACGTCAACTTTTGTTTAGAAGGACCACGGTTGTCTTTCGCCGACGACCTCAAGTTATATCATAGAATCCGGAATACTGATGATGCAGCTTTCCTTCAACGCCAACTGGTAACCTTTGCGGAATGGTGCGAGCTCAACCGAATGACCCTAAACCCCAAGAAATGTACGGTCATTACGTTCTCGAGGAAAAAAACGCCATTTCGATTCGATTACTGTCTAGCTGAATCCACGATTGACAGAGTGAATTGTGTCAAAGATCTCGGAGTTTTTTAGATGAACAACTGACGTTTAAACAGCATATCAGCTATATTGTCGCAAAGGTATCACGTTGTTTGGGGTTCATAATGAGAATATCTAAGCACTTTTCAGATATTTACTGCTTGAAATCTCTCTACTGCTCACTCGTTCGATCAACTCTGGAATATTGTTCAGTTGTGTGGAATCCTCATTATCTTAACGGTGGCCATCGAATTGAGACAGTACAGCGCAGATTTGCTCGGTTTGCCCTTCGTCGATTGCCTTGGAGCAACCCTCACCAGCTGCCAAGTTACGAAAGCCGGGGATTGCTTATTGGACTCGATACATTGCAAGTGCCGCGGGATCTATCCCGTGCTATGACGATTTCGGATATTTTGCAAGATCGAATTGACTGCCCCGAGCTTCTCAGTGCGATAAATATGAACGTTCCCCCCCGTGCTCTTCGCAACAATTTATTCCTCCGATTAACTCTTCGCCGGACTAACTATGGAGTAAACGGTGCCATCATTGGTTTGCAGTGGACCTTCAACAGAGTGTCATCCGAGTTCGGTCTTCACATTCCACGTAGCAGATTACAATTTGACTTTTTAAATAGATTAAGAAATTATCATTAGGACCACACTGTGTCTGTTGATATCAATTATAAATAAATAAATAAACTTAAGGGGGGCGTCTGGTGTGCTTAAACTAAGAGCAACATTGTTCTACGAATTCGAACGCAAGGAAACAGTGAACCTGTTTGATAATGTTAAGGTTTATTTATACATTCATTATGCACGAAAAAAAAATATTTTTCCAGTCACGCAGAACAACACATACGAGCGTCCCAAGAGTAGACGTTTAACTATTTCCAGGACGAGGAGTGCCGCTACCAAATACAAATATGTTAATACGGAATACTCTGAGGATTTTTCGAGGACACGTTTTATAACCCTGCAGGGTACACCGATAAAGGTACAGTGTCAATGTGACAGGGTACTTTGATGAACTAACTTTATAAATGGCAGCACTGAAAACTGAAAAATCGATTATTTGCGTTTCAGCTACTGCTTATTTTTCAACCAATGTGAAAAAATAACCCGAGAGAAACATTTAGCCTAATACAATTTGTTCAATTTACTACTTATAACTATATTTTCAGGCATCTTGACCTACTTCACGTGTTTCGGTGATTTCAGAATCGTGTGGAAATATGAAGCTGGTAAATTTATTTATTTAGCAGATCTGTTCATCGGACATGTTACCTGCTCCAATCCTTCGGAGCTTTTGTAGGTGCTGCTAATGTGAACATTAGACGACAAATTAGATGGAATTAAATTGAACAGGTTCAGATATAATAGATAAAACAAACTTTTCATATGGACTTATTTCTATGCAATGTTACCTATGCATCAGTAATATTGCTTCAGAATAACATAAGAAACTAGCCGACGTTATCGGCGGCTATTGGATTCCCAGTTCTCCATGTACTATGCACAGGATTTATATCCATGACAAGTTTTTTTCCGACCAAGCATTTTGGACCCAACGCATCGATAACTTCAGTATTGAACAGAACATGCAACGATATGCCAGTGCTGTTATATGTGGTCTCAATTCGTATACCTGAGCAGTGTTGATGTAGGGGGCTTCGTCTTTGTGACAAATGGAATGGGGTATAGCAAGTTCTCCTCATTGATGACGGTCATTCAGTTGTGTGCTAACGATATCCAAATAAGTAATCATATTTGACGCCAGTTGGAGCTATTAATAATTAGTATTATTAGCTTCGATATTTGCTATTAGAAGATCAAGTATTGAAATTTATTTTTCCAATCACGAGATACTAAAATGGTAAAAGGCAACTAACAAGCGTTGTTACGCACTTTTATTAGCGATCAGTAACGAAATGAGCCTTATTGTATCGGGACTGTTTGTCATCTTAGAAGTAGAAGTTCTGGAGTGCAAGCTATCGAGCAATCGTCCAACGCTCTTACCAAAGTGATTGCAGCCATCTACAATGGTATTGTTTTATTTTTAGTATATACACAACGGCTGATTCGGTCGGAGACAGGACACCAAACTCTAATCTATTCCCGCATTGAACTAAATCCCGCAAACATTTTCCGGATCACTGATAGTCGATTCAGTTCATGCCGGATCAATCACTCATCTTCGTGATGTACCCCAATCCGGACATTTTTTTTCACATGTGAAAATATTTAAATTTGTCAATTGCAACAGTATTAGTAAGATATTCACAGAGGAAGGGAGAGTTCATCCAAATATTTCAGAATCACAGGTGTTTGGCACAGCGTAGAAATCAAATAGTACAGGATTTCACCGTATGTATAGAATGCACCCACGTATATGGCACCCCTATCCCATTTGTATTGAACTGACATAAGTCAACATCTCAGCGGTCACACAAATTATGGGCCCCACTGACAGTTCAAATTGCTATGCTTGTTTTGCTCGAAGCTCGATTTTCACTAGTCGGATACCGAACGGCATAACTTAATTTTTAGACATTTGTTAAAAAGCGAAAATATTGGACAACTAATTGAAGAAATGTGTTATTTTGGAGATGTCGGCGAATAACAAAAACTTTACACAATTGTGCACCAACAAATTAACCGAACTCGACTATCACAAAATTGTGTCGAATGAAATTGATTCTGTTTATTGTGGATCGACCCTAACGCGACGTTTTAGATGTTGGCTTTGAAATCATGGCGGCGTAGCAGATACCTGGATGCACCTCACCTGGAATATAACCCATCAATAAGCATAAACGCAAGACGAGAGCCGGCAGTAGAAAGTACTTCATTGACATATGATATGGTGCTGCAATATCCACATCTGCTCTATCTACAAGTCAGTCAGAAGCACAATCACTCGTTTTTACAGTTGTAGTTTTAAAGGTGATTGTGGCCAACCAATGTTGCTTCAGAATCTTCATCGCGACGAAGCACGGTGAATATGAATCACCTGCATTCGTCCAACATCGTTCTTCGCTGTTATATTCAACTTGCTGTTGATATTCATCCACGAATGAATCCGACTGGCAATCCGTGTTTACCCGAATGCCTTATCCATACGTTCTTGCCTTGCTACTCATCGAACGACCGAATGAACTGCACGAGGAAGCTATGAAGCGAATGACGAATAAACGAATCAGCAAACCATTCCTCACCATAGCGATGATCGCTTACAACTATTGGCGAAGATGACTTCAATTTTATCTTCGCAGAATGATGGCTCGCGAAGAAATATATTTTTATTCTGATGCGTTGTACTTTTCGGAACAAGCCAATGCGCTACTGGTTCTTCAGTACAAAACTATGGGTTAAATTAACAGCCGAATCAAGGCAATATTTGTTAAATATAGTACAATCTTAATAGAAGCCTTGTGTGTCAAGTATTCAAAGGAGATTGAACCCATGTTTGGTGATAAAACTCGGCATAAGCAAAACAAAATTCTTTTGGATGAAGTTTTGATTTTAATCTGCTCATGGTGTTATATCACAATAATTTTACCTATTGCGCATGTTTTGCTAGTATCACGACGAATTCGCTTAATCAGCACGGTTGTTTAAAAATAAATTAGCTGTAGAATGAACAGTGTGTTGTGGGTGTAATATGGACAATACAAATATTACTTCTTGTTCCCCCATCGGGAAAGACTTGGCATAAAAAACGTGCTGTAATTATTTTACTCCATATTGTCGAGATCCTTAGATACCAACAAAAAATATAAAATTGTTGAATTTCGATTTTTTAATGCATTCCCTTCTAGGGATTAGCTATAATGATTACATTGCATGTGCACATCTCACGAATTCAACCATGACTGCTAACTTTGTTAACTAGTGCTATAAAGTTAGATTGATGTTTAAGGTGAGATTTTTTGTGACGTGGTTAACAATAACAGTAGGTACCACAGTTTGATAAAAAATACATCATTTAACGCAAATTTATTAATTAGGGGTCATACACTAATTACGTAAGGACATATGGGGGGAGTGGGTGTTTCAAAATATCTTACCAATTCTCACCTGGGGGAGGGAAGGTTTGTCCTTTCTTAAGTAATATCATAAAACATGTATGAAAAATGAAATCGATAAGAAAAATATTCTTCTCGTAAAAAAAGAAACTATTTCTTATTTGTGCCATGAACATTTTATATTTCAAACAAAATGAGCACATACTGTACATCATGGTCATGGAAACGCAGACCTCAAATTGAAATGTTTTGCAGCGACAGAATATGATTGTTAAATTAGTTATGGAATTTATTGTTGCCAACGTAAGGGGCGGCTTAATTGTCAATGGTTTTGGAGCAGTTACAGAAATTTCTTGACTCTTGGTGGTACATTGTTCTGATCGGGAACTGGAGTCACAATCTGCTTTACTAGTTAAGAAGTGTTGAGACCCTTCGTGTTGTTAGGCCAACATCCTTCTTTTCAAACTTTCGCTTCAAACCCGCAAGGTATACGAAAAATTTTCTGTCATGTGATTGTCAAAGAACTTGTTGGCCGTATAGTTCCAGAGTGTGAACTGTATTTTACTTCAAGAAAGTCGAAGGTAGCCATGTCGGAACTATGCGTACGATAAGCGTTATAGTTGGAACTCCGAACAAATTCACACCAGAAGAGGTTATAAATTCTTTTGAGTTCTACATCACAAAAAAATAGATTCAAAGGAAGTGGAATATAGCGAAGCAAATTATGTGGAACAAATCGGAGTTTCTAAATATCTCTTAAAATTTATTCTGAAATTTCTACTGGGCGAGATTAGGATGCAAATGAAATTTCTACAGATGATTACACACACACTTAGAAAAAATCGTATAAATTTACGTCTCCTGATCCTGACACATACGAGCATCAAAAATGACTTAGTTTTACGTTTGATTTTAATTTTACATGACATTGAATTTCGTAAATCATGTAATTTTACAGTAAGTGTAATTTTATGTCATTACGCATGGAAAATATGTTTCATGTAAAATTAAATGGAACACGGTGATGTTTAATATTTAGTCATTTCGTGAATTACGGTTTGTTAAATTGTGTCATGTTTGCAATTACGTCAATGATAAAATTTATAATTTTTTGGTGTGTAGTTAAATTTTGTCCTGAGTTCTCTTTTAATAATTCAATAAGTATCGTGTTCGCTATCGAATAATTTAATGAATTAACAATATGATTTAAAATTACACAAAGTAAGATGAAATCTTATGTAGGGGGAGAGGGAGTTCACCAAAATCATACGAACTCTCATCTGGGGGGAGGGCGAGGTTGAATAGTTCTAAAAAAGCCTTACGTAATTAGTGTACGGCGGCCCCGAGCAGAATATTTTCTATGATGAAAGTATTTTCCATTTCAAACATTTATAATTACCTTAAAGGATCGAAACAAGCATAAAAATATTTTAAAAAAATTAAAAACCAAAGAGAATACGTTATAGCCAAATGTAGAATCTTACACTTAGTCAAGTCTCCCCATGTTCCCCTACTCTATCGTCAGAGCAATTAAATTTTCGTACATTTTCGAAATATGCTAGAGGTACCAAGTTCCAATCAATTTTACATTTAAATTTCGCCCACTTAAAATAAACAACTTGATCACATTTAGTAACGCAAGCTTCAAGATAATCAACACATTTCTGATCAAAATAAGTCGTTTAAAAAAAAGCATATCGCGGAACGCATTTTCACGCTAGACATTTTGAATTTATTTATGAAACTGTTATGAACACTTTTTCATTAAAAATATTTCTGTTTAATATTCCAGTAGCACTGATTATGGCAAGCAAAGCTTATTTCCGTTCAACTTCATAGTATGTCATGACTTGTAGAACACTTGAGCGATATTGGAAAATATTGATATTTTTAACGTCCATTTCTCATGTTCTCCACAAAAGAAATTTTGAAGTTTTCGAAGAAAAATTTTGCCTTTAAAAATCTGGCCTAGAGGATTGATATGTCTTGACATATTGATTCCCTAGACTCTAGTTTGTTCCGTGAAAAAATTATGAACACTTTTTATATAGGATTTTGAATGAATATTGCAACATATAAAAAAATTGTTTTGGCATTTTCAGGCCATTTTTTTTCTAAAAAGTCGTATATTCTTTATGGAAAAAACAGGTTTCACTTTCAGGCACTTTATTCGAAGATGACGAAGTTCTTATAACTTTCAAATGAAAATAGTTTAGTGGTTGGTGTCCTTAAACATCTCATGCGCTCTAAAATATTTTTAATATGTCCAAAGATTACATTTATGTTAAATAATAATTACTAAATTTATCTAAAAACGGTTTTAAAGTGTCACAGCACTGTAGAATTAAAAAAAGTCGATTTTCAATTTATTAGTCAAAAATGGCTTTAGAATGTTAAAAATCATGTCCCAAAACATGGAAGACGCAAACAATACATAAATATTGAGATTTTCCATTCTACCGCAATGCCTCTTATGTATATCTCGTGTGTACTGAAAACTTTAACCGTGTTTTTCTCGAAGCCGCAAATGTAACTCGAACAAATGTTTTTTGAACGCTTGGAAATTTTCACAGTATATTCAAAATTGATTTCTCCAGCGACGTACGTAGGATTTTTTTTTATTGCTTAGCTTTTTTAATTAATTTTGTGTCCATTTTCATGACATATTTGGCGTGCTCTACAGTGGTGTAGCCCCTTAATAGAATATATCCAAATTTTATTTCTTGATGTCATGTCAAGTAAGATATACATATTCAGCATTTTTTTCTGTAATGCTTTGTTGTACAACTTTATTGAAAACATGCTAAATTTTGCTGAAATTAAAACCATATTAGCTGCTATTTAAGCTAAAGAATAGTCTTTCATGGTACAAAAACTTATGTTTACAAGCAACAATTGAAGTTTTATAGCACGCTACAAGTGCAATTTAAATGTTATGAGTGGCTATAAAAGTACGATAAAACCTCAATTGATACTAGGGTATAAGACTAACCAGTTCAGTTTTGGCAAAAAGTTTAATATTTGCTAAGTTTGGTTGAAATCGGAATGCATCGATTTGTCAAAAACTTGTGGCTTGATTATACTTCTATAGATATAGAAATTATATTATATAAGAGTATTTCGTCTTACGGTTGCTATTTGTGCCAAATGGTCCTAAGAAAATCATTAAACGTAGATTCAAGGAAACTATCACCCAGTGTTGATTTCATCATTAGAAAAAAAGTTATTTGAAGTACCAATAGTCTACTATGTAGATTCATAATTGTGTTGATTCGGTTTTCGCCCGCGAGACATCCGCAGATTTACATATGTAATTGATTTGCTTTGCTTTGCTTACGCAGCTTCCCGTTTCAAATCTGATAAAAAAAACATCAGCAAATAATCATTATGTAATACTAATTGTTGTTTATAGCAAAAGTCATCCTATTCCGAACATAGCAAGCATTTTTGCACCACTTCAGTCATGAAGCTCTGACCCTTCCATCAATGAACAAGAAATTTGTTTTTCTTGGTCGCAATGCAGGAGGAATGAAGAACGAAGAATCCTTAGCGAAGAATGGCTAGTGGCGATTATCACCTAAGCCATTCGTGTGCCGATCCGAACGATGCGTGAAGATGAACATTGCATGAATGGCTAAATTCAACAAACAACGATGCGAACAAGCAGCGAACAGCAGTCATCAGATTCGGATTTTTTGTTTGTTTGTATTATTCATTTTCGATGATTCTGTGCTTTCGTGTGACGAACGGCGCAGCGTTATTCGAGGCATGGGTGAATGACACGACGAATATCGCATCGATGATGAACGAATGAACTAGTTCGGCGAAGAATATTTGCAACATTGTGGCCAACCAGCTAAACATTTATTTTTTAGCCGGAACATCAGAAAGAAACTTGATTCCTTCGAGCTCGCTGGATGATTTATTTTGATTTTGTAAACAAACTAAAATTGCAAAATCAATAGCACGCTTTGATCAATGAGCGTTGCCAGTTTTAATATATTTCGGTAACTATTGGTTGTCAAGGCGAAACAAAGCAACTGGGTATCGTAATCTGTTCGTTTCGTGAACCAAAAAATGATTGCCCTTTTGTATGAGACCTTGGCGTATTTAATTTGTATTCGGTAAAACTTTCTTTGAGATTATCCCTTGTATGAAATAAAATTTCAAACCTTTGTAGCGTGTACGCCTAAGTAGCAGTTCTTTGCATAACGTTGAAGTAAGTCATCGATTAAAAGTTTGGGTCATATAATGTCCACACATTGTAGCATATCATTGATTAGATTATTATCAACAATTTTATGACCAGTTTGAATTCAACCGAATCCGCTGTGCTACGAGACCACGTTCGCATGTATTGCCAAAAAAGTGGGGAAGAGTACGCGTGTGAACGTTCGAGAGTGAGTGCAAGCGGTAAAATAGTGCGTTTGTCCAAGGTAAAGAGAGACTATCATCCCACATACACACGCATCAAGCGCACACGATGGCAAGAGCGAACCGAACTGCATAATTTATTAACCAAGAGTCCATCTCACTGAACGTGGAGTTACAATAAACGTACGTACATAAGTGCGTATACAACACTTTCGCTGTATGGGAGTGCGTGCTACTAGCGAAAAATGCAACCGTTCTTGCTTTACGCGACCGGTGTCGAGCGCGGGGGAAATGGTTTGTAAACAAAAACGTCCAGCCGAAGATGAGAGCAGAGCCGATGCCTTCTTTGTTCCAGCCACGGTGCGTGTGGCTGCGTTTGTTTTGGATGGAAGAGTTAGAAAGAAGACCAAAAAAATGCGCGAAATTCGTTTTCGATTAGTGACCGGCTTTTCGTTCGTTTATCATTTCGCAAATCGTACTTGCTGTGTGTTGTGTGCTAGCGGGGTTGTGTGTACGCACTTTGTCGTCGAACAAGCAGCGAAACCGGTTGGGTGTGTTTTGTTTCGGTAGTAGTGAGTGGTTTTTGCGAATTTAGTGATTTTTGGGGGTTTAGATTAATTGAACGGTTTATACGAATTCGTCTGGCGTTTCGGCGGGAGGTTAGATTCCAAGGTCACTACGTGCTCAATTCAGTATGGCAAATTTTCCAAGAACTGTGTAGTCAGCAAGTTTGGAAACTGGTATCTCAGCAAACTGACATTCGTTTACTGATTTTCGGCGAAATATTTTTCGAATCTCTTCTATCAAATGTCACTTTCTTAGGAATCTTAGGAAAAAGATGCTTGCTGAGATCACATCTGTTGAGATGTCGACAAAAAGCTGAGATTCGTCAGAAAAGATTAAATGTGCATGTTTTACTTTGTTTTGGGTCACTTACGCTTTAGATTGGAAGAAAGACATTCAGTTACCTGCAAAAAAAAGATTAAAATTAGTTTCTGCGTAGTTGTACATATGAACAATTTGTTATCTGTCAATTTGTCAATACTGTCAACTTGTCAATACTGTCAATCTGTCAATACCGTCAATCTAATAATTCTGTTAACCTGTCAAGTTACTGAATCAAATAACTGATGATGTCATCCTGATGTCATAAATTTTATTGAAATGAATTTATTTTATATTGAATGGAACCTAAGAGAACGGGATCATCAGAAACGATGGAGCAGACTTTTTCTGGCCTATGTCCTTGCGGTACGCCCGTTTTCCCCACAACTCAAAATACTAACTACTGAGACTAGCGGTCAAACTTTGAGCTCAACTTATCTAAACCACAAAGAAAACAATCCACCATTGCCGCACAAAGACCTTCATCGGTGGTTTCGTAATTAGCCGAGGCAAGTTCAATGCAAACATACGCGACCAGTATTGAAACGATCATTTGCAACAATAGACTTCCAGCTGCAGGCTCCGATCCCATCACCACCGCCGCACACCGGTCAAACTAAACAAGAGGCAATAAAACTGAATTCATCTAACGCTCTTTTTGTGCCAATATTCGTCCACTCGCGTTTCCTTCTGTTCGGACCAAACACACAATGAACTTTTTCGCGTTCTGCGACGACTGCTGCACCACCGCGAATCTAATCTCACCTCCTGTGTTCCAGCTTCCTTCCGCCAGCTGCATCCTCGGGAGCTTCAACGCAGTAACACGCGTTCGCTCGCATCTAATACGTGCGAAACGAAGCGAAACGCACACCTCACAACCACCAGTAAACCGGGCACTCGAAGTGTCTAACCATGTGCGAAAAAAAATCGCACATATGCGAGTACAGCACACCACGAAGCTGTAGATAAAAATACACAAAATTCGCAAATTTCGTTTATGTGTCAAGGTTGTTTCTCTCGGCCGCTCGTCTTCCTCGTCTGTTTTTTCGCCCGGTACCCGCGCACTGGCCGAGCCGGCTCTCCAGTCATTTAGGCCGCCGTTGTTCGAGACTCGAGTTTTGAACGTGAATAGAAGAATCGGTTGGCAGTTTTGCGAATCGTGCTACAGGCAAATGATTCGCGCTGCCTGGCTGCGATGCGTCGTGCACCGTCCAGCCAGTGATATGTGTTTGTGCAAACAGATAAGAGAAGAATATTGGCTGCTTCCTCTTTGCTGCGGTACGCGCGCGAGTTGCGTGCGGGTAGTTCTTTGTCATTTGGCGGAGGTCGCGCCACACAGCTCTTACGATTTATTTTTCAATATCTATGGACTTTGCTAAACGTCAGGGTTGATCCTCAGCTAATGATGTTGGTCGAATGGAATCTTCATCGATTCCAGGTGCGAGGCTTCGACTAACGTTTCTATGGACTAAAGTTGATATTCACTCACGGTTTCGTTAGAATTTGACCGGGAACTTCAACCCTGTAGTCACGGTAGAAAATTAGCACCAAACAATGGAGCACAGATGGTTCATTTAAGAGTTCTGCGGGTGAGTGCGTATTGGTGCACGCAATGGCCGATTTGGCGTACACTACGTTGTCGAGGGTGAATTGATATTCGCGAATTCGGGTTCCCCCGGAGTTCCTGCGATGCGATTGGTTTGGGGAGTGGTAGTGATGGTAGTAGTAATCGTCGTAGTAGTAGTAGTAGTAGGCCGATCGTGTACAAGTTGGCAAAAACTACAAACGTAAATGATGATAATTTTGAACCTACACTGGCTTCAGATTAGAAAGAACAGAGTTGGTGAAGATTTTGCGCAGGTTTTGAAGGCGATGAGTTCATTGAACTGGCAGAATAAATCAAAGTGTGCTCGTTATTTTTGTATTATCAACGAATGCTAATGTTTTGACTACTCCACGGTGATTTAAAAAATAGTTTAAAAATAATACTAAATTATAACCATGCTTTCGAAGCTCTTTTATTTTGAAGGAAAGAAAATGCTCAAGATATTTTTGCTGGTTTTCTACCAACATTATTTGAAGAAAATTGATTTGTGATTTTCAAATGATGGCAAATACGAATTCATTTCATTCGGTCTAAACAGATCTTAAGGCCACTCACGAGGCAGTTAACCACGAGATACTGTTAGCAAAGCTTGATAAGTTAGGATGTATCGCAAGATTTTGCCACTGTCTTCCATCCATTGTACACAGCGAGGTCGTTGTCCAAATAGGTGACAACGTATCCGAACCCTTTTCTAATTATTCTGGAGTTCCTCGCGGTAGCGTAGTAGGTCCGCTACTATTTTCATTGTTCGTGAATACGGTTTTCGTTGTAATACGTGGAGGGAAATTGTTTTACGAATTGAAAATATTTTTTGTTATATGGAATGAAGCCGATTGCCGCGAGTGTGTGCAATATCTCATTGATACATTTTACAACTGGTGTCAAAGAAACATGTTGACCCTTGACCCTTTGTGTTGCGAAATGCTTTGTCATCCGTTTTCATCGTACAAGGGACATTGTTCATTTCCCAATACAACGTTGTTGGAACTCAGCACGCCTTGACCGCACATGGTTTACGCCTTTGACTCCCTTCTTGTACCATTTGGCACCAATTGCTCGTTGAGTCTAGTCCCCGACGGTGGATTCTCCGACGAGAGAAGCCAACCAACCAGGGTTCCGAGGACAGTCCGGTGATTCCGGTGGAGCATCCCGGTGCTCAGTTGCAGTCCACTCGATTAACCCTCAGCGGTATGTATAGCCTATTCCAGTACAGAGTGTCCCGGCGGTGATTGCTATTCCGAAACCGTTGCTCGCTGTTCATTACTCCATTTGCGCTGTAAGGCAGTCATGATCTGAGTCGCCACTCTATTGACCGCGTTCCACGTCATTACGTCGCTTATCA
The DNA here is from genome assembly GCF_030247195.1 of Topomyia yanbarensis. Taxonomy (NCBI): domain Eukaryota; kingdom Metazoa; phylum Arthropoda; class Insecta; order Diptera; family Culicidae; genus Topomyia; species Topomyia yanbarensis. The sequence continues at coordinate 158,325,723 of NC_080670.1, forward strand.
ATGTGTGAACGACATTTACGGGATTGATGTCCGGTTCTCCCGTTTCCAGCATATCGCGTCGAACCTTAGCATTACACTTCATGCTGGAACCCCATATCACAGTTCGATGACGAAACACTAGCTAGCAGACGTAACGTGCTGCTTCTCGGCTCGCCGACGTTTAGCATAATCCTAGCTATGCCGTTTGTTGAAGCTCAACCGGTCGTTATTTATCACTTCCAGTTGCTGCAGTGCACGCTTCAATGCATTCACGTATCCGCTGTACAGCTTTGCAATTGCTGCCCAACAACACATCCGTCTTGTGGTGAGCTATCTGCAGCTTGACCTCATTCATGCAGTTCTCGATCGCGTATATTGTCTCCGTCGTAGACATTTCCACTTCTTCACATCTATCGTGACCACAGCGCAGTTTCGAACCCCTCTTCGCCTCCATTTAGATGTCTTATCCGAACTCCCGAGCACTGTCTGAATTGCATCCACTGTCAATGCTTCTTTGCGGAAACCCGAGCTGCATCTTGGACAGTTCGCTATCGCCTTCAATGCATTTCGTCAGCCCGTTAAGAATTATTCTTTCCAGAAGCTTTCCGAGTGTATCCAGTAGACATATAGGCCTATACGAGGCCGGATCGCCTGGTGGCTGGATTTGGTAGCAACACCAGCATCTATACCTTCCACATTTTTAGGTTACCTTTATCTATACTTCTGCTGCACCATCCTGAACATGTCCGGGATCGCAGCTTTCAGCACCACGTTTGGTATCCCATCCGGACCGGGGGCTTTCTTTGATTTCAGTCGCTTCAATGTTTCTGTAAGCTCATCGTTAGTCACTTGCCGATCGTCCGTGTTTGCTCCTTCCTCTTCGCCGTACGGTGTCGGTGTTCAGGTAATTGGATCGTGCTTCGGGAAGAGACCCTCAACGATTACCTTCAATTTACCCATGCACATTTCGGCTGGCGTTGACGAATCCTTCATTTTCGCCATCGCGACTCGGTATCGTCACCCCAGGGATTGGCGTTTATTTCTCGGCACAACTCCTTGTTGCAATCTGACTTGCTAAGCTTAATTTCCCGTTTTAAAGCGACCCTAGCTCCCCCAAACGCTGTGTTGCGTTCCTCTCTATCTGGCTCCGATACTGCCCAAGAAGTTTTATAGCACGCTACAAGTGCCATCTAAGTTTTGTCAGTTGATATAGAACTACCATGAAGCCTCAATTGTTACTAGGGTGCTCTCTGAGCCCACCTTCTGGTTCTGGGACATGTTAGCTGCTCCAGCATTAGGCTGAACTGCTCCACTGTTCGTCTTGTAGGAGTGAAACAGCTGCATACAAAGACGCCGTTGATTTTGGCGATTACGAAGCCTTCGTATGAGCGTTCTACCACTTCTTGAATGGGAAATCTGCTTATAACATATATCGCAACCGTTCCCGATCTATCCAACACTCAGTTACCATCGTCAAGGGGAACTTGATACGCCTTTGCAATCAAAGCGACGTCACACATTGTTTCAGTCGTAGACTGACACAGTAGTTGCTGTGCTGTGTTACAGTGATTCAAATTTCTCTGGGTTATCTACCATTAACCTGCAGTCGCCCTTTTGTAGGCAGAGCATTTGAACCCACCCGTCTTATGATCTTTTTCATCAGCTGGAGAGCAAAGCATGCACTTCGGCCTTTGCGTATAATCTTTCGCAAGATGATCCGTCTCCCCGCTTTTCCAGCACATTTTGTATCTGTCCGGGCCTTTGCAAACCCCTGCCCAATGTCCAAGACCCAAACACTTAAAGCATTTCTCAGCTAATTTATTCACTCGAGGGGTGGCTCTTAATGGTCACCTCGACCACCCAACCGAAACTTTGCCTACCTCTAGCGCTTTGCCAGAAGCGTTTACTAGTAAACGTATCATCCCTGTCTGAGTTCCTCCGCACCCCTTCTTCAACCGGATCGTCATGTGCAAGGTCGCCTGGCTTGCACTGCTGCTTCAGGGCACCTCTCACTTCGTCTTCCATCGTGATCTCATCCAGGTCCTTGCACACGATCACCGTCTCCGAGAGTAAGGCTGTAATTTCAGCCTCTTCACCCAGAGATTTGGTAATAATTTTCTGCATAGTCGAGCTATTAATCGTGGAATTTTCTTTCAACTCGAAGAGCATCACACTTTTTTGGGTACGTCTGGTGCTTGTCACATTTTCCCTGAAAACCCTCAGTTCCGGATCCTCTCTGACCTTATTGAGGAGCGCAGCATATGTCGTCGCGTCATTGGCTTTGACGAGTACGGCTTTGCCCTTTGGCGCTTTCTGTCGAGCCGGAGGTTTTTCTTTCCTTTTCTGCTCCACTTTTCTCTCTTCCTACCCCTTTTGCTTGTTTCGAGTTCTCTTTTCAACCTACAACGGTACTTAAGCTTTCTCCCGGTTGTGTGGCATCCTTCTTTTCGGCAGTAAGAGCATCTACTTCTTGGGCCCACCTGGCGTTCCGGCTGCTGACGAGGTTCTTACCCTCTTTTGAGTCATGGAAACAGGCCTGTTCTCCATTCCAACCAATCTATCCTCCCGTTGTTGGAAGGAGGGTAAGAAAATAGTAACATTAACCGACGCCAATGTTTGCTCAGTTACAACAACCATCAGCGATTTCGTGTCATACTCATTCACGGCAGACAGTAGCGCCTTTCGGATTCTGAGAACCACTTCCTTAATGTTCTTATGAGAAACAGTCCACAATCTTGTGGAGTTCCTCCACTAAGCACTTCGCTACCACTACTTCTGACTTTTGGGAAGGTTTTCTCATCTACTTCTGCTCTGGTCATTGTTGCTGCAGCTGTTGCTTCGCGGTTGCTGCTACTTCTCCTCCTCCTGTTCTTCCTGAATAACTTCAGTTGCCGCTGCTGGTGATAATCTCACCAAACCACCTCTGGCGAAGGGATTCGCCGCGCCTGCTCCGTATGTGAGAATTTCGTGTTTATTCTCCATTTTATTGGGTTCCAACTGCAGGCCGCTAATTCGTTGTAGGTAGTCGCCTCATGTGATCCCATGGTCATCTATGCAAATGGGGAAGCCGTGCTAGGGTTGACACTATCCTTCATGGGGAGTAGCGTTCCAAACCGGATCGTCGTAAAATCGGGAATGGTCCATCCGGACCTAGTACCACTAATTAATTGGTGACGAGTTTTGAACCTACCAGGAGACCTGCCAGGGTGTTTAAGGGACGAAAGCAGCCGTGTTGTTAGCCCCCTTGCCATTTCAAGTTGATATCATTCTTCTTTATTCAGGAACAGCATGTCTGTCAGCCGAAAGCTGCCGTCCAGTTCATGATCTGCGTCGTCTGTCCCTTGACGTTCGCAATGACCAGTATGCCGTAATCAGGATGCTACTAGCGTCGATTCTGATGTGCCGGTTGGTACAGAGGTTCGGCTAGGGAGCTTTTATTGCGAATGTTTCTTGATTTCTAATATCTAAGGATCTGAGCAGAAGCGGCAGAGACACGCTTCGTTGGATTTGCGTTTGGAATTATGGTATTTTTAGAGGTTTCGCAGAGCCAAATGCTGCCCAATCCCACCACATCCTAGTAAGACTCCCCATCTCTCAGTAGGTCCGGCGCAGGTGGTGTATTGGGGGTGTCGTTAAGCCCCTGAACTCCTGTCATTCTTGTCATTGCTTCACTCTTTCTATGTGTGATATATTTTTTGATTTTTTTTTACTTGGTGGTAAATCTTTCACGCCGACCCAGTACACGTTTAGTAGTCAGACCATTCTACTGATTTCATTCATCGTATGCTAAAGTGAGAGACTCTGAACAGAAAAAAATAACTCTGAACCCTACTCCTCTAACCTCTACCAAGGAATCCGTCAATTGACTGATCCCCCGAATTCCATATGAAATGACTACTTCGGAGGAAGGCTTTGCTTATGCACTTCACTTGATTCCAGGTCTAGCTGGTCATGCTAGTTCACTGGTCTCATAACTATCATACCAGTCCTGCACGGCATGATATTATACATACGCTTCTCTCTGCATTGACCAGTTGAATGCCGTGCTCGATCCAGCGATTCCGGTTGGAGAGTGGTTTCCGATTCACTGTTGCCCCAAACGACCCTATACTGGTGGTTTTTTTGTGTTCGGTGCTACTCAGCGTGGAGGTGGAGGTAGCCTACCTCGGCGGAGAGATCCCCGGCGAAAGAATGTCTTTCGCAACCGTTGACGAACGCGTCATACTCGCTTCGATACAGTCCGGCAGAATGCTGAGGTCTGTCTAGCGATTCAAATGGAGGATTGCTTTCGGTTCACTGGTACCCCGACGATTTAACCAGGCGATCCGCTACGGACTACTCGAAATAGTCTCCGACGGTTGATCTTTCCTACTCTGAGGAAGAGTTCCCCGGCAGTGGAAGATCTTCTGAAACCGATGCTACCCGGGCAGATGACGAGATCAGTTCTGCGATACTGGGTGGAGGGTGATTTCTAGGTCACAGGCGCCCCGATGACCATTTGCCGGTGCTACTTCACGAACTACTCGAATTAGTCCCCGGCAGTGGGCTTAGCCTACACCAGAGGAGAAATTTCCCGACGTCAAAAGTTCTCTCAAAACCGTTATCGCGATGCTGGTCGGTTAGGTGCTAAGGGCAGTCCTGCGATTCCGGGGGAGAATGACTTCCGGTTCTCAGGTGTCCCGATGACCTATCATCGACCATGCGTGCGCTCAGTCCACGGCGGTGGATCTAGCCTACTCCGGTCGCGCCCGCTGGTCTTTTTTATCTCTCTTCAGCAGACGGCGATTCCGGTTGGAGTGTAACTTCCTGTTCATCGGTGTCTCGACGACCCGAAGCCGTGTATTGCTGCGTTACTCCTCTCGCCATTTTCGTTGGAACGCTGACATGATCTGAATAACTGTTCTCTTCACCGTGTCCCATTTTTCTTTGTCCACGCACATTCTTTGGACAATATTGTTCATGTTGACGTGCTCACCGACAATCGTTCTCATTTCGTTTTGCTCGTGGTCGAATTGCGAGCATTCGAAGACCACGTGCCCTGGCGTTTTCTCTACATGACCACACGCGATGCAGAACGGTGATCTCGCGTGGCCTAACCTATTCAGATATTTCTTGAAACAGCCATAGCCAGACAAGAACTGTGTCATGTGGAAGTGCACCCTGTTCACCCACACCAACAGGCATGGAATTAGTCGATGAATCCATCTGCCGTTTACAGCGTCATCCTACTGATGTTGCCACTAGCTTAAGGCATCAGCTCGGGTTCGTTTACGGACTCCTCTCGTGCCTCTATCCTTCTAACACTGGCTATCTTCTTCGAGTAGAAGGTTTATGGGAATCGTTCCAGCTATCACGTAGGCTTCCTATGACAAGAAAGTTCGATACGCACTAGACACCCGCATGACCATCAACCTGAACATGCTGTTCAGCCGAGATGTGTTCCCCTTCATGTGCAGTGTCGTCACCCATGCAGGTCCTATGTATCTGAGCACCGATGTGGAGACACTCGACAGTAGTCGCTTTTTACTACTGCATATAGCTTCAGAGATAGTGCCGACTTTTACAGCCCTCCTGCATGCGTGGTCGATGTTGCTATTAAAGCTTAGCCGATCGTCTATCATCACTCTCGGTTGTCTATCTCCACGCTTTGAGTTGATGATACACTCTCCACCCGAAATTATCCGCCTCCGTTGCGAGTACTTATACTTTCTCTTGTGATTCGCCGATCACTAGGAGCACCACATCGTCCGAAGTTGCTGGTTCTGGAAGTAGCTCCTCAGTAGCTGATTCTGGAAGTAGCTCCTCAGAATCATCCTCCGAAACTCTCAGTCGGTGCAGCGAATCGGCGATTGTAGCCCAACTAGCACTGCTGAAGGCGTTTTTCACATCCAGTGTAGCCACTCCGCAGTAACGGTTTGCTTTTTTCGTTTACTTCTGCACAGCCTCCAGTTTCCACGACCGTTCCAGATGTCGGGGAAGCTACCATCGATGATACATTTTTGCAACGCGGTCCTAAATATATCCGGGTTCATTAGGATTGCTATTTTCAGATCCACGTTGGGGATACCGTCTGGTACCGGGCCTTCTTGGATGTTGCCCCCACTATCAGCTCCTCTTTGGTTCTTCTTCGTAGGCACCTATCCGGAAGTACTGCCAGTCCTCTTATCTTCGCCATGGCAACTCTTTAAGAGTCGCCCCACGGATTTCTTACTGAGCTTGATTTCCTGTATGTGTATTCAAATTTTTTAATTTACACGTTATAGTTAACGTTAGGTAGCCCTAACCCTATTTTCATATTTTTTCATCGCAGTATATAAATAACTCATTTTGGGCATTATATTCAAATCGTTATAACTTTCGATTCCGCCAATGAAATATTTTCAAACTTACAGCAGATATACTTGATTACTTTATCTTTCGAATGCCAAGTACAAATAAGTAGACAAATATTTTTTTTGTTTATAAAGATAGGACCAAACCCGTGGATGTTTGCTGGTAGCCTTATGAAACGTGTCATAAAACTTCAAATCGTTATTTCTCTCGAATCTCTGGAAGGATCATTTTGAAATTCACTGAGAAGATGCTTGGATACTGTATCTTTCGAATGTCGTATGTCAAATTTATGGTCATTGTTTTGTTAATAATGGTTTTAGACACACCGTGTATAACATATAAAAACATTTCAAAACTCTAAAAGAGGAACATCGGTCGATTTATTAGATAATAACGATTCAAATTATCCCAGTCAAAAAGGGCAAGTTGCTGACTAACGGGGGGCTATTTGCCAACTCGGATGCGCCAATTAGGGGGCTGTTTCATATGCAACATTTGGGCGATTTGCCGCCGTCATTTTTTAGCCGCTCTACCCGCCCTTAAATCACCCAGGGAACGCACCATTTAATCGCACTTAATTGTCCAATACAAAAATTACAAATATTACTTATTTTCGGATTCACTATCTACTCACATAAACTTATCACTACACTAGGTAATCACCACCAAATTATAGGAAGAATCAATGGTTAAATAGGCATTGCACACCAAAACTTACCACAATCTGACTTTTATTAAGAGTTTAGGTCAGATATCTTGTTCCACTATATTTACACAGGATTCCACAATTTCCCACATTTGTTGGCTAAATGAAGTGCACCTAGGGAGAAATCACTCTAAACTTGGTCTAAGTCCGACCCCTGCCAAACAAGATTTTTCGGGATTAGAAAAGTTTAACCGAGATTAAAATAGTTTAGCGAGATATTTTGGCATCAGAATATTTGAAGTGACAGCTGCTATCTAAACCAAGAGTATTGAAAACTAGGTGGGATTATCCGAGAACAGCAAGACTTAATTAGCTAAAACTGGTCGGGATCATATTGGGAACCAAAAAAAAATCACTAATTTATTTTAATCCAAAGTTTAGAGTGATTTAATAATAGATAGAGTGGATTAATTTAAACATCGTTTCTGCTGCAATTATTTGAGCTGGTCAAATTACAGCAAAAATCCGCATTACCGTCGACGGGGGTACGAGGGTGGACTTTGTTAAGGAAAATATTGGCACAGAAGAACAATTAAAGTCGCCCGATCTGGTGACGGGGGATTTCGATTCCTGCACCTATGAACCCATGTCGTACGTAATACGGTTGAATTGCAAGGTAAGAACATTACGAATTCATAAAAAAATTCATTCGTAACTGATGACTATTTAACAGATAATCGAAACACCCGATCAGTATGCTACAGATTTTACAAACAACTCAATAAACGCAAATCCACGGTGCTTCTGTGATTCGTAATCAACCGGCATCTGAATATCAATCAGATCACCAAACGGAATAAACGGAACATTAAACAAAACAGTGACAGTGGTGAAGTGACAGCTGGTTGAAGTGACAGCTGCTATCTAAACCAAGACTATGAAAACTAGGTAGGATTATTCAAGAACAGTAAAACTTAATAAGATTAGCTAAAACTAGTCGGGATTATTTTGGGAACAAATAAGTTCACTAATTCATTTTAGTCCAAAGTTTAGAGTGATTTCCCCCTAGAAGTGCACTAGACAAACAAAATACAAGCGATAACACGCCAACCGTTTAAAAAACTATTTTAAGCTTAAGCCAAACATGAACCGCCATGTTTGAAAAACGCAAAAACAACCAAGTCCTTTTCAGCTGCCAGGAAATTTGTCTAAATGTTGAAATTGCCTTTAAATCGCATTCGCAAATTGCATTTGTCCCTAGGGGCAATTAGCACAGGCGAGTTGAGTTAAACGTCAAACTGTTTAAATCGCCTGACCATTTTCGTCCGCATTTTTTTGACAGGGATGCTAATTAGTTAGTGGAAAATCAATTGACCTATCGGAATTGTGCTTTTGAAAAATGTGGCTGTGGCTTTTTTTTATTATGCAGTTGTGTGGTAGTGTGATAAAAAATTACAGATAATTTATCAAAAGCGCCATTTCGATCGGTCATTTGTTTATTACCAAATATTTGGCATAGTTTGCATTGTGATGATCTAATAAATCGACTGATGTTCTTCTTCTGGAGTTTTGAAAAGATTTTATATGTATAAACCGGTGGCAAAGCTAAACACAATTTTCCTGCACATACTACTAACCGTTCAATTCTTACACATGCTCAAAAAAAGTTTCTTGCACCTTAATAGAAAATCATAACGAATATCAGCAGGAGATATGATTTTTATAATTTTTAAAGTTCTGATCAAACTTCTAACATCACACCCGTCTTTTTCGAATTGTTGGATTAATTATTCTATGCTGTAATGATATTAGTGAAACCTCGTACTTTACGACGATGCGTTTGTTTTCAAATTCGTAACAGGCCAGTCTAACCCGAAAAAAGGGTCCTACCGAAAAGCGGGCATTTGCACGAAATTTGAAGGTGAACAATGTTTGTCACGAAGCTACATGTTCTCGAATGCACAAAAACAAGGTCATGACAATATTTTTTTTTTTTGGTTTCTGCTCTAAGGTATCCGCCTGACGATCATCAAGCTCCCCCATGCAGTTTTCGATGATCTAACCCTCTCGAATTCGACTATACCAAAACCGTTTTTTTTTTGTATTTCGTGTGTGTTTGCTGGCTAGCTGCCACCGCATGGGACTAATGCCGGTTTCCTTCCTCCGTCTGAGTTCATGCGAGGAGCAAAAATGCGTTCCGAACCCTTCTTCTTAAGTGTTGTTAATTTCGGTGCGGTTCCTAACCAGCAGCAGCAACAAAGACGTCCGTCCAAAGCCAACTTCTTGAGAACTGCTTCCCTCGTCAGATTAGAGAGTAGCGATCGTGCACTGCATGCCTACCGAGTGCCCCTCGGAACGAAGTTGCGGATTCGCATCAACATCATCATCCGTCGTCGTCGTCGCCGTTGTCGTCACGCATACTAACACTAATCTACGAGGCAGTTTTTTTTTATTGCGCGTTTGAGCGACTTCTGGTCCCACCGCCAACCGCAGCAGCCAGCAGCAGGAAGCGCCCAGACAGGTCTGGAGAACGAGGGTCACACATTTTTGGACGTAGTCGCCGGCGTTGGGTTTTCGGCCACGTTTATGTGTGTGGCATTGGGATTCGGGGGACTAGAAAGACGGACAGATATGCTGATACCCGAATCCAAGTTGAGTCGTAAAAACAAGCACAAACCTGTGCGAGTTGTGGTCCCCGAACGGTCTGCTTCTTACTCGTACTATTCTTTTCTTATTTTCTTTTTAGAAGGACCGCTTTTAGACTAAGCTAGCTTGGACAAGTTTCCACCGAAGCTTAACATTGGGATTAAGTAATAATACCAGCAAAATGTTGATTGGATTGCCTCTAAATGCTGTCTTTGAGAAAAGGAGAGCGGGGAGCTGCTGCTGATGTTTAATTATTAATACTTTTTTCCTCTTTCGAACCCAGAACGTTACGCAGATTGATTAGTTTGGGTACCGTGGCGATCCTGCTGCGAGACCGCGAATGAGTTGCAAACTTTCGAATCAATTCGACTGAAAGCATTGGATCCTCCTCCGACGGTGATGGTGAAGCCCATGAGACAGTGTGACAGTGGTCCTGATAAAAGCGCGCTGGATTGATCGACCGGATCGGATCGTACTGTTGAATGCTGCAAAAAAATGCTGCAAAGATTTTTAAAGCTTTTACCGGCTTTGATTGTGGTCGGTAACGTTATCAATTTATTATCCTCATTAATCAAAATGTTTCTGTTTGTTTGACAAATAGAAACTGATGTCTAGAGAGGGAGAAAAATACTGCGATTGGAAAAGGCAGGTTACCGATGACATTTTAATGGGTCGTAACATTTGCCAAATGGCGGTGACGGGTCATCGTAGATTTGAGCGTGAAAGGGGTTTTTGATTTGCATTTTGATGACGGAGAAGGTATTTTTGTCGGGGCCTTGTAGTTAGTTGGTTTCGTAATATAAAGATTGATAATTTAGTTTTAAAATGACGTTGCTAGCAACGCTTGCATTGAAAAATTGTTTTGATCTTCCTAGTGGTGCAATTGTGCCTTTCTCAATCATGAAAACTAGGATTTCATCGTTGTTTATATTGATTGTACAGTTTCAAATGTATATATTACATTTTTATTATACATAGCATGACAACTATATACAAGTAAAGAAATCAATACTCGAATTCTAAAACTTTCTAAAAGAAAAAAGGGCTAAATCGAAAACTGGAACCATCAGAACCAGTAATCGGCGGTTTTGAGATTTAGTTGGCACGCATTCGATTTCTGAAATTTCATGAAACGAATTTTTTTTAGTTCCAGCAAAGATGTGACCGGACGGTTCAGTCTATATTTCCAGAACCATATAACAGATGTATAACCATATAATGTGTGGATAACATACCTTGAAACTAGGTTTGAGGAAATCAGGCCGACCATCTCAGAGAAACCAATGTAAGTTTGACAAATGGCCATTTTTTCTCAGACACTTCCGGAACCAACTACGGTCAATTTGGTCAATGAAACTTCGGTTGGCCGTCAATGGCCTAAACTGCAAATGCAAGTTGTTTGGCACATATTAAAGCAATATTTTTATCCTTTTGCAATCATCGCGGTATAGGTTTGAAACTGAACTTTCTATGTGACCGCACTCTACAACCCAGGACCGGAAGTCGGATCGGAATGATATTTTATAGCAGTCAAATCGGTCAAGCCATCTCCGAAAAACTGATGTTACTCGATGGTGGCCAATATGGCTCACGGTGTGTCTAAAACCATTATTGACAAAAAAATGACCATAAATTTGGTATTCGAAAGATACAGTATCCAGGCATCTTCTCAGTGGATTTCAAAATGATCCATCCAGAGATTCGAGAGAAACGCTCAACGTTCAGGGCGACTGGTCCAGGATCAAGTCCAGTTAAGGAGGATACTTCATTCGGCGTAGGCGCATCGAGGAGCAGCTGTAGCCCATCAAGTATCTTTTTAATCCATTTATTTAGTTCAACATCAATTTCATGATAACACTGAATCAACAATTTGCCTCCACAATACTCGATTTGTAGCAGCAGCTCTCCAACGTCGATTACGCCCAATACTCGCCAAATCACGTTCCACCTGGTCCGCCCATCGTGCTCTCTGCGCTCCTCGCCTTATTGTACCAACCGGATCATTAGCGAACACCATCTTTGCAGGATTGTTTTCCGGCATTCTTGCAACATGCCCTTCCCACCGTATCCTTCCAGCTTTGGCCACCTTTTGGATACTGGGTTCGCCATAGAGTGCAGCGAGCTCGTGGTTCATCCTTCGCCGCCACACACCGTTCTCCTTGGACGCTCTCAACTCAGTGATAAAGACTGCCGAGATAGCGATCCAACGAAAAAGGCGAGGCATTCGATACTGTGCGTTAGTGACACTTGACGTGAATAACGCATTCAACAGCGCAAGCTGGGATGCCATCGCGCTCTCGTTACACCGGCTTAGTCTACCGGTGGGTCTGTACCGGATCCTGGAAAGCTACTTCCAGAGCCGCGTACTGCTACACGAGACCGATGCCGGTCAGAAAAGGGTTCCGATCACCGCCGGAGTCCCGCAGGGCTCGATCCTAGGCCCGGTGCTATGGAACCTCATGTATGACGGGGTTCTGAGACTGAAGTTCCCTCCTGGGGTCAAGATCGTCGGCTTTGCCGACGACGTAACCTTGAAGGTCTACGGGGAGTCAATCCCTGAGGTAGAACTAACTGCAGAACACGCGATCAACACGGTGGAGGAATGGATGAGCGCGAGAGGCCTGGAGCTCGCTCAGAATAAGACGGAGGTAGTTATCGTTAACAACCGCAAGTCGGCACAACATGCAGTTATCCATGTGGGAGAAGCCGTGATCACCTCACAGCGGAGTCTGAAGTCTCTCGGAGTCATTATAGACGACAAGCTGACCTTCGGCAGCCACGTCGACTATACATGCAAGAGAGCGTCGACTGCTGTTGCGGCTCTATCGAGGATGATGTTCAAGAGCTCAAAGCACAGTGGCTCGGCTTAGAACAAAAAGTGGACTTAAGTCAAAAAATTGTCGTATCAGTACAAATAGGGCAGTTTTTTGTAATTTTGGTACGTTCAATTTGTTTTTGATATAAAAATACATTAAAAATAAACATTTACTGTTCATTAGGGTGGCTCAAAATAATTTTTTGTCGAAACGGTTCATAAAGTATTTTATAAGTAACTGTTATGCACTAGATTCGTTTTTGATGTTAAACCAGGTCAGAAAAAAAAATCTCACTCATTAGGGGGGCTCAAAATTTTTTTTTTTGTGATCGTTCATAAAATTTTTTAATTATAATTTTTTTTTTCCTTTTTTTATTTCGACTATGTTAGTCACATATTCTTTTTTACGTTTTAACGACATTCAATTAGCTAGAGATTACTGGGTAGGGAAAGTTATGAAACTTAGAGCCATAGTACTCAAGTGAGAGCAAGGATGTGAAGTAAACAGATCGGAAAACTAGAAGTGGCAGGGTCATTAGAATGTTAATTATAATTTTAGTGCGCCGAATTTATTTTAAATATTAAAACATGTTTGAAAAACCTGTTTTAATCCACCTAGCGGTGCAATTGTGCCTTTCTCATTTCTCTAAACTATGGCACGGAGGCTGTTTATGTTCAACATAATTATGGAAATGTCCATTACATTCTTAGTACACTTTGCATTTATACACAATGGCTTGCCAGCCACGAACTTCATGAGCCACGTGTCAACGGTGAAACACTTGAAACAAAAAAATATCGTACTTCATTAACCTAATCAGCATTAGATCAATGTTATCTGCTTGCTAACTTATCTTGTCATGCGGGGGTGGGTATGTGAGGAGGGCGAAAGTTCCATGAACGAACGACTCCCCGGCTTAAATTGGTATGCTTTGTGATATTTGTGGTGGTTTAAAAATGAAGGGGAGGAGTATGAGGGCTGAGGGGTGATTTAAGGAGATTTTTAAGGGAGGAGAGTGAACGGTAGAGGGGGGGGGGGGTGCAACCCCTCTCCTTAAACTATCAACTACGCCCCTGTTAAAATCCAGAAACCTTATGCGAGTCAAAAAAATTTGGCCCTCCGGGATTATGTTGACGTTTTTCAAAGTGATTGCATAACCTTTCTATATGAGAAAGGCAAAAATGTGCCAAAATCCAAAAAAGTGAACAGTCGTCAAATTTTTTTTCGAGTTTGCATCAAATCTCGACGTTTCATGCACCTTGAAGACATTTAGCATCAAAAATAAAAATTCTATTTTTAATTTTACCTATAGTTTATATGAGAAATTTCTGTGCGGCCGCTTTCTTAAACCCGTAATTCCGGAATCAGAATTTCGATCGATTCAAATTTCAATAACAGCCGATGGGAAGGTTACACCTTTCATTTGAGACTAAGTTTGGGCAAATCGGTCCAGCCATCTCTGAGCAAAATGAGTGACATTTGACACATACGCACATACACACAGATACACACACATACATACACACACATACAGACTTTTTCCGATCTCGACGAACTGAGTCGAATGGGATATGACACTCGGCCCTCCGGGCCGGGATTAGGTTGAGGTTTTTCAGAGTGATTGCATAACCTTTCTATATGAGAAAGGCAAAAAGCCCCCTCTCATTAGGGTTCCTTAAAAAAAATTATTTTGTGGTAACATTTAATATTTTTTAGTAGAAATGTTTGTGTACTGCATTCCTTTTTGATATTAAAACATTAGAAAAAACACTCATTAGAGAAGCTAGAAAAATAATTATTTTGCCGTTAAGTTTCTTATTTTTTTTGTTAATTTTGGTACGCCGCGTATATGTTTGATATTCAAAATAATTTTTATCTCATAAGAGTTCTTTAAAATGATTGTTATGTCTTAACGATTCAAATAAGATGATTTTGAACGTTGAATTCATTTTGACGTAAATTGTAAAGCAAAAATAACTTCACTAATCTGTAGTTTGGTTCACGCAAAATGAATGTTTTATGATAAAGTATTTCGGGGCTGCCGTAAGTCTACTCGCATGCACTGGAAAAGCCATGAAATGATTGTGGCTTCATATCCCATCACATCACATGTGATTTATTCAAACAGATTTTATTTTATTTGGGTTATTTTGGGACATTGAATCGATTCATCTACAAAAGGTTGAGCAAAAAAAAAATTTAAAAAGATACAGTTTGATTTTATGTTGATAAAAAAAACTCTTATGTTAATTCGTTTATTTAGAAAATTAAGCATAATTTATTTTAATCTTCATCCGATTCTTTAAAAAATGATGATTCATCCGATATTTTCTGCTTCATGGAATGGATACTATCAGCATCTAAGTAATTACTCTTTCCACTCGGCTCCTCTCGTTTGTGCACTTGTAGAAACTTCGCGGATCATCCGCTCAATGTTATTTGAAAGCTGTGCTTGTCTTCATGTCCTTATTCTAGTTATAAAATAATTATTGAAATTTTCTATCAATAAATACCACGCGTCTCCATTTGCAGTTTTTTTTAAATTTTGATTGCTTATCGCAAGTTTTCGCAAAACTACCATGGGCTCATGTGAAAGAGAAAATTAAAAGCTTTCGAATGAGTACAGTGCGATAGCGGGCGTTCGCGGGCGCCGTAGTTGTTATGGCTTTAGAAGTTTGTGCTTTGTTAATTATCATGACAAACAGCTATTTAAACAATGAAAAAACAAACTAGTAACTCATTTGTGGTAATTTTACGATGTAATTTAATCAAACGAATAATTTTGCTGAAGTAACCTATGCCATAGGACCAACTGTTTCTTCGAAAAACGAAAATAACTGGATAAAGTTCCGATGAGCAAATTTTGCAAAACCACTGGACTTACACCTTTCTAAAAGCTGTGAAAAATTCATGTTTCATCTAAATAGCCTAAAATCTTGCAAAATTGTCTCCGGCACATAAGCCAACCCAAGAAAAATATTGATGAACATATCGCGTGACCTTCATATCTAGACTTAAGTCCGGGCTCGTCCCACTGTGCAAAGGTGTGCGCAAGTAGACGTAGGTTACTGGCAGGCGTTGCCGTATCTATCATCAGGTACGGCGGCCCGTCATGGTCAAGAGCACTGAGGGTAACTAGTTACCTACAGAAACTGGAGAGCACCTACCGCGTGATGTACCTCAGAGTGATATCTGCATACCGCACGGTATCACACGATGCATCCTGCGTGATAGCGAGCATGATGCCAGTCGGGCTGGTCATTCGGGAAGATGAGGAGTGCTTCAAGCTACGTGGAAATAGAGGAGCCCGCGAGTGCACCAGGGTGACCTCGGTCGCCAAATGGCAGCGTGTGTGGGATAACTCCTCGAAAGGTAGGTGGACCCACCGGCTGATACTTAACATATCGAGCTGGATGGGAAGACCCCATGGGGAAGTTCACTTCCATCTGACACAATTCCTGTCAGGCCATGGCTGTTTCCGACAGTACCTCCACAGGTTCGGGCACGCGGAGGTCCCAGCCTGCCCGGACTGCCCAGGTGTAGACGAAACTGCCGAACACATACTGTTCGTATGTCCTCGGTTCGACGTCGAAAGAAGAGCAATGCTTGACGTCTGTGGATGGAATACAACCCCGGATACCCTTATTCAGCGGATGTGTCAATCGGTGGAGAAGTGGAACGCCGTCTTGGCTGCTACCACCCAGATTGCCTGTAGGCTGCAGGTAATTTGGCGAACCGAGCAACAGACGACGGGCACGACTAACTAGTGATTGGTTAGTTGGAGCGAAAAAGGCCGAGCGCAGAAAAGTAAGTGAATGGTCTGTCCATGCTGAGGCAGGTTTGGTGCAGCGACTGGCAACCGCGTAAGTGGTAAACCCAGCCACCCCGAAGCAAGGTAGAAGAGCGAGTGTATAGGCGTATATATGGACTGCCTCATGCCAAGATGGTAGGGTCGTAGCATAATATGTTGGGACTTAGCTATCGATGCCTCGTGGCGTGGCAGAGGAGTGAAAGGGTGAGCATCCAAGTCAGTCTCACACGGTATGTTAAAGGTGAGCACAAAAGTCAGCTTCAGATGGTATGGTAAAGGCTACCACAAAAGTAAGCCTAGCAAGGAATGAAAAAGGTGAGCGTACAAGTCAGCCTCGCAAGGAACGAAAAAGGTGAGCACAAAAGTCAGCCTCATGTGGAGTGTTTGAGAGTGAATCAAGGTGCGATAGAGAGAGCACCCAAGTAAGCCTCATACAGGACATATGAACGCGTGAGCGAGAGTGAATGAGCACATCAAGTGCAGCCATCCCCCCAGAAGTAATACCAAGAGGTAGTCTCTGGGGGGAACGATGGAGGAGCCCAATGGAGTTTAGTCGGTATTAATGGCAGCGTTACCATTCGAGCCCTACTCGCCCCCAGTACACCCCGTGCGGTAGCTTAAACACCTACTAATAGCACGTGTACTGGGCTAGTACGTAAACGTCTTCTCCATTGTAAAAAAACACACACCGTTCTCCTGCACACCGCCGAAGATCGTCCTTAGCACCCGTCGCTCGAAAACTCCTAGCGCTTACAGGTCTTCCTCGAGCATGGTTCAAGTATTGTGCCCTTAGAGAACCACCGATCTTAGAAGCGTTTTGTACATGGTGCATTTGGTGCGGGGGTGAATCTTTCTTGACCGCAGTTTCTTCTGGAGCCCATAGTAGGCCCGACTTCCACTGATGATGCATTTTCGGATTTCACGGCTCACGTTATTGTCAGTCGTTAATAAGGATCCCCATCGATCGTAACGCCGTTTCCTAGCCGGACCCTGTCGTTTTCGATTCCGCCTACCAGCATATACTTTATTTTGGACGCATTTACCACCAGTCCGACCTTCGCTGCTTCGCGTTTCAGGCGGGTGTACAGGTCTGCCACCGTTCCAAACGTTCGGGCGATAATGTCCATGTCGTCCGCGAAGCATACAAATTGGCCGGATTTCGTGAAGATCGTGCCCCGGTTGTTGAGCCCGGCTCGTCGCAGCACACCTTCCAGAGCGATGTTGAATAGTAGACACGAGAGTCCATCACCTTGTCTCAGTCCCCGTCGAGATTCGAATGGACTGGGAAGTTCACCCGAAATCCTTACGCTGTTTTGTACACCGTCAATCGTTGCTTTGATCCATTTCCATAGCCCTACGCGCTCACACTCCAAATGGTCGCCTTTCTTGTAAATGGGATAGATCACCCCTTCTTTCCACTCCTCCGGTAGCTGTTCGGTTTCCCAGATTCTGATTACTAACCAGCTCAGACGGGCACTTTTCCGGGCCCAACGTTATGAGTTCTGCTGCGATACCATCTTTGCCAGTTGCTTTGTTGTTCTTGAGCTGTTGGACGCATCCTTAACTTCCCTCAACGTGGGAGTTGGTTCATTCCCGTCCTCAACTGCACTGACGTTGTCAAATCCTCCGTTGCCTTGGTCATCTGTACCTACATTCTCCTCGCCGTTCAGGTGCTCGTCGAAGTGCTGCTTCCACCTTTCGATCACCTCACGGTTGTCCGTCAGCAGGCTCCCCCCCCCCCCTTATCCATATTTCGGCTTGCGGCACGAAGCCTTTGCGGGATGCGTTAAGCTTCTGGTAGAACTTCCGTGTATCTTGAGAACGGCACAGCCGTTCCATTTCCTCGCACTCCGCTTCTACCAGGCGGCTTTTTTTTCTCCCGGAAGAGGCGTGCCCGCTGCCTCCGCTTCTGTTTGTATCGTTCCACATTCTGTCGGGTTCCATGCTGCAGCATTACCGCTCGCGCTGCATTCTTCTCCCCCAAAACCGCTCTGCACTGCTCGTCGAACCAATCGTTCCGTCGTCTCCGTTCCTCGTACCCGACAATGTCCTCAGCTACGTTGTTGATGGCTGCTTTTACTGTTCTCCAGCAGTCCTCTAGAAGGGCCACGTCGAGCTCTCCCTCCTCCGGCAACGATTCCCATCAAGTACCAAGTACTGGTAGATCATAACATTGTACACATGACGACGGCCTTCTACTGTCCTAAGAAGAACAACGCTGAGTGAGTGAATCGGGTTCTGGTCACGGGCATACAGTCACCTTTCGTTTCGAGATGCGCAATGTCACCCTTGAACTATTATGGCGGAGAACCAACGCGCTCTTGTTTTCGAGTGTAAAGACGTCGTATGAACTACGAATTGTAACAATTGCCGAAGAATCCTCCATCGTTCGCAGAGCAAAAATTTGGCGGTTTCGTTGGGTTGGACATGTCGTCAGAATGGCGAACGATAGGCCGGTAAAAATGGTTTTAGAAACTGCACAGCGAGCAGGGTGCATTAACCTAGTTGAATGAGTATTAGTGCCTTGCGAGGCTGGCAACAAACAGTCATGCATCGAGTGTACTGGAGACAACATCTTGATACAGCAAAGGACTTCACGAGTTTAAACTTATAGGTAAGTTTGCCATCCGTGTAGCACTAACAAACAGTAACGAATATCAGCAACTTGGTTGTCCTCTAGTAAGTTGCCTACTGATTACAGCAGGTGAAGCTAAACTGTTCAGTTTTCCTCGATCCTTGATCTAAGCCGAGGCGAGGAGTAGAGCATCAGCGACATACCGATCTTAGGGAACAACGCTTGAAGAGATGTGCGATCATCAATACGACGACATTGGAATTGACAGTGGTTTGATGCCCTAAAATCCAAACTTAGGGAAGTCAAGCTCGAGAAATGCCATTGGAGAGATAACGATAACGCCCATGAGCAACGTGTTCTAACATGACTACGAATAGGCAATACACGTTTAACACATGAGTTTCTAACCAATAAAATTCTTTCTTCGATCCGCAACTACTGTGAAGTGACCGTAGACGTTCGTCGTGCAAAATAGCCAAATTCGCTCAATTCTGAAGGAAGCGAATTTGTATAAAAGGTTGTAGAATTTTTGGATTGAGTATTATCTGGTGAATTGTAATTAGTATTTCACGTGTATAAGGCTTCTTGCCATCCAATTCTTATCACCCACAGGTCGTCAAACGAATCTAAGGGCCGATTTCTTCACTCTCGCTTAACTTTTAAACCAGGTTCACCAGTACGTTTAAACCTGGCTTAAGCGTTAAGTGAAGGCGAAGAAATCGGCACTAAGTCTATTGATGATATTTAATCCTTAGAATCCTTAGAATATTAACCTGTTTTATTGTTTATTTTCTATCAACCTCTGTTCGCACTTAGTGCCATAATTGCCCAGTATATTTCGATGGGCTTTAGCTCCGGTGCGTTGAGGGGGTTCATGTCCTTAGTTACAAAAGTAACCCCCCTGGCTTTGTACCACTCCGTTTAAATAGTGGCACGAAGCTAGATCCTGCCAGAAGATCGTATGGCCCTCGTGTTGCTTCAACAGGGACAGCAGACGCTTCTATAGACACTCTCTGAGGTAAATCTCCCCGTTTGCAGTCCCGGTAGTCACGAACGGCGCACTCCGTTTGCCACATGAGCAAATCGCTTGCCAAATTATTTATTTATTGGCAAACTTTAAAAGTTTCTGCATCCTTACTTCCTCCGGAACATCAAACTTTTGCTGGGCGGTGTAAAAACAGTAGCCCCGAAAGCTGACCGCATTTCTTCTTCCGTTCGATGCTCAGAGTTTGGTAGTGACGTTGAATCACACGACTCACCGTTGGCTGGACAATTCCGAGGTGTTTTCCGATGTCCCGTTGAGAGTTGAAGGTTTTGCAGATGCTTACGCAAAATCAATTCGCAACCATGCTTTCGAGTGACGCCACTTTTTCGAATTTTCGAAAAACTGGCGGCGACAAAAATACAGTGTAAACAATACACTCTAAACTTCTTCTACCCAAATTTTCAAAAGATTATATTGATGTGGAGAAGCCTTCATTATTTCCAAAATATTGATAAAATAGGACTGGATTGGATCCAGTTCAACTAACACTATTTAGTATTTAACTAATTCAAAAACAACAGAAACCAAAAAAATTGCCCTTTTATTCTTTCCGAGCGATGGTCGCAATGGTCAAGTCCTACCACAGCGAAAAATCCACGAATTCAGAACGAAATAGCAACGAAAATTCCCGAGCTCTCAAAACAAAATTCCCACGGCTTCACGCAGAATCTTATTGAGGTAGGTTCATTCAAAACAACTTTGTATCACATATACTTTTCTACACAATCACAGTTTAAAACAGTTTAAAGATCCTCTTTGTTCATACAAAAAAAACTTCTACCCCCACCAAATGAGGGGTAAACAGTCACTCACAAATACCTTACTGATCCAGCCACGCACAAATCTACGCACCGTACGCACTCTCCCTGCTCTCCCAGGCTCTCTTGTTTTTTGTTATCGTCTCAACTCAAACCACACGCACAAAAGCGCGTAGACGAGCCCCGAATTTGTGCGTGTCTCCCTCTCTCTCTCCCGTTACCTACACCTAGTGCGTGTGTCTAAGTTTTGTTTTGTTGCGAATTTAGCCGTCTCTGGATCCGATTGGTAGACGGCCTACACGGCCTTGACACAGTTTCCGACTCAGGGGGGACCACGCGAAATTGATACAAATTGCGTAAGCGAATGCGTGTGGTGCGTGAGTTGTGTGAGTCAGAGTCAGGGCGGTTCAGAGAATGACTTGAAAAATAGGTCAACCACAGTAGAGGTAGGATTTGGAGGGGCCACAGTAGAGGATTCGGATTTGGACGGTTTGGGGATTTGCTTTGGGGATTTGGGGAATGATACGTAAGGTTATTTTGCGGTTGATGGAACTGTAGAAAAATGTTTATGTAACAACAAAACGTGTAATAATATTTCAGATGAAATATGTTTTGCGTTCTAAGATTTGACAGTAATGCATTAGCGGCTGAATAAAAAAGCGCTTGGAGCAGATTATACTTCAAAAAATCTTTTCAAGCTTTTCATATCCTTGTTGTTTAGGTAACATTACTAAATAGTTTTAATTTTTTGTCTAGACAAGATTTGCTCAACAAAGCATTACCTTTCATTTGAGCACTATTTAGTCTGATTGAATCCCGCTGGGAAAGTCCTGCTTACCGATGAAAAAAGAAATTTTGATATCACATGAAGTCTTCTGAAATCTCCGTTGTCTTGAAGTATTCTTGATATCTGATAAAATCCATCCCATGTAGATAGTCATCAACTGCCTTTTTGGCAGGCAATAGGGATCTTTAGGTGTATGTGGGTTATTGCATCTTCTGGTGCAGATTATTACTAACATATTCAAACTCATGAGACTGGTACGACTTTATAGGTTGCCTTATCAGATCTACTATATTTGCGATTGAATTGTGGTATTGCAAGCAGCTGGCGGATTGAAAAAGTATAAGACCATGCTGTCCCGGTTAACAATATGGCGAATGAATATTTTTGCAGAAACTTAACTTAGTAGACCAACTGTCAATTTGTTTGCTAAACTTAGGTTAGTTTTCTTTTGAATTTAAAAATCAGAAGAAAATAGTTGAACTTTAAAAAATGTATGAGTTATATGGCTAAAGAAATACACGCTGTTTACAGTGAAGTTGTTCTACACGATTTTCCCTGTCAAATGTAATATTTTCTTAGTAACAATAATTTGACTGTATCCAGTTTATTTAATTGTTTTTCCAGTCGCCTTTTTGGGGGTAGATTTATTAATAGATTCAAGGCTCAAAGATGCAGATTTGTGCGTTTGACTTTGTTAACCGATTACACGAATTTTATGAAACCGAATCCATTCTTCCGAATTGTACATACAACTGCTCAACTCGATGCTTTTGGATAAGGATTCCAGTCGGTTACTGAAGAACCACTGTGATTCAAGACTGTAATGTTAATAAATTGAACTTAATCAATCCAATATTCTGCAATCCATTATTATAGCAAAACTTCGCCGCCAATTTTTGGTCTACAGAGTTTGTGCTACGATCCCACTAACACTATGAACTGTCTCTGGTCGTGGCTAGAACATGTGACGATTGGGTTAATGACACCAGCGCCATGAGACCGCTGTAGTCGAAATAGTCCCCCCAAAAATAGAATACAACATCGAAAACAGGAAGTGTAAATCTCAGCTATCCAGCCAGAGCATTACGAGGATATTCTCACCGCAAAACGAAGCCAGTCCCGGCATGTTTTAACAATATTAATGAGAATACACTATTTGCTACCAAAATAGCCCGGCATACCAACGGTCAGATCTTTCCCCTTCAACCGATCGAACCGATCTAGAATTTTAATAAGCAGCATATAAATTGCTCCAACACCATCTCCGCCCAAGTATCTGCCAATCTAAACAGCGCTGCGGCCGGCCGGACACCGATCCACAAAAAGCTCACACAGCCACACGCACCTAGACTACATAAAGAAGGTGATCGTAAAAGGGAAGAGGGAGGGAGGTCTTCTTCCTTTTAACGATCCTCTTTCCAGCAGCAGCGCAGCCAGCAGTAACCGAATTTTGCCAAAAATAAACCGCGTGCTTTTGTTGCTATTGTTGATGTTGATGCTATTCTGCTTTGGCGTCGTCGTGCGCGCACACACAGCCCATTCCGGCTCGTTAGAGGAGGCTTTTATCTGCGAGTGCGAATCAAATGAAAAAAAAAACTCTACCGATCCTACCGTGCGTCTCTGCTGTCCTCCCGGCTTCGCCGCGGCTAGCTTCCACCACCACCACTGACCAAGTAGACACACATCTCCGCTGTCTGTCTTTCTCTACGCGCAGGTTTTGAGTTTCGCGAAATTCAACACCGCGCTGCCGGTTTAGATTTTTTTTATTGCCTACTTAAAATTCGCACAACTCAATACTCGGAATGGCCGGGACGCACCATCGCGCCTTTCACGCACACTGTTGTGTGTGGTTGTCTGGTGGTGGTGGTTGAATGCGATTAGACGCGGCTCGCACTATAGCAGTTTAGATAGGAAACGCGTTCGCGATTTTTTTTTCTGCGCGGCGTAAAAAGTGCGTCCCGCGCGCGCCTGTCTTCCTGCGGTGCGAAAATTGCGTGAGCGTGTGCGTGGGCCCCGCAGTACGGAATGTGCGAATCAAGACTTTCAAGGTCATGTTTTGATTGCGATTTTTTTTTTGTTATTCACCATAGTTATGCGTAACGTTTTTTTCGCGGTCCTGTTATTCCACACACGCACTCTCGCTTTCGTTTGCGTAAAAAGTGCGTTCTCGGATCGAGTTTTGATTGAGGTTTTCTTTTGGATTGTCATTCCGACCAGTCGGGTTTGAATTGGGATGCGCCGGCTTTTTGGGTTAGATACTTTTGAAGGCCACGGGCGAGTTTGGGTATTGGGGTCACCACGCACACGATGATGCGTAAACGTGTAATCGTTCCTGGAGACAGAGACTGGCGGAAGCATGGCGACCGTGAGCCGTAGTGAGTCAGCGGATGTTTAACTATACATCTTTGGCGGTTTTAGAGTTTAGATATAAACAGTTAAAATTCAACCGGTTTTGATTTCAATGTGATCTAGCTCAACCGAAATTGGTCCGTCTTGGTTCCATGAAATGCCTACTACCACAGAGGCAATCGGAAAGGAATAATATTGTGACGATGGTAACTATCAACAGTGGCTCAGCCTGACGCGCTGCTTCTTGCTTTATGTACACACAATGCACACAGCTGCATCGGGTAATGCGCGAGTACGGTTCTTATCAGTCAGAGTAGCCAATTCCAGGCCCCGGGTAAATCAAGCGAAGGTGCAGGGCAAAATTGTGTAATCGTCTGGTGATTGCACTCGATTCTGTTTATACTGACGACTCAAATTTTTTTTGCCACCCGATTCAAGGGTATTGGTGGAATTAGTCAATTCTGGAAGAGGTTCAAGGTCTTACGAGTCTTTGGGTAGGAGGAATTCTAAACCCATTTAATCTATACTTAGAAGAACATTTAGATGTTTAGTGTAAACAAAAACCGAGATTTTTTCTGTGTGGTTAACGATATTCGTATTCGTGACCTTTCAGGCAAAGTTCCTTATTTTGAGAATATTTGCTGAATATTAATTTTGAAGTAGAATATCCAGCGTTTCAATATAGGGGCTTCGTTACAAAATTTCTATGAATATCTGTCTGTCTGTCAACATCGTCGAATTCGTCGTCATTTGTTTGTGCTGTAAATGTGTATTAGTTGTTATTCTCACATTTTATGGTTAATTTATATTTATCGTTATATATTTCATGTTTATGTTTCATTGCATGTAGCCATGTTTTATTGCATACCACTAGGAGAATGATATTATTGTTTTCTTACTTCGGACAAACTAAATCTAGAAGCCATGTGGCATCCCACCGTAAAAGCCAACAATTGATCCATTGGATTCCTGCTCCAATGTCACAATAAGCGAAAAAACAGGACTCTCTTATTCAATTCATGCATCTTTCAAATGTTTTAGTATTTTGTACTAAATTTGTAAATTAATTCTTATAGTTCGTCTGTTCTATTCATGATAAACCTGCTTGGCTTAGCTTTCAAGTTGATAGAATAATAATAAAGTAAGCACGCGTGGAATTTCACGTGATGCTTATTTTGGGCCGCTCAAAGTAATTTCATAGTTTCATGACGAAAACAACGATGATTTTTCTTTTGCTGGCTTGTGTTTTGCTAGATAAATCAGAACTTGGTATGCTTTTACATATTTTCGCGCAATTCTTGCATATTCCTAAAATGTATTTTTGGGTCCCAATGAAAGACCCAAAAACCCTTAATGTCTCGAATCGTGCGCAAAATATAGCACAATTCCGTTTTCAATCTCTACTAACAATCTCCCTCCTCCCGTGACACTTATGGAATGCGCAGTAGAATACGCGGCCTCTAGCAAAACAAGTGTCGGACTAACATTCCTTCCCTTTTCCGCTGCCATTTGGGCTTGTTCGAAGAGTGATTTGTACTCCTAGTAATTATCATGCATTGATTCACTGTGCAATTTCAGTTTGTCCCCCTCAATAACCGACTAGGAACCAGAGGTGGTCGCACAAGATCAATACAAGCACAAGTCAAGATCAAGAAAATGGGATTACTGCCTTCATTCATCATGGTCATTCACCTGATGTATGAATGGATTAATAAAGTGCAAATAACATTTGCTGCTTTAGTTTGTTTATTTCGGGCCGCAGGAAACTTCCATTGAAGTGTGTCCCCATGCTCGGTGTTCCGGAGCTTTGCTGGATGATTTTTTCCATTTGGTTTGTGTATTGGAGCGGGGATCCACCTGTCCAATCTAATTCCTGTTGCTGAATGGTCAGGGTCCTTTCTGTAGGACAACTTTCCCTATTTTAGTCTGCATCGTTATGAGTTTGATAGTGGGTCCCACGTGGAAACCTCCCAACAGCTCGCCGGAATGTGGCAGTGTGCCCGTGTAGTGCTTGGCTTGTTCTGATACTAGACTCGGGGAGACGGCCCGTTTGTATGTGAACAAACAGGTCAATGTTTCGGCTGCGTATGGCGGGAGGTTCGCCAGTGTGTTTTATAGGGGCCGTAGAAGAGCCCCCTCCTGTTGGTTGGAGTATAGCGCGTGGTGCTTAGAGTAACTTATGAGGTGTGGCAAGTGATGCGTGTGTCTTTCCTAGTGGCCAGATGCATCTCTGAAAATCAAAGGATTGGGCAGAAGGCCTGCATGGTAGCGTTAGATGTGCCGGTGGCCTAGAGGGTTCAAGGAATATGGTGTAGTATGTAATGTGGTTGAGGGTTCAAGGAAGATGATGTATGTTGGGAGCGAATTCCTTAGTGGACATTCTTTGGGCTCATGTTTGGTTCAGGCGGAGGACACTAGTTCAGTATTTCGTTGGATTGCTAGAGGCTTCGTTAACGCTAGAGCTAGACGTTTAGTCGAGGGTAGAGTCTGTTTAGTTGGTTGGATCTGGTCTAGTGAATACGGTTATATAGTGCTGAAGATCTCGACGACTTTGAGCAAGCACAACGCGACTTTCTCCAGGACCGGTTTTGCGAATAATATGTTACAAATTGTTAGTAGGAACGTGACGACATTGACTACAACTCTGCTGATGAGCTTCATTCTGATATCGACCATTGAGATCTTCGCTATGATTCACGCCCTAACTTGCCGACCAAGGACAGCCAGCCGGTTGTCGCCGGCAGTGCCGATGATCTCGCTATGCCAGTAAATTGCAGTGAGGGGGATTACGGAGTTATTCGATAGCTTGGACGAAAGGATGTTTGGAGGTTCCTTTTCCAATACCTTTAATATCCGAAATCCGAGAAACTGAGATGTCTATGGGTTTTTGAGCCACCGCAATGGCTTAATAGATGTTAATTTTAAGCACCTCGAGCAATCAGGTAGTATTTGGCGACAAATTCTATCTTCTAAAAACGGATCGCAGCTTCTACTCATTCGTTGGTCTTTGATCCATAAGTGAAGATCTTGGTATGCCTTGCATAATTGCGGTTGACCAGTGGACGATATTTGGCTATGATGCTGCTGAGAGGAGGCGTCTGCTCTCAAGATTTGGGACAGACTATAGTCCACGTTGGGGACTGAATTGTAGCAGGCGCGGAGTCGGTAAAGGTGGATGATGAGCGGGAAGGGACCGATTGCGCATCGAGTGGTCTTTGGACATGGTGAATGCGGAGTATTCGTCACCAGGGTTTTTTTTAAATAAATCTAGAGCATTCTTGCGAACTCATTCTTCATTTCTGAACATCGGCTTCGATGCAGGCTGATTCGGCGGCTGTACTTGGTAGCAGGTTAGAGGCCGTGCGGATTGCTCCGTGATACAGAGGATAAGAGTAAGCCTTGGCAGGTTGTGGCAGCTAAGCTCGATGCCAAAGAACCTTTAGTAGGGATCAACAGATGTTGCTAGCGGTTCTTCGGATGTTCCTTGGGAGCCGGAGGCAGACAGTGCGCATAAGCTGCTTTCAGCTCTGGCAATCCAGATTATGCCGTCTGAAGTGCGGAGTAAGGGTCATTTTCAGATCAATAGTAATGCGGAAATATTTCGATTCTATTCGGTAAGGAATGGAGGTATGGAGCCTGCAAGTGATATCGATCTAAAGTTCGCTGGCTGAAAGAAACCGTACAGTGCGTGATTGCGCATTTCGAAACGACGATTTTGAATCCGGCACTGGCAGCGGCTTGCAGGAAAATTCGGATGGTTTTCCCTATGGTAACGACGAAACTATGCCGTCTGAGCTAACGAAAATATGCACCCCACCGGGGAAATAGGAGAGTAGCGACCTCATCTTATAACTAGATTTTAGATCCAAGCGCCCTTAGCGGATGTGAGGGTTTCAACAGAGGCAACTACCTTAAGTACGGGAATCCACGTCGCTTCCTCTCTCGGTAACTACAGCTCGTGGTGCCGGCAGGTCTACAACCGTGAACCTAAATTCAACCCTAGTGCGGTGCCTCCAACCACTCTTCTTCCTCGTGGAGAAGACGCTGATTTGGATCGCAGCCGGTATCAAACTCACCTCCTCCCATGGCTCTCATCGATACAGGACTTGTCATGGTGGCTGCTGCCTTTGACTCGTAGTTCACCGCCGATTCCTTGGAGGTTATCCTTGGCTTCCATCAACTATCACTTCCGGGTGGTTGGCTCGACTGGTGCGGTCAATGGGCGGAGTCCGGTGAGCCCTTTGCTTTTTATCTTTTATACTTTACTATTCCTAGTAAAGTACCGGAAAGCACTGATTATTGGGGAACTCCGTCGATACAAACATGGAACTGCCGATTTTTATGCAGCCAGTTTTCCATGAAGGCACCGAGGTTCCCTTGGATGCCTTACCGGCGAAGCACGCAAAGAAAACCTTCGCACCATACCGTTTTGTGCGTCTTAATTACATCAAATTTTGCTTTGTCCACAACATGTAGATTGTCACCACTTTTCTTTTCCATAATACTGCCGAAAAGGTGGACTCCGCAACCGAATCCCTTTCGAAAAACGAACTAGCGACTGTCTAGGTGTTTACCTTTTTCTAGTTAAGGGGGCAGCCGATAATAAACGATCTGATTCAGTGTCTTAGCGAGCGATGATACGAGGATTACAGTTCGAAGTCGCTCAGCGAACCGGTTTCTTGACACTTCTTAGGGATTAGCATGATGTGTGTAATTTTCCAGTAAGTTCCACCTTCTTAGGTCCTGTTGAAGGCGTCAAGTCCTCTTTTCCTTCGGAGTTAGGTAGCTCAGCATTAGATACCCACCCTCTTCGGGCCAGTGGATTTATCGCAGACAGTGAAAGGCCTGTTGTGCTTCGCCCTTGAGTCTAGAGTGAATGTTGTGGAGAATCCTAGGGTACAGGGGAAGGTTGGGTATAGATCAAAGTCCCTCTAAATAAGGTCCTATCATGCGTCAAAACTGTTAGTGCTAGTTAACAGAGACAGCCTATAAAACGTGGTATTGACGACGTAGACGCTACCATTCGCCCATAAATACTGTCACACATACGAGCGCAGAGGCAGTTTTCGTTTTGACGCATGCTAGGACTTTCCTATATAAAGACTTTGGGTGTAGACTACACACTTACGACTCTAGCTGTTAACGGTTGACCATCTACTAAAGGTCGTTGTTTGTTTTTTTATCCAAAGCGCGTTGACTTGTCTTCATAACTCGGTCTGGAAGCTTCCGGGTTTATCCCATCCAGGAAGTTAACCTAACTGGCTGCTTCGGCCGCTTGCCTCTCAATCTGTGTTCTTGTAGAACCTCATCAATCTTTTGATAGATGAAGCTAGAGTTGCTAGAAGAAGCAAATTATGATGAGCAGCGGAAACATAGAACTGAGTATGAGTCGACCTACTACCAGGTCCAATGTGTTCTGTAGGCCAAGAGTTAAAACTTTTATCCGTATGTATTTAATACTCTCTCAACAAGCCGGAGCTCTGTGCGTCGTTTTCCAAAAATGATCCGGCGGACAAAAAGAATGAATTCACAACTCGCTCTGTCGCAACCGTTTACGGTAGGGTCATCAAGCGATGGACTCGTCATCAACTAGTACCTGCTTTCGTCCGACAAGGATGAAAGAGAGCTCTAGTTGTTACTGCTGTAGTTATCGTTTTCGACGACAGTAGACCCGAGTTCACAGAACAAACCCTGATAGATTCTGGTACCGAACACGGGTGCGTTACTGAATCATTCTCACAGCGAATCACGGCGTATAGAAAGAAGGTCCACGTTCCGGTCGCTGGCATTGGTCAATCGTTGACGCAGGCCTGATAAAAATAACCTAATTCCACGCGTCGCTTTCGCATAGGAAGGTTGTTTGAACTGCCGTCGATTTTCGTTGATACTTTGACCTGAGAGACTCTAACTCCACGCGTCGCTTTCGCACAGGAAGGTTGTTTGGAACTGCCGTCGATTTCCGTTGATACTTTGACCTGAGAGACTCTGCCTAGTATTTAGATAGCTGATAGCGTCATTCTGCAGTACTAGCTCGATCGGTTCCATCTTGGGAGCACACATTTTCTTCGATTTGTTCAAGGTTTCTGGTCGAGATCCGCTTGGTGAGAACTTTCTAGTCCTTATGAATTCAGCTAATGGCTGGGTAGTAACGGCAAGGTCTCAGCCATGATCAACCGACTGCTCCAATCGTCAGAATTGTCTCAACCGTTATTGACGCGCATCTTCTGATGGGACAACTGTTACTCCGTCGTAAAAACTACATCCACTTCTAGTAATTCGGTCGAAGAAGCGTTTTGCGAGAAATATTTTCGTCGCACTATACCCCACAACACTGAAGGTCGATACGTAGTTCGACTGGCACTGAAGCAGAACGTGTTATCCTGCTTCGTCGACATCCGTCGCACCACTCTTCCTTGTTTTTCCTAGCTAGAAAGTCGTCTGGTCAGAAATCGTAACTTGGCTGAATAGTACCGCGACTTCAACCACGAATACCACGCGTAAGGGCACATGCAGTGCGTAACGGAACCCACCGAGTCCATATTAGCATTATATGCATCACGCTGTAGTACGCGAAGATAGTATGAAGCCCATGCTGAGGGTATTCTTCGGAGTATCAAGTGAACCATCGCTGAAAGACGCGCACTTCTGGTTGAGCCAACCATACAATCGTCATGCGATTCCGAAAGCATCTAGTCATATTGGTCACTGACATCAAACAGATATATCACGAAGTTCGGATAGACGAACTGGACACCCCATTTCAGCGAAGCGTTTGATGAGTTTCCCCCGATAGTTTTATGGAAGTCTTAGAGCTGAAAACCGTAGCGAACGGCGTAGAGTTCCCTCCGTATCTTGCAACGCGAGTTCTTCGGCAACTAACAGACGATGTATGTAACGGACACTCAAAAGCAGTTAGGCTTTTTACGTCAACGATCTGCTCTCTAATGGACGCAAAGTGGTAGGAATAATCCATTTACCCAAGCAGCCTCGACGTGCAGTTACCCATGGAAGGATTCGAACTCAGCAAATGGGCATCCGACGTACAAGTGTGACTGAAGGATACCCAAAAGAAAATCATGCGCTATAAGGATCGATGTACTTAGATCGAGATCTGAGCTCCAAAATAGTTGGTGGTCTACACCGGGAACCCTCAACCGACAAATTTCGATAGAAAATTCAGCTTTAAGCATTAACGACAGATGCACCGCTCACGAAAAGCATTAAACTGTCGTACATCGCACGTTTGTTTGATCTACTTCAACTTGTCAGACACATCGTAATATTCGCCAGTATCTTTATGCAGGAACTTTATTTACGGCAACGACAAGATTTGGAGCAGGGAAAACGAACCAACGCCAACCGTCTACAAAAGCTAGCAAGAGTATCAATCACAACGCTGACTGTTGAAAGACTTGCGCGTCGAGCGTTACTTTCAAATCTCTTATCAAACTAGTTACATATCTTTTCCGATGTTCCAGAACACGCTTACAGCATGTAAGACTATGTCCGCTCGGTACATTCTTCCGATGCAGTTAAGGTTTTTCTGCTACCTGAAAAATCTCTGAAAAAACAGAATCTTCGGCGATCTGAGCTCTGCGCTCAGCTGAACCCTACGACAAGATCACGTCATTACTTCGCACGATCACCGAAACGTTCTTTTGGGCCGATTCTACCATCGTCCTGAGGTAGCTTAAGTTTTCCCCGTCGATCTGCATAATATTCGTGGCTGATCAAAACTCCAAGATTAAAGCCGTTTTTGCTAGAAACCGAAACTATGTCAAGTTCCAACCCCTATCTCTACCACTTCATGCAGTTTGGCAGCAGTTGGGATTTGAACCTGACTCAGATTCTACTACTCAAAACTGCTCTTAGAATGACGTAGCCAGATAAAAGAACCCAGCAGACAACATTCCCTAAATAAATCCCGTATAAAGCGCCACACAAGGCGATCTTTAGTGAATCACAATGTCTGCAAAGCGATTGGCCAATTCAACAACCCAACATCCCAACACAATTGGTAAGCAATTTAAATCCTGCAACCTAGTGAAAAAATTACCAGATATTGTCAAAACAAGATTATTTTTCTGTTCTACAAGTGCGGAATGTATCCTATACACACGCATTCGAAAAACTACTTTAAATTGAGTAATTTTTACTCAATTTTGGGATAAGGTAACCCAGACACAACGGATTCCGTTAGAATCGGTTGTGTCACTGCAGCCGGAATGCGAATTAGAACCAGCTAGAATTCCGGCACATTTCCGGCTGAACATTACTGGGAAGCTACGGAAGTTTCCATTTAACAAAGGCAAAACTAAAGAATCCTTGTGGATCGTTTGTTTACCATTTATCTATCAGTGTCATTCCAATCGAGCACTAGACCTGTCAAAAACACTCAATCCGAAGAAATCGTTTCGAATCCTTCTGGAACGAGGGCCATTGAGATCTTGTCGACCGGTCTCACGAACACTGATGCAGCTTCCTGGTAGAAAACAATCCCATTTGCTTTTGCCGTTTTTGTTTATTACTTTCCACCAATTTCTGATGTAGTGTTTGTGTCATGAGGTACGTACATGAGGCGTAGAAAAGTCTAATGACGCGCTCGATTGGAATGACACTTAGCATTTTCGATTGATGTGCACCGGTGTATACCCAGTTTTCTGCAATTCTGTTAGAAAGTGCAAAAATGATGCAAAACTAGTGCACTCCACTACACCGTTGTCAATTAATCTAGGGTTACCAAATGGACTGAGAGCAAATTGAGACATCCCTGCTAAATCTATTCGGAATTTGAGCCTGAATCATTTGTCACTTGAGCAAGAATTCTGAAAAAAATCGGGATTCTGGCTTATTTTCCAGCAGTTGAGCTGGGACAAATTTAAATGGTGTAGTGCCAATATTGAACGAAGATAACCACTTTGGCCAAACCTCATATCGAGCTATCCAACAAATTTTAGTTACTGAGTAAAAGAACTTCTGGTTGGAATGAGTTGCAGAGAGTATTCATTAACAAAAACAATCGCTGGAAGTATTTGAAATTGACAATCGAAATTGATTCTCTTGGAATAAAGTTGATCTGAATAATTTAATACAGGGTGATTCATCATGACGTTTTTTTGATCTCGTAAAAATTTTAAAAATTAAGTAAAATGCGAAATATTTATTTGTCAATCGAAAGAACATTTTTTGCCGTTTATTGTTTGAAAACAATTTATTTTAAATATTGACCATGTTGGCGCTTGAGGTAAGGGACCATTCATAAATTACGTAACGCTTTTAGGGGGGGGAGGGGGTTCGACAAGTTGTTACATATTGTGACATAGGGGGAGGGGGAGTAAACTAGATCGTTACGTAACATGTTTTCACCGAAGAAAAAAAATTTTTTTCAAGGAATTTGTTACGTAATAGGGGAGGGGGGGATAAAGAAATTTGTGACAATTTGTTACATGGGGGGAGGGGGGAGTCAATTTTGGGCAATTTTTGCGTTACATAATTAATGAATGGTCCCTAATCCATTCGACTGGTCCAATTTTTGATGACGACTTTCAAGTGGTATCTGGCTAATTAGGCGAGTAATGCTGGTTTCTGATGCTTGGGAATGTCACCGCCGCTATGGTTTCTTCAATGCGTGCTGGATGTGGTCGATTTGTTCGCTAATCATCCAATAACGAGAATTGCAACTTTTACTCTTTGATTCTATGGCGAATAGGGGAGTCAGTTGGCCGATTATGTCGACCATATTATTGTCGGAGTGCACGAAACACATTTCTCACAGATCGCTGATTTTCGAAATATAGTTGAATAATTTGAAAATGGTGAGCATACTGTGGTGGTAAACAATACTAAACTACAATAACATGACATGCCCTGTTAAAAAATATCATGTTGAACCACCCTGTATATGCCAAGGTTTGAGACTAAAAATAAGGACATTTGAATTAAAATAAGGACGCTTTCCAAAAACCTCGAAAATAAGGACATGTCCTGTAAAATAAGGACGGTTGGTAACCCTAATTAATCGAAAATCCCAACTGACAGATACATGGCACGCAAACAGCCCCCTGTCAAGGACGACGTCTCTGTACAGCCAGCATCACTGCCATGAAAGGCAAAACATTGATTTTGAACCGAATGATTAGAGGCTGTATTTAGTTACAATATGTCGTTTTTCTGAATGATATGATATTAAATGATCCCACAAAATGCAAAACGTCGTGTGGAATGCTTGAATATCGAGCATAGTGCCGACCATAATTCTTTGTTTGGGGCTTTATAGCTATAACGCCCCATATATGTCGGTCGCTGTCAAACTCCATATGATGGTATAGGGTTGCCAGGAGGCTGCACGCAAACGATAGAGATAAAAGAGATTATAACTACTAGAGGGAACATACCGCTATTGTCTCCATGCAGTGTTGCCACAATTAAATCTGTACCGGGAGTTGAAAAATCTTTTCTATCCGTACTCTTCTATAGTAAAATCTGTACCGGATTCTGTACCCAAACAATAAGGTTGTTTTAAAAAAGTCATTTTTCTTATACATATTTTTCATCCGGGGAAATGAAACCAGACATTCTGACTCGGTTGAGCTGGAACTCCACAAGAAACCAGTTCGAATTCCGGATGAGTTTGACCGGGTAATGTCAATATCAGCTCCAGCTCAAATTCTCGCTGCCACTTTGTTTGCAACCAAAGGTGGTCAACAGAGTGGCGGCGAGAAGCTGAGATGGGGCTGGTAGTATCAATAGGATGCGAGAAACCTGCTTGCAGGAATTCAAATGGAGCAGGTCAGAGTAAACGTATGCACTTCGAGAAGATTCTCTCGGCTTTCACTTATACATCATCACTTTGATTTGCTGGAAGCAGGTCTCTCGCATATCGCATTCTAATGTCAGCTTCACTTCAAGCTCAATCAGTACCAGCTCCACTTCAGATTCTTGCCATCACTGCTGCCTAACATAATGTTTACCTGCTGTTTACTGGGCTGCCTTGCAGGGTTAAATTATTTTACCTTGCTGTCATTTAAAAAAATCTGCACCAATCTGTACTTTTTTTTAACAAAAATCTGTAATCTGTACCGTGCAGAATCTGTACCAAAAGTTCTTCAAAAATCTGTACCTTTCTAGATAATTCTGTACTTGTGGCATCACTGTCTCCATGTATTCACGGACTGAAATATGGGGTCTCGCTCTAGCATATTGTATCCTATTACTTTGACATGTGTGTACCCGGGGCAATATGTGTCAAACTAATGGGCCTAGCATGTGTATACATGTGGTCTTATAAGAGCGAGATGATAAATTCTCGAGTACTTTTTCAAATGGACGTAAGTAACAATGAGAGATTCTCTTTGAGGTCTTTCTCTTCTGTTCATTACTCGGCCATTTCAACATTTACTACTCTACTCTTTGCATAATATTGTAGTAAAAACCGTCGGCTTTCGATATGTACTGGAAACATTGGAAAAAGTGATGTAATCACGTCGTAATAAACGAAAGAGAAAGTAAACAAAGAGAGGCTCTCAATGATACTTACGTCCATTTGAAAAAGTACTCGAGAATTATCAGTGTTAACAGCGACATGCGACCTCTAGTATTGTCTATCTCAAGATAATCTAGCATTTCGTCGAGTTCTTTTTTTCATAAAACGTTTATTTGACACGGCATTTGCAAAAGCTTTTTTACGCCGGGGTTTTTTTTACATAACATGTTACAAAGGTTCTTAAGACCACAGATATCTGTGTTAAGACTATCACGTTATAAAAAAAAATCACTTTCTAATGCTAATACTGAGGATAATCATCATTTTGAATGTTTTTAATTATACTCTATTTTCTTGAATTTCATTGTAAACCTATTGATAGTTTTTCTGTAATCTTTGTTTATTTTTTTTTCTTTATTCATATCGTTTTATCTAACTTAACTAACTACGAAGAAATCTAAATTGTTTGTGGGTAGCAAGGGAAAAAACTAGAAACATTGTGGGGATAATTATATTTGAATATTTCTTGTTTTCAGGAAATGATAAATATGGCTCATGTATGTAAGATCTCGTAAAGCGAGGATATCACGAACAGGTACATAGGGTGGTTTTCTTCTGGCTCGTAAGGAGTCTATTAATTGGGATCTGGCTTCACGATATTCAGTGCAAGACCAAACAACATGTTCAATGTCTTCGTAACCCTCTCCGCAAGCACATTGATTATCTTCTGCGATCCCAATACGGCGGAGATGCGCATTCAACGTATAATGGTTGGACATGAGTCTAGACATCACACGAATGAAGTTTCGACATACATCCAACCCTTTGAACCATGCCTTCGTTGATACTTTAGGGATAATTGAGTGCAACCACCGTCCCAGATCTCCATTGTCCCATGATGTTTGCCAACTAGTAAGCGTCCTCTGACGAGAAGCGCTATAAAATTCATTGAAGGCAATAGGTCTTTCATAGATGTCACCGTCCAGCGCCCCTATTTTGGCTGAATTATCCGCTCTCTCATTACCCGGTATGGAGCAATGAGCGGGAATCCACACTAAAGTAATTTGATAAGATTTATTTGTTAATTTAGTTAAGTATTCTCGTATCTTCTTCAAAAAGAACGGAGCGTGATTGTCAAGCTTTAATGAGCGTAGTGCCTTAATTGTGCTGAGGCTATCTGTGAGGATGAAATAATGGCTCGGAAGTAAAGTTTCAATGATTTCCAGACTATAGTGAACTGCTGCTAGTTCGGCTGTATAAACGGAGGCAGGTTCTGCAAGCTTCAAAGAGATCGAGGTGTTATTGTTGAAAATACCGAAGCCAGTGGCCTCATTGATTCGTGACCCATCAGTGTAGAACATTTTATGCAGTCAATGTGTTGGTATTTACTTATGAATATTTTAGGGATCTCCAGAGAGCGCTGGTGATCCGGGATTCTACGAATTTCCTCTTGCATGGAGGTGTCGAAAAATAAAGTGGAATCGGGAGTATCTAGTATATTAACATATGTCAGAACATAACTAGAAGGCGTTATTTCTTGTGACATGTGATTGAAGTACACTGTCATGAATCTGGTTTGGGATTGAAGCTCGACAAGTCTTTCGAAATTTTCAATTACAAGTGGATTCATAACCTCATAAGTAAACGAGAGGAGAGATCCCAGGTTCGTCGAGTTCTTGCTATATGGGATACGCACAAGTGCGATCGAAACAAAAACAAACGTCAAAACGTTTTTCTCACTCGCACTGATGCGAAGTAGATGGGCGCGTAACTCAACGCACGGGCCGGTGGCGCATGGCTGAAAAGTCGCAATGTGGATTTAAGAAAAGATTCGCAATAGTTATAATCTCTTTTATAGAGATAGCTAGTCTTTCTCCAGAGAGATTCAGTGATGTTAGGCGAAACTACAGAACACAGACTAGCGAAGTATCAAAAAATGCAGCCAAACGGACTGTCACAAACTGCAACCAAACGAGCATGAGGATATCGTGAGGGGAAAAGAGAGAAGCCCATGTAAAGATTGATCACGGCACATCAGTGACGTCATGCATTAAATGTGACAGGTGGTGGTCATGTTGATTACATTTTGAAATTAGAGATTATTCGTATTCTCAAAATGATATGTTGGGAAGTATCTGAAATATATTGGGAATCGAGTTTTTGGAAGTATAATTGTTCTCTACACGCCACCGAAAAACTACCTAAAATTCAATACTTTTGACTCAATGTCGTGGTATCGTGCAGGAATGTAAAATTAGGTAAACCATGTTGAAGGTAGTTTCCATTTAGCTACGGCAAAAATAATAACTAAATAAGTTGAATTTACCTAATTTTGAGTATACCCCAAACAACTCAAAAGTACCTTACTGCACGGAAGACCTCGACTGAGTCGAATCTCTCGTTTTGTTTTTGACAACACTAATAAGTGCGAAAGCGATGCACAGCTCAAAAGTACCTAAATTTAAGTTAAAAGAACTTATTCTGTAGGTTATCTTACGGTTGCGTGTAGAACACCTTACAATTAAATTATGCTATGCCTTACTTTGGGAAAATATATATATGAAAGATCTAACTGAAGTGAACTAGTTAATTGTTTATCAATTCTTCTAGTGTTCTCGGAATCGGTAAGTAGTTTTCTTGGGAATAAATTGTTAGTACTAAATTAATTTTAATGGTATCCAAATTTGTTAAGTTCAAACAGTGAAAAACAGGACCAGCACTTGTCAAATTTGTGAGGTTAAGGTTTTTCATACAATAGACTTTTCTAAGTGAAATGACACAAATACTACATCACTAGCTGGTGGAAAATAATAAACAAAGACGGCAAAAGCAAATGGGACTGTTTTCAACCAAGTAACAGCATTAGTGTTCGTGAGACCGGCCGACAAGAACCAAGTTCTACAAATTCTACAAGATGACGACACAAATGAACTCATGATGAATGAAGTTCATGTTTGACAATTCTCGGTGGTTTGTTTACTCTGTCAGTTGCGTGAGTTCGAGTGCAACGGGTGCTCACCTGTTTCATTCGAACTCACGTAACTCCCATGTAAACAAACCACCGAGAATTGTCAAAGGAAGTTCATCCGGCTCATTTTTTGGGGTTATGTCGGTTGGTGTAAAACCTAATTATGGGATCTTCCGTGATTTCAATAAATGTTCATGGTTGCTAGTGTTACTGTTTTTATCCTCGCAAGTCTGTGTACAAAGTGTCAGTGGGCAAAACCACAACTCATTGCTAGGTTTTTTTTATACTAAACCTTGGGTTAAGTATATCCAAATTTAAGTTGAATATATCTAATTTTGAGTAAATTCAAACAATTCAAAAGTGCACTATTCGACAGAGGAGCTAGACTTAGTTGAATCTCTCGTTTTGTTTTTGACAACATATATTTTTTTCTCTGTGCAGATAAACAATTATGCCCTATTTCTCTGTTGATGTGACAAACAAAATTAAATTCTATAAATATTTTTGCTTGTTCTAAATATTTAGAAAACTGAATGTCAATAAAATGCCTGAAAACTGAATGTCATTGCTAAGTCCAGAAAGATTAATTTGTAATCATTCTTTTGCTGGTTTTAATGGTCAACCTCACACAACGCAAGCGCATTCGCGCACAAATCAAAGGCCGAACTCCTCCGAAATTAATTTCCTTAGATGCTGCTGAAACCGAGTGAGGAAATTCGCACATGGAAGCTACAAAAGTGGCAAGAATTGAAATGCACATAACCGTGACAGTGACTAACACCGACGACCATGACAACCGTGATTGTGGTGGTAGTGCTGGAAGTAGCCAGCGTCGATTGTCGCTGCGTTCGTGTGCTCGCTCAGCTGTGGTGTCAGACATCCGAAATAATGAAAAAAAAACTAAATTAACAGAGTCATTATTGAGGATATTATGAGGTGAAACGTGTTTGCCGTAATGATGTAAATCTTTCAATTTGTCAACTGTCATTCTGCCAACTGTCAAACCAAAACAAACTAGCGTTTAGTTCGTAGAACGAATAGGTAGTACTCAACCCATTCGTATATTCTACATCCTCTTCGCAAATAGTTTCCCCGTGTTGCGGTTTTGCGCGGTGTGAAACGCGTGTATGTATGTGCCGCCGAATGCGAATCAAACAAGCCGATGCAGACGGAATGCAGAGAGCTGAACAGAAAACAACAACAAAAAATGACAATGAAACGCATTCGTCTAAGAAAATATAAATCACCGCGTATACACACAAGGGGAACAACAACAAAGCTTGTCTGCGTGGGGGCGGATCCCGAGGTTGAACCCCGCTGGCCATCAAGAGAGGCTGGCTGGCTGACTGCTGTTGAGGTTTCAAGGAAGGCGTCCCCGGGAAGCCGCCAGCCGCAGCGCAGCCGCCGTTAGTCCGAAAACAATAAGTCAAGTCGTCGGACACTTCGAGAAATCAGTGCACCATCAGTGAGTTTGAATGCAATGCGTTCGGTAGACGTCGCCCGGTGGTAGGTAACCTTGTGCGGATGCCTGTGCCGCCGATCGTCCGCCAGGGCGGTGTTGCCGGGCGAAGTTCCGCGCACAGTCACATCGCACAGGTGGAGCAGCCAACAAAAAAGCTCATTAAAAATTATTGATGCGTTAAAAAAATTGCTATATAAATATTTCGTGGCCGACAATGAAAATGGGAAAATGCAGCGACCGGTGACGTGAGCGAGCCCGAAAAGAAAAACAAGCCAGTAGGCTACCTGCCATCAGCGGAGCGCGAAGGCGAAAGGCGCAGAAAGAAAGGAGGAAACTCTTGACGTCGTCGGTCGTCATCGCTATTATAGTGCATTTACGGTGGTTGTGGCAATTGCACTTGTTTGTTGCTGCTGTTGTTGCGTTTGCCACGACGTCGGCGCAAGCGGGAAGTGATTGCACGCATCTAATTAGTCAGACGGCCCAGCACCGCTTTTCGGTTGGCGTAACGACGAGGGGTACTACGACCGGCATTTCGCCGGG
This sequence comes from Topomyia yanbarensis, assembly GCF_030247195.1. Lineage (NCBI taxonomy): Eukaryota > Metazoa > Arthropoda > Insecta > Diptera > Culicidae > Topomyia > Topomyia yanbarensis. The sequence continues at coordinate 158,365,920 of NC_080670.1, forward strand.
CAATTCATTGACATAGAGAGCGAGAATCGATCACTCACCACCATCGCGCGCTGGTTGGCTGTTGTGGCCTGTTTGCAGACTTCTTCATACGCTGCTGGCTGGTCCGTTTGTTTGAGAAATTTAATCCCGACTGCGAGGTAAGCAAACGCATTCTGGGTCAGAGAAGTGACAACACACGCATGAGCGGTCGGTTTTGGTTCTGCGATTGCGGAACAGGGGGGGGGGGGCACCTTCGAAATGGGGGTTACCGCGATTCGATTTGGTCGGCAGTTTTGAGCAAAACTGTACCCCGGCGCGATGCGACGAGCTGAATGGAACGGACAAGTTCTCCAGGTAAAGCTTTTCTACCGGGCTGACTGAGCGGATTGTTCTTCAGGCCTGAACAGTTACCGTTGCAATTGCGGGTTTCCGTCAGCTGCAGAATAGCGGTTTATTGGTAAAAAGTGATGCGTTCATGAAATTGTATACATATTTATTGGCGGGGAAAAAGTTGGGTGTTTGTGGAAATTTCATTTCGGCCGAATTATCAAATATCCGAGATTGTGCTGAAGTCAACGAACGTGCCAAAAGATATTTTTGGAAAGTTAGTTTAATGTATTGTAATTGATCTAGTTCACGTAGAGTTTTAGAGTTCTAATACAATTTGAAGCATATTGTTTAATTTTATAATATATGGAATATGGATGGGCCAATAAAGTTAAAACACAACTAATCGCCTCATTGTTATCATCATACTCAAGCCAAGCAAGAGTTTTTGAGTTGTCTCTGATTATCTTGATCTTACTTGACTTACTAAATAAGCACTGAGCAAGTTATTTACAGCTGATACGAACCATTGAAAAAATGAATTCTGCAATTGGTTATAAACATTCGCTTTTTCGTGTTACGTGCTGTAAGTAGGCATGTAATACGAATCCCGGTAACCACAAGAAAAGTTGCGTTCAGCAGAAAACTTGGGAGAAATTGTGAACTTCGGGGCAGACTACACACTCACTGGATGTGTATATCCATTATCGCTATGACTGTCAAAGTTGAAGTTAATCAAATGGTCATGGCTCAACAAAGATACTTTCCAATTCAAAAGACCCAATCAGCGAATCAAAACTTTTGTAGAACATTCTACGATTTTTCTCACTTTCGGCAGTTTTTAAACTTTTAATTTTTACATTAAAATATTTTAAATAATTATAAATGCCTTTCAGATTTTTTCTTCTTTGGGATTTATTTGACTAATATTCTTATTTTACATTATTATCAACAGTTTTGCAAAACTTCCATATTGTTTCTAAATTTTAGAATTTTAAATCCTTGAATCTTTTGAAATAAATAGTAATATCATAATTTCGTCATCATTTAAATTCCCATTCAATCATGCAAATCAAGTTAAATTCGACGAAAAGACTGATTCGCCGATATGACGTTCGGCGAAATGGCTTTCGGCAAAACGACCTTTACATTAACGAAATTTTGCGAAATTGGTTTCAGCGAAGTGACCCTGGCCCGAGAAATTTTGCGATGAAAATGAAAGCAAATGCAGTTGCTCGACGTAAACCATCGAAAAATTCTACACAAACTTCAAACACTAGAGTCATTCGGTTCAAATTTGAAGTAGACACTGTAGACTAGTGAAATTGGTAAACTTCCAAACCTTTATCTTCCGTTGATACTAGTTATACTTTTCTATCATTATAACTACTGATAAGGCCAGAATAAAGAATGCATTTGTTAAGAAAATTCTGATCGAGGAATTGATAATTCGATGCATACAGTGCCACCTAGCTGTGAAAATGCGAGCTAGTGGGTTTTCTCCATATAAATTGTCGAAAAATTCCATACAAATTTCAGGCACGTTGGTCCAGTAGCTAGACTTGTCCTATTTGCTTCAAATTTAGAGCAAGTACTCCTGGTGGGACTAGAGATCGACTCAGGGGTGGGCCGATAGGGGTCATGTCTTTACAATCGTCGAGGAAGGGAAGGAATGTTAGTTCAACATCTACTAGTAAAAGTGCAGGGAGCCCATACTACTTTCATAGATGTTTCAGGAATATGAGACTTACCAATTTTTCAGTTTTCTATTTTCTTAACCCCTACTTACGGAAGGGATTCAGTAAACTTGCATAACCATTTCTCCTATTTAGTGAAGAGAAGTAAAGAAAAAAGAGAAAAAAGTAGGCAACCGCGGCGTCCCAGTCGCCGTCGTTCCCCAAACATATTATTCGACAGCGGCTCACGAGTCAAAATTTCTTGAAATCATCCACTGCGTTAAATTGAGGCCAGCAATCACTCCATAAACGATGGAGTCATCGAAGAAGCCCCACACACCTGCACGTATACCACACTATGAACCCCCCCCCCCCTTTAGAATGACACCCATATTGACAATACTTTTGACTGTTTTGTAGTAACCGGAAACCGCCATCTTGGTTTTGAAAATGGCGTCAATTATAAATTTCGGTCTTTTGCTGACCATCCTCTTTCAAATAACACCCATATTGATGGTTGTATTCACTGTTTTGTGGTAACCGGAAGCCGCCATCTTAGTTGTCAAGTGACCATCTCTTTTCTAATGACACCCATATTGATGATGGTTTTCACTGTTTCTTTGGAACAGGAACCCGCCATTTTGGTTTTCGTATTGGCATCAAAAAACCAATTTCCGGCTTTTGCTGACCACCAGCGCTTTACAATGACACCATTATTGATGGTGGTTTGCACTGCATCGTGATAACTGGAATCTGCCATCTTGGTTTTGAAAATGGCGTCAATCAATTTCTGTCTTCCATTGACCATTTCCTTTCGAATGACACCAATATTGATGATGCTTTTCACTGTTTTTTGTAAACCGCAAACCGCCATCTTGGTATTCAAAACGGCGTCAATCATCAATTTCCTTCTCCTGCTAACCATCCCCTTTCAAATGACACCCATATTGATGACGGTTTTCACTGTTTCTTTGGAACAGTAACCCGCCATTTTTGTTTTCAAATTGGCGTCAAACACCATTTTCCGGCTTTTGCTGATCGCTAGCACTTTACAATAACGCCATTATTGGTGGTGGTTTGCACTGCACTGTGATAATCGGAAACCACCATCTTGGTTTTGAAAATGACACCCATATTGATGATGCGATTCACTGTTTTGTGGTAACCGGCTGTCACGGTAAAGATAGATACGTCTACCTTTATCAGGACACATGTTAGTGAACTCGGGTGATTCGTAGTTATTCTGCCTAAGCTCGACCCTCATTAACAGAAGGCAAAGATTAAGCCCGTACGATATTAAGCCTGTTCTAATGACCCTGCCACTTCTAGTTTTCCGATCTGTTTACTTCACATCCTTGCTCCCACTTGAGTACTATGGCTCTAGGTTTCATAACTTTCCCTACCCAGTAATCTCTAGCTAATTGAATGTCGTTAAAAACGTAAAAAAGAAAATGTGACTAACATAGTCGAAATAAAAAAAGGAAAAAAGTGTAACTAGTGTCTGACGGAATAAATTTTTATAGTAAGACCCAGAGCCTGTGAACTTTAAGAGTCAAGTACAGAGGAATGCGCTACACTTCATAATAAGACTAGTTCCGGAGAAAATTTTCAATAGAACCTTAGTAACATTGCGAGCCGCTTTCTCTTTGGATTATTACGATGTCAATACAAAACTTGGCACTAAATTTTCAGTACATATCGAAAGCTCGACTCTACTGTCGTGACTTGTGTTTACTTATACCCGCGTCGTGCTACTGAGAAGACTGAAGATGGTGACATGACATTTTGATCAAGCTCTTGGAACGCGACTGGTAGATCTCAGCTCTGGTGGGGTAACAAGAATTTATTTATTTATTTACTTATTTATGTATTTATTTATTTATTTTATTTATTTTATTTATTTTATTTATTTTATTTATTTTATTTATTTTATTTATTTTATTTATTTTATTTATTTTATTTATTTTATTTATTTTATTTATTTTATTTATTTTATTTATTTATTTAAAGGCGCTTTGGACGAATTAAAGAAAAAAGAATTGTACAAACTTAGAAATGGTTATTCTAAGGCTAATGATGTTTTGTTTTACAGGTATTGTTCTGGTATGTTATTCCTGGCGAAACGGTGTGATCGAATCCGTTTCAGCTGATCGAGAAGTCTCGCGTCCTTGAGGAAGGCCAGTTACGCTTTTTCTCGAGTGGAATTGTTAGCGAGGATGTCTCTGATGGAGTGCGGTAGTTTATAGTGCTGCTGAAGGTCACCTAGCTCCGGACAGTTCACTAGGATATGTTCCACCGTGGTTCGGGCTCCACACGTGTGCCGAATTCTAAGCCGCGACAGTACTCGAGTATTTGAGGCGCTGAAGGTGTCCGGCACTGTCGCGCCAATAACTTGCGCGGGCTTCGGTAATCCCTGACATCAGCTGGCCTAAGACATCTGCGGCTGGGACAAGTGGGGTATGACATGTCTCCCCTTGGTGGCCACGCGATCAGCCTTTTCATTGCCGTCGATACTGTAGCGAACAGGAACCCAACACATTGTGGTGAGTAGGTCATATTCGGCCTCGATGGTCTGGATGAAAGGGTAGCGGGATTTCCCCGACTCGAGGACGGAAATAGCCACCAGAGCGTCAGGCAGTACAATGACGGGTCAATCTTCTGGTGTCTGAGCCAAAGCGTGCGCGGTAGCCGACGCCTCGGCAGAGGACACTGAGCATGGCGTAAGGAGAGCCATTTCTCTATTCCGCTTACTACTATTCGGACCTCATCAGTGATCTTCGAGCTGTCTGTACCGCACGTGATTCTTATACCTGGTAGCCATGAGACGGTTATATTAAACCCTGGGCTCACAGCCGACAGCACCGGCCCTCAGCTCTGCCGACAGACTCCGCGGTTGTGCCAGACACGATCACGGACTCGATGTAGACGGGCGATTGGTGACAAGTCTACGTCTGTATACACCCGAAAAATCTCACTGACTGTCTGTAACAGGAAGCAGTCTTCTCCTGCAGTTCGCTCCAATACTCCCAATGCTCTTCTAGCGATGGTGAGCGCAGCTACTCAACGAAATGGGATAATCCCGGCAGCGCGAATTGTCCTGCGGTACAAAGGCTTAAAATATTGACGAAATCTTCCATATTGCAGGATGTCAGCTCTACTCCATAGAATATCCTGCTGTGGACTAGCGCCTGGCCAATGCTCAGTGGAGTGCGACGATTGCGGCGCTTATGCTGGGAGCTGATTGTTTTAGTTAATCGCAACCGGTTCCGGGAGTTAACTTTGACGCAAAAGTGAGGCGGCGGTCTGCGGTTATCCCTAGCTTCTTCGGTTCCTTGCGGTAGAGAACGATTGCTCCGTCCAGCAGGAACGGCTTCCTTGTTGCCATATGTTTCGTGTTGCAGTAGTGCGTAATCATGCTTTTAATAGATGACGTGTTAAAGTCAACTGAAACTGCCCTTCGGCTTTCCGCACTAGCGGCGGCTTGAAGTTTACGAAGGGTTCATCCGATGGTCCTTCCCATCGCTACCAGCATGTTGTCGTCCGTGTAGATGAAGGCGTAGATTCTCGTCGGCAGGTTTGCGAATAAAGAGTCCATGAGGACATGGGCGAGGACAGATCCGTTGTTCTCCAAAAAAATTTCGGATTGGCCACCTTCGATTCCCGACTAGACGGTGCGGTTAGATAGGTTAGTCTCTCAAGGAGCGGTCCATGTCTCCGGTGATGTTCCAGTTGGCCAGATGTAGGGCAGTATCGTGTAACGCTAAACGGTATTATAAGCCTACGCCACGTCGAGTGTGCAGACTGTCGGTGACGGATTCTGGTACCAATTTTCGAAGGCTGGTGAGGTAGGCAACCGTTTCAGCTCCACGTCGGAACGCAAACTGTCGTTGGTCCAATAGCTTACGTTCCTCCGGTAAGTCCAACATCCGTCTGCTCACTATTCGCTCCATCGTCTTAGCGAAGCAAGTGAGCAAACTGATTGGACGGAAATCATCCGGCGTTCTGTTCCCCTGGCATTGACTTGGGATAGGAGCTTCCTTCCATGAAGCTGGCATCTGTTCACCGCTACAGATGCGGTTAATACTCTCCAATGTCGTCCGCTTGGCTAATGGCGGGGAATATCACAGTAGTGGATAGTTAACTTCATTTTATCCGGCAAACTTACCGCCTACCGATCCCAAGTTGACTTCCAATGAAGGGCTGGTTGTATACTTGTCCTGAATCGGGTTCAAAATGGACGTGCCCACTCCCAGTTCTTTGCGTAATTTTCAGGGAAGCAAGTGGGAGGGCAGCGTCTGCGGATAGGGAGGCAAAGTGCTTGCCTGGCTCGTTACCGAAGGTCGTAGAATCGATTACCATGCACCCGTTAACGGCAATGGCGTAACCACTCTACCGTCGCTTTCCGTTTAGGGAGTTGATTCTCCACCAGCGCTCTGATGTCAAGGAGTTTGGGGAAATACATTCCAAGAATCTGGTTCAGTTGGTGTTTTTCCGTCTTCTATGGCTTGCGACCTCGTTTCATGAAGTCATCCGCTTCTCTGAGCACCAGTGTGTACTGCCTGTCGGGGACGGTTTCCACTTGTCCTACACACCAAAAAAATATGAATTTTATCGTTGACGTAATTGCAAGCATGACAGAATTTAACAAACCGTAATTCACAAAATGACGAAATATAACCGAGCTCCGTTTAATTTTACATGAAACATATGCATTACATGCGCAATGACATAAAATTACACTTACTGCTATTCAGAACAAACGTTATATGTGGAGTAAAATTACGATTTACGAAATTCAACGTCATGTAAAATTAAAATCAAGCTTAAAAGTAAGTCATTTTTGATTCTCGTATATGTCAGGGCCAGGAGACGTAAATTTACACGATTTTGTCTAGGTGTGTAGGAATGCAGAAAACGGTAGCCCGATTTAAGGTGAGTTCATCTGGCGTGTATGACTCGTACCGATTTATCAGATCGTCGACGGTCTCCTCGTAGCGGGTCCAGTCTTCCCGATCTTAAACCCACCGCTTTCGACAGGTTGTGAAGCGTTTGATCGTGCGTAACATGGATAGGGAAGTGGTCACTGTTGCATGGGTCGACAAGGACAGTCCACCCACAAGATCTTGCGGGCAACCCGAGCAGATAGTGATTCGGATGGCGGATTCTGTCTGTCCGCGAAGAAATGTGCAACTGCTATCGTTGAACTTCGGCGATCTTCTGCTGCATGTACGTGAGCCCCAAATCGTGTGGTGTCCGTTCACATCTCCCATGATGATGAATGGGGTCTCGACTTGCTAAATGAGGCGCTGAAAATAGAAGCCCACATACCAACTACTGCCGAGGATGTACAGGGATATGACGGTGCACTGGACTGGACAGATTGCCAGATTTTGCGAATCTTGAAATCAATTGATTTAGAAATTTATTAATATTTTAACTTCGTTTTCCTGGTTGCAGAAATAGAAATAGGGTTCTTAGTATCACAAGAGATAGTGATACTAATTGTTGTTGGCGTAGATTCTTTGTTGTAGGTTCAAATTTTTTCAAACGGGCCATCAAAATAAGGAAAAATTCCAATTTTAATGATGATGCCTTTGTCTGTAGTTTGGCATTGCACAATGATATCCAGATGGCCTTCGCGAAAAAAATGTTTGGCGAAAATATTACCATTTGAAGTTTTGTTTGTAAAATTCTTTTTGAGTGACCCAATTAACCGATTTTAATGATAATTTAGTGACAACGGCAAAAGCTGTGTGAAGAATCATCTACTCGTTTTATTAGTTTTATTGTCGGAAATAGACAGAATAAAAGAACGACTGCTCCGAATGACTACAGCATTGAACCGAGTCCACTAAACGAATCATTTAAAAAGAGTAAGTATAAGTTTTATGGACAACTGAGCACTAAAACTCTCCATAAGTGAACGCTTCATCGCAAGTGATCGTCACTTTTAACAAAACTCAGATGTAATACTTATTATTGGCAACTTTATTTTACATTTAAATGACAAATTTTTGAATTGAACCCAATTTGAATTTCTGTATTAGGTCTATGCACTCTGTACTCTTAGTATAAATACTTGGCATACTTGGCATCGCATTCAAGCGTGCTAGACAAAAAAAGATTTCAACTTACTGAGATCAATATAACCGTGACGACAGTTTTTGTTTTCACGTCATTTTAACGCAATATCATTTTCATTGGCACTTAATTTCATTTTCAAGCAAGGAATTCGTTTCGTATTAAAGCACTGTTGCGACTAATATGTTGCGACTGGTTGAATATGTAAGTCCAATAATTTTGTTTTCATGTCTTCAATATAGAGCTGGTCTATTTTTTGTGCGTTTTGGAATAAACTGAGAGAGATTATCAGAAATCACGGAGGAGGAAAAAAGAACCAGCTAATCCAAGTCACCTCAAGAGAATCTCTTCAACATTTTCTATGCACTCAGAACGAGTGCTTCCAGAATTGTGCTTTGATCCTCCCAATTCGGTTTGAATAAAACGGCCTTTTCGAAAGTTTCCGTCTTCGTTACCCGCACAACATTTAACGTTAGGTGCAACAACTTAAATTGAAATTTTGGTCAAATAAACCTGTAATTAAAAAGCATTACAGTTTTCTTTAAGAACTCATGCATCTCTTCCAATTTTGATGATGATTGTAAAAAAAACTTGTACTAATTAAAAACGAACCAGTTACTGAGCAGATGAGTATCAACATGTTTGAATTGACTTAAACAGGGTAAATGCAAGCATCATAGCAAATCCAACTGCCAGAGGGAATTAGACAGTAGGCCATATACACTGCCGCTGACAAAAGTTTTGCAAAAGATTCACTGGAATCGGATAAATTGCAGTAATTTAAAAATATAAAAAAGGAAGTTTCTTCGGCACAGGAGAAGTGCGACGTGTTTTCTTTGATTTGTCGGAAGCAAGTGTGATGCTAAAATTAATGAGCCCATCCATATTTATAGTTTCGAGCTGTTTTAGTGGTATTATCAATGCTTCATTTAACAAAATTTACGTAAATTTTAAGATAATAGGAATCAGTACTCAGGCATTTGCGTTCTATTAGTGAACAGTCCTTCAGTAAAATTCCGGTTAGTTTAGTAGATTAATTCATTGAAATATTTCCTTGGTGTTGTTCAAAAATTCATGAATTCCGAAATAAACCCTATAAGCTTCGTGTGCTCAAATATAATATTTGCTTAATCTAGGTATTCCTATCGAGTTCCAACGGTTTTTCAAAATTGTAAGTCAATAGCGCTAAAGTTTTTATTTATGATTTGTAGTAGTTTTTTGTACACACTTTACAAGTTAACAAGCAAAATTACTGGTCTACCTTTTTCGTAGTTTCAAGGATCTAGAACGAAAAATATAAAAAGTATCAATTTCATAAAAAATAGGATCTGTGAAAAAATCTGAATACTTAAATAAATAAATAATTAATTGTTCTCATTTGTCAGATAATATTGCCGAAAATAGTCTTTAAGGGGTTACATACCTTTTTGTGCGAAAAATGTGGTGATCACTATTGAAGACCAATAGATCAACTAAAATCCCAAAACTCAAAAATTTCCATTAGTATATGATTATTCCTCGTACCTTAACGATTAGTTAAATGAATAATAATTTTTTCCTGCATTCGTGAACGTTTTACATAAAAAATCGCTGTTTTAAGCTATAAAAATTGTATTTCAAAAATTTCATCTGCAAAACAAGAATTTTTGCGTAAAAAAGGAATAATTAAGGTACGAGAAAAATTAATTACGATCAATTGTAAAACAAGTTGAAGAAAATCGGTTAAGTATTTTTTTGGCAATCGTGATCACGGAAAAACCATTTTTGAAAAAAAAAACGACATTTCGAGATAATCGAGTTAAAAATTTCAAATTACCACTGCTCTCGGTAAACGAAGCGCGCTTGGGAGTGCTGTAACATTCGATTTATTTCTCTTATCTCTATAAAAATTTGGGAAAATTTTCTTTCACAAGGAATTGTACTTTCAGATAAAGTAATAACACATCGATTTTTTGAAAAATTAAATGGTATGTAACCCCTTAATGTAATATCATTTAAAATGAATATATTTTAAATTTGAGTTAAATGGGAGTTAAACCGTTTCTCCGCATCAAAAAATCTTCTACCTGATCCGAACATTTATAGCGAATTTCGACATTCTCTTGTATAAGTATTTGTACTTCAATAATTGAAGACCAAATAACACTGAGTCTTAATGAGCTAAACCAAAAAGAAACGACCGAAAGTGGTTACGAAACTATGAAGAACTAATGACGAAGTCGAAAATAATCGTTGAAGTAATTTCTAATTTTGATCTGTTGGCAGCGTAGTTAATGTTGCGCATTTCAGTCTGCAGCAGTGTTCGAGGACGGAGGACACGGGATGGTGCGTACAGGTTAATTTGTGATAGGAGATCGGTAAAATCATATTCAGCCAGAAGAACCTAAACACGAACGTAGCTTGCGACGCGTGTCTACGATTTTCTAAAGTGCGTAGTCCTTATAATCGATAACGGTCTTCGTATGGTGGCAGGTTCAGCGGATCGTTCGAAGGCAATTGACGTTATGCATATTGTGTGAGTCTGCGCTGGACAGCTTCACTTCTTTAGCTCAGAGTTGCACGATAGGGGCACTCACCAGATGACGTTTGCAAACTCCAACGGCGAAAATTGTAACTTGTAAACAGTGGCGGATGTAATTCTGGAGAAAATTTTGAATAGGATGTAAGTAATATTGACAACCTTTCTTTGTTTACTTCCTCTTTCATTTATTATAACGTCACTATAACACTTTGCACTAATTTACCAGTACATATCGAAAACCGATGGTTGTTACTAGAATATTATGCAAACAATTGAGTAGTAAATGTTGAAACGACCGAAGAGAATGGCCCCAAAGAGAATCTCTCATTGTTACTTACGTCCTTACGTTTTCTCTAGAATTAAAGTAAAATGCGTCATTTTTTCCCTCCAAGAGAAATGCTCTCTGGACTCCCTAAAAATGGGTGGCATGTTTCTTTTCACTCGGGTGCTGTCAGTTCAATCGAAGATGGCGTCAAAACAGCAAGCACTCCGCGAACGTGTTGTACGGTTTTATGAAACGGATGATCATCGTGGTAAAAAGTTTACGGTAGATCACTTTCGAGACGTGTCCGTGAGTACAGTTTACCTGATCCTGGTATCCCTGAGCGTGGAGTGGAAGGCCGGTAGAGCCCGTCCGGCGAAGATAATGACGAAGAAGAAGAAGGAAGCATTGAAAAAGCTGTTCGACAACAAGGACGGAACGAGTTTGCGTGACGTCGGCCGGAAATATCAATGCTCCCATACCTTGATTCACCGAACCCTCAAGATGGACGACATCATCTGTCGGAAGAAGACTCGATCCCCCAAGTACACGGACGAGAAGATAGCGATCCTGAAATCGCAGTCCCGGTGGATGACGAAGAACTACCGCGGTACGTCGTTTGTGCTGGACGACGAAAGTTTCTTTCCGCTCCAGAAAATCCACATTCTGGGAAATGACAGCTACTATTCCAGCAGGTTTAAGCATAAATTTGTAAAAATTATGCTTTGCATCGCTATATCGGACAGAGGTATTTCAAAATCGTGGTTCAAGTCGAACGGTCTGGCCATCAATCAACAAGTGTACCAGCACGAGTGTCTTGAGAAAATTCTTCTGCCGTTCTTAAAGGAGATCATGCGGATTGGAAGTACGTCTTCTGGCCAGATAAGGTATCTTCCCATTACGCCAAAAAGACGCTAGAGTATTTTAAGCAGAAAAAGATATCGTACGTGCCGAAAGAAAGGAACCCGACCAACTTACCCCAGTGCCGTCCCATTGAGGATTTTTTCGGCTCCCTCGGTACCCAAAGTTTACAAAACTTATTGGCAGGCCAAGGATACGAAGCAGTTGATCACCAGGACTGGAATTGTATCCAGAAGATGGACGCCAGTGCCGTGCAGCACTCTTGTGAGAGCATCGCGACTAAGTTGCGTCGTACGGATGACCAGGGCCCTTTCTTCAATATTCATTGATGTTTTTACCTTTCTCATAAAAATAGACTAAACAATCACTCCAAAAATCAACTTTTCAACAGAGGCAACAGTTCGTCGAGATCGCAAAATGACTGTGTGTGCATGTATGTGTGTGTCAAATAATGTCACTTACATTTCTCAGAGATGGCTGAACCGATTTGCACAAACTTAGTTTCAAACGGTATAATGCTCCCACGCTATTGAATTTTTAGTTTATCGGACATCCAGTTATGGAGTTACAGGTTAAAGAGTGCAGTCACACAGTAAATTCCCATATAAACTGGTAACCCTATGATGTCCGAATGATGTAATTCATATTCAAATACGTCCATCATTACTTAGATTCGCGGGTCTAGATCACTAATAACCATCCAAAGTAGGTTTGATCACATTGGCCACATATGACGATTCTTGGTGCCCCCGGGGAACTGGGTAAGCTTCTAAGCTAATGTCACACCCATTTTCCAGCAAACTTTGAACCAATTTTTACAAATATAATACTCCCATTGACTGCTATTGAATTTTATTCACTTCTGACTTTTGGTTCCGGAGTTACAGGTTGGTTATTGCGGTCACATAGGAAGTTCACATTAAAACCGGTACAATCGTAATATCTCATAGGTTAAACACAATGAATTTGTACTTTTTGATAACTTCATTGTTGATTTAGTCATAAACATCCAAATGGTATATAAACTTCAAATGGTAATTTTTGTGACAAAAACTTCGTTTTCGCGAAATACATCCGTCTTTAATTTTGAAACATTACAATTTACCTAAATTTGGGTAGTCCATTTAAAAAATTTCGTCTTTATTGGTTTCCAGAGACATTTCGTGCAATCATTTAATGCGGCATGGTAAAAAAATGTATGACGCGTACTAATCCATACACGTTTAAAAGATGATAACAGTTTCCATGCTCATCTATTTGGCATATTCACCAATCGAAAAAAAAATATATTAAATGCTTTCTTTGCAAGGTAACGTTTATTTAAAATTGCATTCAAACCTAAACATTAAAATGAGTCGAATCTATAAATATTGGCGGTACAACTTATATTAAACCCCTTCAAGTGTGATAGATGAGATAGAAAACTTATCGCATGTTTCCGTGGCCCATAATTTGCCTATGCGTTTATCGTTTGTCCACAAATTGGTCGGTGTTGAATCGGACCGGACCAAAAGACACTGTATTGGTTTCGAGGAAAACGAGTTCGCAGTTTTTTTTACGTTATAATTCTAAATAAATTTTTGCTATAATTCTTGCTTATGGTAGCATATTTCAAATCTGGCAACAGTATGTAGTTGAAAAAAAATCTTTGTCCAGAGCTACCATTATCTTCCTTTTCGAGTTTTACGACGCGTAGAATAAATTCATATATTTTAATTATTTTGTTACAGCATCAGAAGAATGTTCTGCTTGTGTTCAGTATATTTTAATAGTTGGTTCCGCAAAATTGTAGAATATTTCTTGGGTCCAACTTACGGGCTTGTTAGGAATCTTCGGAAAAATCGAAGTTTTAGATTTAAAACGTTTGATTTTCTTCGAAAATTTTAATTTTGGTCTCAAATTTAACCCTAGAACGTTGCATTTGCATTTTCCACCCTAGAACGTTGCACTGGGGTACAAATGTACCCCACGGACATGCTCCACCGCCTAGGAAACGAATCTCTGCTCGCAAAGGTAAATTGCGTGCGAAAGATTCAATGGAATTACATTAAAATGTTATTTTTTATTATTTATTTTCTTTTAAATGCTCACGCAACGAGCCGTGTCAAATGAACGAATTGAATTGAAAAAAAATGTACCCCACGCGTTTAATATGGCAAACAAACGAAATGTATAATACGTCATTTTCTTCGTTTTTTAATTTCGCAAATAGCAGCTTAATTGAAAATACTGAATTTATTGAATCAATGTTACATAAATTGGTTTGAACAAAAAAGTGAAAAGATCGCACGAAATTTACTACAACTTTGCGAATTTTTAAACGATTTGAAAAAAAAATCAAATGATTCTAAAAGTTGAAAGAATGCTCTAGAAACGGTATAAAATGGAATTTCCATATTTTTGAAAAAGTGCAACTATTTGGAAGAGTGCAAGTTTAAAAATTGGGTTTTAGAAAAGACTTCGAAATATGGAAAAAATTGAACTGAAAAAAATATTTCTGACCAGTAGTACATTAGTAACACGTAACGTTAACGTTACAGCAGTTACTGTGCGCAAATTATACTTGCGAGCCATTGCTTTAAAAAAATCTATAAAAAACAAACAATCAAAATCAGCAAAAATGGGAAAGATTTGTTTTCTACTTCAAAATAAATTGAATTAATTGAATAAATAATTAAAAACGATTATACTATACGTATATACTATACGATTGTTACTTACGCAGTAAAACAACTAGTATTTAAACTGGTATTGTCACGAGTCACATTTCCACTGACATCACGAAACCTGACGAAACGCTAACGGCAACCGTACACTGGGGTACAAATGTACCCCACGCCAACTTTGATACCTGCTTCCACTAAGGCTATAAGCAAACTGTCTATACCACCTTTTCCTGCTCTTACTAGGAACTCTAAATTGAATTATGGTTAAACCCAGATTGGTAAATGCCGAACTCTCGTCTTCATACGACTCCAAAGAAGGCGTGGCGTACATTTGTATCCCAGTGCAACGTTCTAGGTTTTAATTTTGAAGGTAGTATTTCTTGCCTCAATAAAGAATGAAATGGTCTACATAAAATTCTTCGAGAACTGTTTGAAATTTTGTTTATTACATTAATGAAAATATCATTTTCACCATTTTGATAAGTCAAATAACTTCATGTTCTGAAATATTTAGACTCTATATAAAACATCGCGCAAAATCCCAATACTGCATCATTGCCATGTGATAATTGAAAAAGTACTGAAACACTAAAAATTCGAAGAGGCCAAATTGACTGCCGATGACTGTTTCCAAATCGAATTATGACTTAGTTGTCTTTCTGTCTAGCCTCCATTTCAAAAGTACAAGTGGACAATCTCAAATAATTCAATGGGTTTTGAAAATTTATAAGAAAGTGGAATTATTACATTTGCATGAATTTTTGTTTTAGATCTCTGGTCAACTTTGAATCCATATTGCCCAAATTATTTATCAACCCCAAATTATAATTTCTGCCAAATTTCGGTTCCCATCTTCTAGGAAGGTAGCTACCCTGCACAGCTACTGCCCAAATCTAGCCGGCCAAAACAGGTAGGCTTTTTGCTTCGCCTTTGTTTTCATTCAAGGCGATCGTGTTTCAGGAAAACAAACGACGCGTTTATGTGTGCACCGTTTTTGTAGTAGAAGTAGGGGCCGCGCTACATCCACACCGACATAGCTTTTTGTTTTATTGCTCGCAAAGCTAGTAGTTCCGTGTACATATGCATTTTTCCCTGCGACTGCCGGACCACGGACGAATGGCAAAAGGGTTCCCTTTCTAGGAATCGTGTAGTTTTTGTTTTTTTAGGATTCTTACCCGTTTCGCCATTCGTTCCTTTTTGCGCTGTCGATTGGTGTGCCGTATGTCGAAGGTTTTCCCCTCGTCGACCGCACCCGACGAACCGGCGAACCGCCGTGTACCGTCACGTCGAGCCCACGGGTTTTGCCACGGTTGAGCTAATATGGCGCGGAGAGTCGTGCACGCGTTTGATTTCTGTTCCGATCGAAGAAGGCCTGCAAGCAAGGGTGTAACTGGCTGCTCTGATTGGCTGTGATAAGGACCCATTCGATGAACGCTCTGCTGTTGCTGGCTGCTGCTGCTGCTGCTGTTGCTGCAAGTACCGTCCCGGCGTTCGGCATGGTAAGCATCGCCGACCGCCGAAGGGGGACCTGACTGTATGCGAAACAAAAGCACGAGGGAGCAGTGGCTGCACTGCTGGGCCGCAAAACTGTGAGTGGTGGGCGGAGCTAACTAGAGATGGATAGCGGCTGTTGTTGTGGTCGTAGGCGTATCTTTCTTGCCTGTCGATAGGAGGACTACTTTGTTGCTGGCAGCGATGTTCGAGTGAGAAGCATGTCCTTAGGCTTTGCGATGGTAACGGAGGGGTGCGTATGGTTACTTTGTATCAATGTAATTAGTAAAGAGAAAGGGCAGTCGAATGCAAATAATGTCAATGACTTGACAGCATATAATGAAGTTCAGTTTTTTTTATAAAAAATCAACGGTAGGTTGCTTCCTTCTTCATTCTTTTCAAACACTCTTCGTTGTAAGCTACTGTTATCTTCCCATTCTGCTGACTATGCAGACGATTGGAATAGCTTGACCCAGTTCGCAGAAACTCCAACGTCCACTTTTCGTTCTTGGCATGCAAATCACAACACACACGAAAATGTGGGGTGCCAACAAGTCAAATTGCATAATTTGCCCCAATTTAACTGGCGCATTAAGAGTGCACCGCCTGTTCTGCCACGGAACCATTCCACCCTCGGCTCGCTCGTTACGGGGATGCGTTGTGTCGTCGGACAGCATGTGTATCACCTGCGGATGGCCCTCCGCACTGCGTGAAATGATTGGTTTGCTAAGTGCAGCATTGGCCTACCTCGTCGTTCCGCGACAGCCGTGCTTTGCACTTTTCAGTTATGCCGCCAAAACAGCGCCGACGCCGACGCTCAGCCAGATGCGGCAACAAGTGCGTTTCTCACGCTTGCGTTGGTTGCCAACATCGCGATTCTTTTGATGCGATGCTAATATACAGTGCAGGGTCGTTTATTTGGAACATTCGGAATGACAGCAGCACTTTGAGAGTGCAGCGGGAAGGGTTGGGGTTTATCGTTCATATGGAAATTGGGTCATGTTTCAGGTTTGTCAATGTCTGTATAAAAAATAAATGATTTTATCTCTGTTTGATAGATTAGTAGCAACGTATCTTTATATAATCAGATATCAGCACAGAAGAGCGAAAATGCCAACGCGTTAAATTGAACCACTACCGAGGTGATTCAAAGTGCGCCAATACTTTGCTGCCGAGCTTAGTTATCTTGAAACAAAAGCTTACCACAGTAGAAAAGGAGTAATTTTCTTTATTGTTTTTTTTTAAAGATTGACTTCGGTAATGTTTGTAATTCAGACAATCCACTTGCTTAAATTAGTTTAGGTTAGGTTAATCGAAATCGTTACGAAGCATGAAACCGGGTTCTTATCGGTAGTTCTAGTCATTTGGTCCCGATCCAGACGTAGAGCAGACTACGACCTCTTAATTCATTGCCAGCTCTTGAGTTCCTCAGAGCAGAAATCTTGATCCTATTTTTACACTACCTTAATATCTTAAACCATTATTTACCGACGACTTTAAACATTCACGCTTCATCAAAACGCCTGCTGATTAGAGTTGTGGTACCGGTAATACCGGTACCGAAAATCCCGGAAATACCGACCCGTTTCTGGTACCGTAACACTGAACAATATCCAGTACCGGTATTTTCGGTTCTATACAATTTTTTATGACAAATATGTTAACTCTGCAGGGGGATCTGTTTCAAAATATCGGTCTGCAAGATAATGTTTAATTATATTAATTTTCCTTCTAGATAAATCGTTGAGATAACATCTTTGTGGGGGATTAAGGTGGGGCCATCATCATAATAATTCTTGAAGTTAAAGTTTTATTAGCGACATTCTGATTGGTTTCCATTATTCACTGGGTGGCGCGTAATAAGACTATGGTCTAAGTCATGTCTGTATTTGGTTTGCTCTTAAACGTTTATCTATAAAAGAACGAACAGCGATTTAGTAGCTAACAGATTTAGATTCAAATGGGGCGATTTGTAATTATTGGTGATCGGAAAATTCAGCAAAACTCCATAGTTTACAAGAAAGCAAGGAGCCTTGATATGCATTAGAGAATGGTAGGCAAACGACATAAAGGTCGAAACCAATTTTCAGAAAAGCAAGAGAGGAAATGCGATTAACCTGCTCGGATTTACTGCCATTCTCGCTTTGATTTACTGTTGTTAATAGGGTTTCATACATTTAACATCTGTTCAAGTCGACGAAAGTCGCACCACTTAGCAGTTATTGATTTCAAAGTGTCCTAGATTTCGAAATAAAAGAAGGTGCTATATACGAAAAATATCTTCTGCGAAATAAGACTTGCCATTCCGAAGCAATTAAAAACAATAAACATGTTTTTGATCAGCACAAATCAATCATCTGAGAATAAGATCATCAGTTTGAGCATTCAATTTCAGTTTGAAGCTTTTTTCGATTTTTTTAAAAAAATATTCGAGTACCGGTACTTTACCGGTACTACCGGTACTGAGGGCTTCAGTACCGTAGTACCGGTTCTCGCCAAAAGGGTCGGAACTGCGAACCCTACTGCTGATCTTGATTTTTTGTAATCTCAATAGTACACCTCCATGAATTGGTGTAACATAAAGAGGCTGGAGTTGAGTGCCTCCAAATTATCTCTTTCATTCGTAAATATTAAAATGTCAAGTTTGACTATAATAAGGACTTAGAATTTCTGCAAGATTCCTAACTGAACTTTGAGGAACATATAGAATACACTAATTCCAAAGCTTCTAAGTCCACCCGTTTTGCCTAACGTACATTTGTCCAATTCGCATTTCGTCGTCTTCCTCGGCGGGATCCATTCTATCTCCAGAGGCACCACGATCGCTGTTAACTGTGACTACCCATACACTCTTCCGAGTTCTTCGAACTCATCGATTCTTCCGTCTTCTCATTGCCAAAAGCAATTACGGCTACAGAGATGATTCATTCGCTAGTATGTGTCATCTACTCAACCGATATTCTGATGTCTTTGAATTTTACCTTTCTCGTTACGTTTCCAAGCAATTGTTTGGCGATTCCTTGCCAAGTTGGCTTTTGTGCCAGTGATAGCTACATGTTACGATAAGTATAGTGGTAGTGTCAGCACGGTTTTTACGCATAAGCATACTGGGCTTGAGCCAGAGGCCTCGGGATTTTTTGGGAGCGCACACATAGGTTGGAATAAAATCATCCTAAGGACTGTATTCCAAAATAGATACTCGTGCTCAATTTTTTGTAACTCTTCAGCATGTGGATGATAATGGATTGATTGATAACAGCTCCAAATCGCACATTGCAGCGTATGCCATATGGTCAAGGCATTTAGAGCGTATAAGACAACCAATTGGAGTAATGGTATCGGCAGGAAATTTGAACCAATTCAAACATTTCAATTTATTTTGAGTATAAAAAGTGAAAAAATGTGGAATACACGTATGCAAGTTCGAAAGGGCACCGGACCGAAGTGGCAACGAAAGTAGGGTGGTAAAGGTCGCCAACGAAGCTATATAAAAAGTGGTAGAATAAGGTGTCGAAATCCACCAAACAATCCTTGTTTGGCAAGCGATCCGCGGATGTGGCACAATAATTCAAGTCTAAATTGTACATGGGGCAGACAATGGATACATAGTAATAGTAATATTGATTTAAAGAAAATCCAATTATTACCTATATTAGGGCATTGCAAAACAAATTTTTTTTGAAGTCTCAACGGCCCCCCCTCTAATATTGTGACAAATGTCAAAGTAAGCTCAGATGCCAAATTCACAACATTTGGACAATTCTAGACTCCCGCCCACTTCGCTTGAAATTTTTGAAATTGGTGCTATGGGAAAATGTGGAGAAAAAATATGTCAAATGCTGTAACTTTTGAAGTAGCAATCAGAAAATTACAATTTATACCTCTTTTTAAAGAAAATAATCTTAGTATAGGAATGGTGATATTCCTGTTCTTATAAAAATACGGGAAAGTGGGCTACTGGGTCATTTTTTAAATTTTTCTGCTCCGTGGTGCAAACCATACATATTTTGCAGTTTTTCTAATGTGAAAAAATCTCAGGAATCGAACGGAACCTTTTGGACCTTTGTCCGAATACGAAAAGTTGGGGTTATAGGGCCTTTTGTCATTTATATTAAATTTCATAATTTTGTCGTGCATATATCTCTATTATTCTTCTTTCAATTTTAATAAATTGTACCTTGTTAAACGTGGAAAATTTTTAGGAATGCGACAAAAATAGATTCGCTTGCGTTAAAATTCAAAAACATAAAATTTTTTGACATTAACTCTACAAACCATTTTTTTTTTTCATTAAATGTCCTAATACCTCAACTTCACCTATTTTTCCAGGTATGAAACTTTTCTGATGTGATTCCTAAGCGCATTTTTCACTATACGTAGTAAATAAAATAGAAATTTTGTTGTTAAATGGAGTTAATATGTGCGATTTTATGATAAAAATGTGAAATCGAGACTATATTTCAGATAATTTGATGTTTCTGAATTTTACCTGTAACGAATCTATTTTTATTTTGTTCCTAAGGATTTTCCACGTTCAACAAGGTACAATTTATTAAAATTGAATGAAGAATAATAGAGATATATGCACGACAAAATGATGAAATTTAATATGAATGACAAAAAGTCCTATAACCCGAACTTCTTGTATTTGGACAAAGGTCAAAAAGGTTTTGTTCGATTGCTGAGATTTTTTCACATTAGAAAATCTGCAAATATGTATGGTTTGCACCATGGAGCAGAAAATTTTAAAAGTAGGGGATAATGGGGTCAAAATGACCCAGTACCCCACTTTCCCGTATTTTTATAGAAACAGGAATATCTTTATTCCAATACTGAGGTTATTTCCTTTAAAAAGAGGTATAAATTGCAATTTTCTGATTGCTACTTCAAAAGTTACAGCATTTAATATATATTTCCTCCATATTTTCCCATAGCACCAATTTCAAAAATTTCGAAAGAAGTGGGCGGGAATCTAAAATTGACCAAATGATGTGAAATTTGGCATCTGAGCTTACTTTGACATTTGTCACAATATGAGAGGGGGGGGGGAAGCTTTGAGAATTCAAAAAAAAAATTTGCAATGCCCTAACCTACATTATTTATATCTTTCGCCTTTTGTTATATTCGTCATCTATGGAAGCTGTTTCGGTTCCGAGCGTTTCCATTGAGCAGATGATCGGACTATAATGAAATTAAAACGCTTGTAAGGACGTAGCCAGGTGTGTGGGAATGAGCGGGTCTACGTCATTGTGGATTATGGCGAAAACGGATACGACAATGGATGTGCTCATTACTGCAACTCAGGTGATTGTGCTATGCTATGCTATGGAGCAGTCAATGAAAACATCTACAAATACGAATGTCTCTTTAACCATTTCTTGTGGTCTTGCAAATCCCCGACGCTATTTTGGCGGGATATGTAGGGTGACCATACGTCCTGGTTTCCCAGGACATGTCCTGGTTTTTCAATTACTGTCCTGGTGTCCTGGGAAGTCGAGGAAAACGCTTGATTTGTCCTGGTTTTTTCCATGTAAGCCTAAAATATTTTTCTTTATTGAGTTTTCGCTTTATTTCCTGTTGTTCAGATCGCAGTCATTTTTTAATCTCTCGACTTTATTCTCTTACGTGGAAATTGAATGGGAAAAGAGCAGGTCGTTCGTATGTACATAGCATATTAATGACCTGCAGTCCGTTTACAAGGAAACTTGACAGCCGAACAAATCGAAATGATTCCAGCTTCTTCCTGGCTTAAATCGTCTTTCAATCCGGCACCCGAAGAATTCCTTTTGATGTCTCTGAGAAGACAAATCGAAGTTTGACTTTGCTTCATCTTGAGTTCTCTTTTCAGAGGATTTTTTCGTCTTACTGAAAATACGCGAACATTTTTCTAATTCATGAAAAGGGAAATGACAGAACATCAATAACTATCGTGAAATAACTTCATTAAGGGCCGATTTCTTCACCCTCGCTTTATGCTTATGCCAGGCATAAACGCACTGGTGAACCTGGTTTAAAAGTTAAACGAACGTGAAGAAATCGTGCCCTAAGTGCTCTCTCTCTCTAGCTGGTGATTGAGGAGCCAATTCAGGGTCAATGGAAACAGTACCCAATCCACGATTAACATGGCTTCACGCCTGGACGCTGAACGACGACTAACCTGCCGAGTTTAGCATCCTACATGTCAGGGAGTATGGAAGGTCGCGCTCAAACTGATATTATTTACACCAACCGATCCGCTGTTTTCATATAACAAGTGATAAAATGGAGAAATTTGTAATCAACGATAGTTTTTGCAGCTGTTTCGATCCTAAATTTCAGATCGATATAAATAATAATTGTCATTGGCGATGGCCAGGTACTTATTTTTAAATCAGGAATAGCGTAGAAAGCTACTTGGGACCGTTTACGTTTCTGGCTTACTTCAATAACGTGTTTTAGTGCTGGAAACTCCTCGCCTGTCCTGCACAGACGATTTCGTTTCATCCGCTAAATTCATGATTGCCGATTTTCCCAACAACATCATGTAGCATTCGCTGCTGGCTATGAAGCAAAAACTGTGTGTTTACTGCCGCAGCTCTGTCTGCCAGAACCTAGAACTTTTTAGCTGCCGAAAATCTGGGGAGAAGGCACAATGGATTAAGAGATGATGGATGGAGGTAGTTCCCTTTGAACTGTCCTGGTTTTTTATTCGCTTGATATGGTCACCCTAGGGATATGGTATCATTCACTATGCCTGGACCGTCTTAAACTGATACAGAATCATTCATGTTGTGGTTGTACTACACTCAACTCTATCGAAAAAGATGGAGCCGTCATGAAGAAAAATGTTTGTAATACCCTAAAAAATATACCTGTAAAAGTATGATTGAAAGTGTCTGCACAAGTCCCTAGGAGGTTCAATGAAGCAATGTACAAGACAGTTGCAGGATTTGTGCTACGATCATACTGATCAGGAAGAATTCTTCCTGACTGGAGTTCGAATGTACAACGACTTGCTTATGAAATCAGCACCTGTACCTTTCCACACTGAGTGCCTATCTCCGAGACCAGAAAAGCTATCCAGATATTAATAAGATCGATATTAACACATCACATGAATCGGAGGCGCCATTTGTACCTCTTTCACAAAAGAAGAAATGGAGAAACCACTGGCGACGAATTGGGTAGTTGGCTTGCTACATTTTCCCGAACTGGTGAAAATAAACAAATGCTCTAAATATCTGCCGGAATAAATAACAAAAATCAACCGCACCAAAAATTCGTGCGAAATGGGAAAATATGGCAACGAATCGTCGTTTCTATTATTGCAATATGCAGTACGAGCTTAAAAAATGAACGACACTTAAGAAAACAAAATAATGTAAGTTGATTCCAAGGGTTGTGGTATTCGACCGTCTGTACGCGAAATGAAATATGTATTCAAAGAATGAATGTACCTTTCTCAAAGTTGGAAGTCGACTCTGTCCAGTTTTAGTAAATCTGAAGCATTGAGAACAACACAAACGAAACAATGTAATTGTATTGTAAGCTCGGTCATCTAAATTTTGAATTACTACGCAAACAAAATAGTTTCAAGTTGAATTGGATTGACAGATTACTGCATGTTTTTCATAAATTGTAACGGTGTAACGTCAGAACAATTATAGTGGCATATTCAAATGAATTCTCTACATTATTGTAGTTTGTATGGTATATATTTTTGGAACAATGAAGATCCAATAGCTTTAGAACTAGGTTAAGAAAACCCCAAAAATATTGGGGAACCCGGGGCTTTTCGGACCTACTTAACCCTTTCATGCCCAACTTTTTTCTGGTGCATGTAGCATTTCAAAACTACTTTTTCTTGAAAACGGTGGGGTCAAGGAACACGAAAAGCTATTTTTCATAAAGATAGGTGCTTCCCTCACAGTGCTAGAAGCTGCTCTTTTTTTACCTTCTAATGCTCAATACAACTCTCCTAGAATATTTGCAATAGTCCACTTGCGTAGAAAACGTAGCCAAAGACACTCTAAATTGATAAGTTTTATTACTTTTCAATAATATTGCAACATAACGGAGATATATGAAAAATTATTTTTTCGTCGTCAACGTAAACTGTCCCTGGCAGCACTGCTCCATTGGAATTCAATCAGACTAACTGCAATAACTTCAGTTCTAAAGCTGATCCTTGTAACTGTTAGTACTCAAATGAAAGGCAATAGTCACATTTATTAGCCTTACTTGTTTTTGTGAGCAAATTTTGCCTCAAGCAAAACTTATAGCTGTTTAAAAACGTTGTTGTCCACAAACAACATGGGCATGAATGGGTTAAGCAAATCGCCCTTTTAGGTGGATAGATGTGAAAAAAGTTACCGGTTAAAACTCCTAATTGTTAGTTTGAAACCTCAGCTACATTTTGGTGCCAAAAAAGGTTCATTTGCACCACTCAATGGCAGCGCTAGGCGACGATTTGTAAACCTCTACGTTTTTTCATCCTTTTACAATGTAGGGGTAATTCGGACCGTAATTTTTATTTAATTTTTTACAATGGAATTATGTTTACCTATGAAATATTTATTGGAGAGACTCCTTAAGAAGCAAAAAAAATGCATTACAAAAATTTAATCTGGTATGTCACAGCTGTCGATCGGCGGCCCATGTATTTCCTTTGCTGTGACGTGTGCAATGGTGTGCGCAGCCGCAAACCGCTGAACAGTGGTTGACGGAATAGGGGATTCGAATAGCCGCTCATATCGCACAAAAGTGGTGAGCCTCTCGATAATATCTCTGTTTTCACCCAAACAAAAATAATTCCATAAAATAGGAGCCTCAAGCTTTCAAAAACATTTATCTTTTATTTTTTCACTTTTATTCGTTGTTTTAACCACGATTTTTCCATTATAATGAATTTTGTTTTGAGAATGGCAAAACAACGAAACACGTTGTATCTCCTTTCCACAAAGAACAAAGAATCAAATCCTCAAAATTACTGTTTTAGAATAGCGGTTCCACGAATATGTACGATAGTCAGAAAGTCTTGCTATTTTTTGAGAAATCGAGGGGGTCCGAATTACCCCCACTGTCTTTATAGCCCCGGGTTCCCCTATATAATACGAACGAACGACAGTCAACATTTTTGTTTGGCTATTTTGTCCAATATGTGTGTTTTAAAAAGTTTGGTAGTTTAGTAATAGACTTCTGAAAAAAAGCAACATTTGCCCGTCTGTTAATGAAGTTTGGCAACTACTGACACAGAATAACCCCGATATTAAGAAAGTCAAATTTAGCATGTGAAAACCGTACTGAAGTATTCAAAAAATTATAAACAGAAGTGAGCTTCGTGTAACGTTATACAGAAAACGATTCTTAACCTTTTTCCTACTACGAACCGCTTCGAAATCACTTTCAGTTGTTGCGGATCCCACAGTCTCCTACGAAAAAAATACTGGAAATTCCAGTACACACCCGAAAAAATCTATGTGGACCACCAGCAACTACTTCGTGGCCCCCAGGGGTTCGCGGATCCCAGGTTGAGAATCGATGCATCAGAGAGTTTGTACGGAGACAATTTAGTCTGAGAATTTAGTTATTAACATTTTTAGATCAACTACGATCATCTTCAGGTTTTCGTTTTGATTCCTATTCTAATTTAAACTTGGCTAACAAATTTCGCTAAAATTTGGAATAGAATTTCAGGGTGACATGGAAAAGACGTGCCTTTGTTAGAATTTTTTGATCAGCTGTTTATACCTGTTGAATTATAGTGTTCAATAGTACCCAAAGACCCCTAGTGGTCTTAAGATGGTCCTGATGTTAGCTGTAAAAATGTATCATTAGGATGTTTATATTCTGTTGGTACAAAAGATGAAGAAGTTTTATGCCTGCTGAAAATAGGGTTTGAACGAAGCCTGTTCCGAATAAATATAAAGTCAAATACAATAGCAAAAACAAATTGTCATCATATCTTCAATAACATAGTTAATCACAAAAGTTAACAAATATTGTTAATTAGGCAAATGTGCCATATGAATTAGACGTATCATCACAGACTAACAGACATAACACTATGAGGGAATTCTCTCAAAAAACATCGATCCGGAAATTTTTCCAGAACACTAGCTCCACCTTTTATTCGCAGTCCCAAACACTCATTTGCTGGTGGGTTATCCCTCAGATTTAATAATAATTTTTCACTAGTGGTCTATCCCCCATACGCTTGCTCATATGTCAGTGGCGCCATAATTGTAAATGTGGCCACAGTCCCAACTACAAATATATTTAAAATGACCGTTAAAGCGGGCGAAGCATTGTTTTCGAGTGTTATGTCTGTTAGTCTGTGGTATCATCTTAGAAAAAAGGCCGTGATTGCATCTTTTACTTTTCTTAACGGTTATAAAGATCATTTTGAAGTATGGGACAAAAAGCCATTTTTTAAAGAAATTTTTTTTTCTAGTTCCATTTGGGGAACCAAACAACTGTGAAGAATTGAGGGGACTATTGATTATCTCCGGCGTCCTGCATGGCGTTTAGATCTTTTATGAAAATTAGGAAAACCATTTCTAATGTATTTTCATTCCTAAAGACCAGGATTAAACTTAAACATTAGAATCAATTATGCTGCAGTATAGTCCAGGAAACGCCTCCCAGGTTTACCTTTGGATGTTACACAAATAACCACATTGTTTGCTAACAATGCACTGCACTGTGGCGAAACGCGAACGCTTTGAAGTAGTTATCCTCCAATGAGAGATATCCGGAGAGAAAAGCAGCCCTTATACGTGCAGTATTTTTGTCAATACTAGAGAGTATAAACAAAAGTATTGAACGTGTAAGGGCCGCTAAAAGCAGACAAAATAGTAACCTTCAATTCCATTGTTAAAATGTAGCAGTGCTCCCAAAAAGAGATAGATTGGCTCGGCTGGCTCTACAATTTGACAGTTTTGCTACTTCAATATGGCTTCTACGCATATATCTTACTGGAGAATAACAAATTTGGAGTAACTATAAAACAAAAGCGTTGTTTATGCTTAAAGGTACATCATCAGTGAAGGCAAATGTACCTATCGAACATGTCAGTGGCTACCTATCGTGTAAAGTAAACAAATATTCTTCTTTCGGAGAATATGAAAGACAAGTATTAGTGTTGACAGAAATAATATTATGGCGAATTATTTCATTTGACTAAACAAGGCACTTTATTCATTATATAGTTATATAATTATTATTTTAAATTGTAACGACATATAATTAGCAAGGGACTGGAAGGTGAAGTATTTTTCAAATATTAAGAGCCATAGTACTCAAGGGAGAGCAAGGATTTGAAGTAAGAAAGTTTAGAAAAGCGTGGAGTAGGGTCAATGAACAAGCTTAGAGTTTCCCGGTTACTTAGCTTTTTGTCTTCTGCAGCGCAGGAGTCAGGATCTTTTGGCATTAAATGCGAATCACCTGAGTCTGCGGCATGTCCGGACAAGCGCAAAGTCAATTTAATGACTTATGCTGTCGGCTCCGACAGCATAAGTCATTATGATGCCAATTTACAATAAAATTTCATGTAACAATAAATTTCACTGTTCAGTAAAAAACTGATACAGTGCATTCACATTAAATTTTACTGTTTTCGAGAAAAAAATATATGGAAAAAAATTGATTTTTTTAATGTTAAGATACATAACTACCCCCCTTTTTCACTGTAAAAGTCTATTTTACATTGAAATTTACTGTAAAAACGTTAAAGTTTATTGTTTTTGTATTATAGTATAACACTATAACATACTGTAAATTATTGTAAAATTACTGTACTGTCACAGTGAAAATCATGGTTGTGTTACTGTACATTTCTATTCGGGTGTGCTTGTCAGAAGCGGCCCTTACATGTTCAATATTTTGGTCAATACTAGAGGGTCTTGACAAAAGTATTGTGCGTGTAATGGGGAAAACTAGTATTGATAATGTGCATTTCAAATGGGATTGACGTTTTGAAGTAATATTGTCAATACAGTGTATAGCCAAAAATATTAAACGCGTAAGGGCCGCTAGAGACATAGAAGTAGTCATCCTTTTATGTAGTGCTGCCAAGAGGGTGACATGGCGTCATATTATCGTAGTTAACATAAGAGCATTGTTTGTAAAGAAATAAACGAAATTTATTCTAAATACGACCGAAGAGCACTATTGTTTGCATCAAATCAAAGAAAGTGTGCATTGTTTTCGTTTGCTTACTGCAACTGCTGTTTGTTATTGACATTTCAAGCGATTTTGACGTTGTCACACTAACCCCCATCGATCGGTGGAAAATCGATGCTGCCTATTGTCCAACTCTGTATGTAGAGATAGACGTCAGTTGCCTGAGTGCTGCGCTTTCCTCTGTACGGGACTCTAATAATATACAGACTCGTCATGTCCTGTAGAATAAGTTTCTGGTGATTTTTACAGCATATTCGATAAAACAATATTTTTTCTAGTTTTTTCGTGTAATCTAAAGGTGTTAGATAATTTTGTCCGTATAATGGCCGATTCTCACACCAAACTTCCGCGGGCTATCCCAAAACTAATCGTTGACTTGAAGAAATCTGGTAAAAGCATGTCCAAAATTGCAGGAGTTGTGAATCGCCTACGATCTTCGGTGCAGTATGTACTTCAGAGCTTTAAGAAAACAAAATCCCTTGAGACAGCTCCCGGAAGAGGTCGCAAACCGAAGCTTACAGTTCGTCACGTTCGCATACTTTTACGTGAAATCAAGGAACATCGTAAACAGAGTGCTCCTAAGCTTGCAGATAGCCTGTTGCGGTACGACAACATAAAAGTCAACCTACAAAATATACGCAATGCCCTCCACGATAAAGGATATCGAGGATGCGTTGCGCGTAAAAAAATATCAAGCGGTTGGAACCCGATCAGAAACGCATAACAAAAATATTTTTATAACCATATCTCGCATTGTTACTTGTTATAAATTTCTGTTATTTTAACTACTAACGAGACCTAATTTATAACACAATATGTTATAAAAATTGTGTTCTGTTATAATCTTGTTATTTCGTTGTGATCGGGAATACACCCAAAAACATGTGGTAGAACCAGAGAATTTTTGGAACAACGTTATATTTACGGATAAGAGCAAATTTAATATTTTCGGGACTGACGGATTGGTTAGAGTATGGTGCAAACCGAATACTCAGTTAAATCCGAAAAATCTGCGGCCGACAGTAAAGCACGGCGGTGGTCATGCAAGTGGCCCAGGAAACTTGACATTTATCGAATTTACCATGGATAGATTCATGTATCTTGACATTTTAAAGAACAATTTAAAAGCTAGTGCGCAGAAATTGGGCCATGGAGATGATTTTGTTCAGGATAATGATCCCAAGCATTCTTCGAAGATTGTCAAAAAATGGTTGCTCCACAACGTAAAATCA
This sequence comes from Topomyia yanbarensis, assembly GCF_030247195.1. Lineage (NCBI taxonomy): Eukaryota > Metazoa > Arthropoda > Insecta > Diptera > Culicidae > Topomyia > Topomyia yanbarensis. The sequence goes on from NC_080670.1 coordinate 158,395,178, forward strand.
ACGCTCCCACATCCTCCCCAATCACCGGACCTAAATCCCATAGAAAATTCAAAATAAGAACCAGCTGAAGAAGGTTCTAGTTGAAGAATGGCAGATAATTTCACATGAAACAACCCAAAAACTGACTTCCTCGATGAAAAGGCGTCTTCAGAGCGTAATTACAGGTGGTCATACTAAGTATTAATTTTGTATTTTAAGTCAGTTCAAAAACATTTCTTGTCATGTACGGACAATTTTTTGACATTGATTTTGGAAGAGATTTTTGTTTTATTTATTTTTTAGGAAAAGGAGAGCAAATAAGGCAGGGCGGTGGCAACCTATGGGTAGCACTACCCGTTTATATGGACGATGATAAGATTGATGTGCGTCGGCACTATTCATACTCGGGTACCATCAATTAATTCATTGCAACCATCATGCTGGAATACGTAACAGTGGAATCCGTTAAGTTTGAAACCTGGAGTAATTTTTTTCTAGGTATTCACAACGGAGTGTTCGTGTCGTGGGAATGCGGCTGACGGAACCTATTCTTTTATACCTGACCTTTAAATACAAAATAGAATGCGTAGCCAAATCTCAAATCACGCTGTGCACAGATGAAGGACAGACGCCAACATGCCAGTTCTGTAACATGAAGACACACTACGAGAAACCATATACAAAAACCTCTACAACAACATCAGCTAAATCACAAACAACCGGAGTTGCGGTTCAGGTATTAACGAATGTGCTGGAACAACAGAAACTACGCACAGCGCAGTGTGTCCGATCATTGTGAAGCGCCAACTTGGCACCGTTGATGTTTCTGCTTTACTTAACCCTTCGGAAGTCGCGCAAATGGCTCACTGAACGAGCAGCCGCAGCTGCTCTAAGACGAAATGGATAGATTTTCAGAGCAGAGTGCACTAGCGCGACTGCCGAAAGGTTAAATATTTTTATATTTATTTTTGTGCTGAAAACTATATTTTGTGCTGAAAACTCTTCGTCGGTCCTGCACAGCCGGTCTCAAAATATTTCATCTCCATTTAAGATAGCCGATTTCTCCAACAACAGCATGGAACTGGTGTAAGAACTGCGTGTGTGTAAATCCGAAAAAGTGCTCGATGATCGAATTTCGACAAAAGACTTTCTGGCGGAGCTGTTCCTCACAGACCCCCAGTATTTTTTTGCTGTCAAAGCTTTGCCTACATGACCCCAAAACCTTTTATCTGCCGAAAACTTGTAGAGAAGGCACAACCGGGGGAGGCAGTTTAACTGTTCTGGGTTTTTGTGGACCTTTCATAAATTACATAACGCTTTTAGAGGGGATGGGGAATAAGCTAGAACGCCACGTAACATGCTTACTGAATTTTTTTTTCCTGCTAGCATCAGAAGAATGATCGCATGGTCGTTCTAGGCGAGGATTTGTGAAGAATTTTTTGCCGGCGTCGGCGGTAAAACATGATGATGAGTTATGTTCTACCATAGACCATGCGTTAGACTTGGGTGCAACGCCCAACTCCTACTCTGCATAAGGCAAAGAATTCTTCACATTTCCTTTCGATCATGCCCATATGAGCCTGCCTAGTTCTAGTTTTCCGTTCTAAGTTTATAACTGATTCGCTCTAGAATACCTATCCGTCTTTCAATTTCATTGCTTTCGTTTCTCTTAGTCTCAAATTTGCCGAAAATAGCCAACAAAATCGATACAGTAGAACCTTGCGGCAATTAAAACATAGTAACAAAAAAAATGTTACGGAGGAGGCGGTAACGAAATTTGCGTCAATTTGTTACATGGGGGAGGGGGAGTCAAACATGGGAAATTTTTGCGTACACACCAAATATTTTTCGCCGAGACCCGATCAGAATGAAATAACAAGATTATAACAGAACACAATTTTTGTAACATATTGTGGTATAAACTAGGTCTCGTTAGTAGTTAAAATAACAGAAATTTATAACAAGTAACAATGCGAGATATAGTTTTGGAATATTCCTGTTATGTATTTCTGATCGGGGAGTCAGCTAAATTTTGCTGAACTTTCGTCAGTTGAAAGTTTCAGTAATCGAAGATGCCGAAAGTTCAGCAATTTGAATCCATTTGACAGATTTATTTTGCCAAAAATCACCACTTGAGATTGTCAAATCGACAGCGCAATCACTAACTTCTCAGTATTACAGGCTGACTTATTGTGAATTCAGTGCTCAGGCTGTCAATTTGACAATTTGAATTTTCAGCAAAGTGAATTTGTCAAATAGGTTAAATTCAAATTGCTGAAGTTTCAGCATATTAAAATGCTCAAATTTTCAGCTGATAAAATTCGGCCAAATTTTGCTGAAAACTACAACCAAATTTTGCTGTGTATGTTATTTATAAATGGTTCCTTCCTCGCCAAATATAGTCACCCTAGCCAAAGCATATCCCGCAGTTAACGGATCCACTTCGAATCTTAGTTGACACTTTGCGGTCAATTGTGACCGTTTCCTTGTACTTTTCAATCACTCGAGTCACAGTATCCTTCAAAATAATCCAAAACATTAACCCGCTTCCGGATTGATGCTGAACCGAATATTTGTGACGTAGAAGTTTTACTGAAGGTGGAATTGAACCTTAAGCTTACATAAGTCGCAATTCCAGTACACTTTCAATAGATTTATCCAGCAAAAATATTAATTTTGCATAATAATTCGAACACACCACACCGCGAAATTCCAGATAAGCGAAAAAGCAAATGCTTTTCTCTCGCGATTAACGATCTCTAAGTTGTATGTGGTTGGTGTTAAGTCAGACAACAGTACAACTTGAGTGATTCGTAGTAATGCTGACTAAGCTCGACCCCTGCCAGCAGAAAACAAAAGATTAGTCCGCAAGATTTTAAACCTGTTTCTAATGACCCGGCCACTTCTGGTTTTCCAATCTGGCTCCAAATTTTCCTAACTTTCCCTACTCAATAATCTCTAGCTAATTGAATGTCGTTAAAAAGTAAAAAAAACAACAGTAGTTTTTTAAATACCCGTAAACTAGAAAAAATTCTAGTGTTTTCGTTTTTCAATACTCTGAGATGCTTTGAACAGAAATTGTGCAAATGCACAAAGTGAAAAAATCAAGAACAATTATATCTGTTTAATTGCTTATATTTTATGCAAAATAAAAAAAATACTTCCAATTTGCGTGTATGTACAAACATGACCGATACCTTGATATAGCAAATAACACCTCTTCGAAGCTACACTATGGCCCCTAATTGCAACTATTGACTTATCAAATCAATTGGTCGAGATGCGGAATATTTGTTGTGGTGAAAATGGACCTTATACTTCCGGTCACCTTTATCCAGTTCCATCATACAAGGAATACTGATATAGTTCCGGTATTAAGAAAGACAGAAAACTTTACCATGTGTGTACTGATTGTACTGCCGACTGTGGCGGGGAGAGTACGTGGATAATGGCAAAAATGCCCCAAAAAAGAGAAGTGGGGTACGTTTCGTTTGTAACAAGGAGGAACTTCTTCCCCGGTGATCCCAACAGTGTCAGTGTGATGATAATGTGGTAAGCTCGACAATTTCTTCCTGTCTGATCTCACGAACCAATCGCTATAATTGCCCAAATAACGCTCAGGACTTTTTTGGTGCTATCCAACGGGGTAAACTGATCGAAACGATAAGTGAAGCGAAAACAATTATGTGAAAAAATCCCCTAGAGGTAGGATTCGAACCCGCAACCTTTGAGACTCCGGACCAATGCATTAATCCTTGATATATGACGACATCCCACAAAGAACATATGATTATCGCACTGGCGGAAATAATCGTACTGTAGTGCATTGAGCCGGTGCGTCAAAGGTTGCGAGTTCGAATCCTCCCTTTTTTCCCTTTTTTTCACATGATTGCTTTCACTTCACTCACCATTTCGATCAGTTTCTCCGTTGTATTCCACCAAAAATGTCTTCGCAGTTACGTCAAAATCCAAATCAATGTTTTATTAGTTCACGCTGAGGATTTATCGAAGGACATGAATTCGCATCATTTACCTGTCATCCCCAATTTGAAATACCCATATTATTAAGGTTATAGAGTATTGCGCTCAATTGGAAGTCGTCATTTTGGTATTTAAAATTCCGCCATGAATTGATTCCCGTGATGTATTCGTCCATTCCATTCCAAAAATATCACTATTGTTAGGATTATCGAAAATTTTGACCAATCGGAATCCGCTATCATGAATTTTAGAAAAGCGTCAGACATCGATTTTCGTCATCTTCTTGTCATCATCATTTTGAAAATATCCATATTGTTAGAATCATAGAGAATGTTGTTCAACTGAAAGTCATATAGTAACTGAAAGTATAATATAATTATAATGACTCGCTTGTAGATTATAAGGTACCCAAGCAACCAAAAGTTCGTAAAAGGGAGCTGCATAAGCTTCTCGTTTTAAGTAATTTTATCATATGTTTTTTGTTCTAATAACGACTTAAGCCGCCTTTAAGTTCCATTATAACTTAAGCAACTGGAAAGTTCGCTAGAAACTTTATATGAGCTTTAAAGTGTGCTTTTTAAGTATTATCCGAACTACTTCTGGTTGCTTGGTTATGTACTCAAAGAAGAACGTCTTTGTGAGCTGTGACATCCGTTGAGTTTTATATTATATTGAACTTAGTATCTTGAACCTCAACGAGTTCACAAAGAAAGAAAGTCATCAACGTGTGAAGTATACGCTAGAGTCTTATCGCTAGAATACTCTTGGAAAAGTTGGACAAATTACAATTTCACCATCTTATTTAACTTAGTACTATGAGACTACATGATAGTGAACCAAAGCATTTTTGGATTACCTGAAGCTTGTGTAATTATAACCTATTTGCTCAGAGTAGATTTTAAGTTATACAATCAGTCAATTTTGTCAGCTTGTTTTACGAAAAGAATCGAATTAAGTATTTAAGAAGAACATTTTTACGGAATAAATTCCTAATAACGAACTAGATAATTCAACTTGTGAACCACTGGTTTGGTCGCATACCTGGAAGTTCCAGTCAGGTAGGCTCTTATATTTATAATATGTGCGGGGCCTCCATAGTTCTGGAGCTCCTGACCCTAACCCAGTGTGCTCAGGCATGAAGACGGTTCTGAGTCGGACATTAATATATTCTTAATTTTAACAATTGATCAAATCACGTTCTCAACAATGTATAAATCATGAAAGAAGAAGAGTGAATTACCGCCTAGCCCCAGTTGTTATTGTAACAAAGGCTAACATAAATGACAAAAAATTTCAAGTAGAATTATTATAACACAGGAAGCAGGTTGAATTATCAATATGAGTTATCGGGACAGTTACCTTAATGATTATACCTATTTCTATACATATGCTAATCGGATCTGTGTAATCTCAGTACTGGCACAGCAAAGAAAAAAAGAGTGCGTTCTTGCGTTCGCAAAAACCTATACATGTACACATATATTCCATCCTAGTCGGTATAGGCAATTGTGTAATGTCGAAATATGTTTCACGAAAATATTCGCGCAGTCAACACGGCCAGCGGCTACAGTGCGAAAATTATTATTTTGCCACGATAAAAATAAAATTCGCAAAATTCCGTGCGAGTTCATCACACTTGCCGTAAACAACGAAACGTGAGGGTTAGCGGGGGGGGAGAGGGACCTATGTTTGGCTCTGGAGGGATGGGGGCTTCTCTTAGGATGCAGCGGGTAAGGTTAGTTGACGACGGCTGACTACGGTAGCGAGGGCCTGCGAGTGGACGCATGTAGGAGCTAATGTCGGTTAGTAGGTCCGAAAAAAATGTGATGAAAAAAGCGTATACACACATTTGTGAAAATAGAAAGATATCCAACTGAGTACTGGTAGCAGAAAAGGAAGGGGTAGAAGTGGGACAACTTTTAGGATGGGACATTAATTGTGTTGTTATGCGTTACTTTAGCGAAGAAAAAATTGATTGTTTACAACTGTCCTCTTAGAATAAAACCGCTTAGGACTGGAGCTGCAGCCTAACTATAGTTGAAAATTGGTTTGTTCTAGATTTACAGCAACCTTCCTTACCTTACCTTTCACATGAAAATGAATAAGAACTGTAACCTAGAGTAGAGCAGATTACTACACTGCGGTGCCCCAGTGCACAGTAATGGATCACATTAGACCGCAGCCTTTCGCAATCCTGACAAACAATCTAGCTCAGCACTTCAGTCACACACAGGTATAATCTCAATGTTTCGCTCCGGGTCAACCGACCTCGCCTATATTTCTTCCCGAGCGTTCCGAATCGATCTGCCCTACTGCGGCTATAATTCCTCCCAGTGGAACGCGCTCCATGTGAATTTCCTACGCTAACGCATTTTACGACTGCAACTTTCAGCCCACATTGTACCTACTGATGCGATGGTGGGCTCCTGGCAAGGTTTTAGCGAATCAGCTCCGCAACGTATCGATTCGGATCAGGCTGGAGCGCTAGGAATCGGCGCCTTGCCAAGTCCGGGCCTCTCCTTCCACCACTAATCTAATCTAATCTTGAACCCATTAAATGCACTTACTTTCATTCACCGTGCGGTTTTTCTCGACGGAGTGGCGCACCCGACCGACCGGCCGGCCGGGCTGCAGTTCACGGACCACGCCACGCCATCCAGCACTGATCGCCAGCGCCTGCGAAAATGTTGGAACTGTGGTGTGGGTGAACGGAACTGTGATTGCCCAGCTCCCTTGCGAGCGAAATGTTATCAGGATAGAAATCATAAATTAGGGGCTAGTAACAGTGTAACAATTTGGAAAAAAATAGCTTCTTTTATTTTTACTCTGTATGTTGCTGGTATTAGTTCGAGTTTCTTTGCTCAAAATTATTTTATGATCAGTAAAAAACAAAGCTCGGACAAGTTTTATCGAATCCGTTTTAAATCTTTACAGCCTGTTCTGAACTGACATCTACAGATAAGGACGTGCGGATTGATCATTTTTCATGATTTTTTCCCGTTTTTATTCTAATATTGCCGTTTTTCCATAAACATTTTTTCTTAAATTTTATACGTATTTTTCTAGCCATTCAAACACATAATATTAAAAAAAATCGTTCATTGTTTCTGATCAAGATGTGGGAATGACATATCTTGTACGGATGAACATCCACAGAAAGCAATTCAAGCAGACAATCTGTGGTGCCGCCATTTTGAACGTAAAAGGAATTGTTCGTTTTTTTTTTGCAATCCACATTGACTTTGACTTTGAGAAACTTTCCAATGCACTTGGTTCGTTTAATTCCCAGTTGTGTATATCTCAGCAAAAAAAGGGAAAAATACTGAAACTTCTAAGAATACTAAGATTGATGGTGATGAGTCATAGATTATAGTATGGAAATTTAATTTACTTCCCAAAGGGATAAAAATTGAATGAAACAAATTTGTGCATAAGGGTTCAACACCTAACGTAGATAAAGTGTTTCGAATTGATCTCCCCAGTCACTAGCACCAAATTGGCCCCAGCTAAACGCTGAATTAAAACGGTCATACAAGTTGTGTGAAAGCCTAAAGAAGGCTGGTTCCAAGTGATTCCCCAGAAAGCAAACACAGGGGCTCCAACTTTATCTAAGTTAGGTGGGGTCCCTGTATCTCACACGCTTCGCCAGAGTTTTTGAAACCATCAACAGTGGCTATGTTTGACAAAGACGTCTTTCAAAGCTGAAAAATCATCTAGAGATGAAATTTCACGCATGTTTGTTCCCACTTTGACAGCACTTGGTTAATATCGAACTTTACCCACTTCTCCTTGGTCGTCTGAAATAATTATTTTGTTAAAATACCAAAACTGTTTTTATCGCCATAAACAAAGAATTTTCAGACCAAGATACGAAATTCTTTTGACGTAAGACTACGTCTTTGTTTTCGATATGGGGGTGCACTTTGCTAATTCTACTAAAATGGTATGTAACGAAAAGTGGTCCAATTTTAAACGCATATAATTCAGCCATCTCACGATAAATTTTCAAATTTTTTGTTCATATGGCCCCGAAATACTTTTAAGAATAGATTCCGATAGATAAACCCAAAGATTTTTAATATCATGGCATTAAAAATTTAAATAATGTACAACCTAGTCAAAATATCGCGAATTTACACACAGAAGGTAGCGCTTCCCAAATCCGGCACGACAGATTTGTGCACCTAGCGCGCCACGCTTCTATGAATGACGTCATCATCGACTATTTAAAGAACGGACTTGGCCAGACACGCTCAGTTCCCTGTTGAACGGCTGGTGAAGCAGATCACTGTGCTGTGTTTTTTACAGCCAGTGTAGCTGAGTTAGAAGTCCGTTACACTCGCTGTGGAGGTACGCTACCCTGTGCCGTCCAACAGGCGACCGCTCCAACTGCTTCCTAAATGCCGCTGTAACGTTGCCAGTAAATTTTTGGTTGTACTAGCACATGTATTTGCTATTGTGCTTGAAATTAAGTAATGTAGTGGCAGTAATAAGCTTCCCATTTTGGTTTAAACGCAAGGACAGTTTTTAAAACAGGATTTGATTAATTAGTTTAGCTCATTTAAGCAATTTTAGCAATTCTGTAATTTAAAAGGAATTTTACGGAACTTGGTGAATTTGGCACCACTTACAACTGGTATAATCAACCTGCACAAAGTGTTGCATAACGCAGGGCTGTTTTTTGTAACAAAATGTGTTATCATTCAGGCCTTCGCTATGCAAAATCACGATGTTATGACAGATGGGCTATGCGCGGCATTTCATGGAGCGCGGCCGTTCCTTTCAATCGGGAAAGGCCGCGTGGAATTTTGGTGAAATGCGTTAATAGTGTCGTGGTGGTACTAGTTGTCTCTTTCGCTCTACCCATCATCATCAGCGTTGACTCATTTTGCATTGTGCGCTTGGGTTCAATGTTTGAGGCGAATGTGTGGGTAGGTAGAGGAACTGGCGGTAAAATGAACACGTTAAGCAAATTCATTATTTTCTAACTAATAAGTGAATGAGATATTATAATCACCTTATATGTTCCTTGCTAGACATGTTTTGTCATATACTGTTTGCATTCGATAATTAGACTAGTCGATGTTTTGTTGTATATCAACATCAAACCTCCCCAATAAATAGATGTAATAACAAAATAGAGCATATGCTAAACTAGTTTAGGGACATAAGCTCGTACTTTACTACTTTCATAATCAACAGAAAAACGTTATTAGTATTTTAAAAACATTTATAAGCAATGTGTTGTTTTTTTTCAATTCTTTTATATTTGATATCGATTTAGTTTTTTTTATTCTAATTTTGTTTGTAATTTTAAAACATATTTAGAAAATCCGATTTCCAGCAACAATGAATCGTTCTTGTCCCGAAGGACAATGCAGATTAGTTCAAAAGACCTGGTCGGGTTTAGATAGTGAAACAAATGAACTTTTGAGATGGTCCTGGAGCGTATCCTTTTCAGTTTCACTTTCCAATTTCATTTTGCCTCGTTTTACTTGCGTTCTCAACTCGTTCCCTGAGCGAAATAAAACGTATTATCTGTTCATTGTTTTCTTTGTTTCCAATTGTATCAACCCGATACAAAGCAGTAAACTTTCTCTACGCCGAATTATGAAGACGACCCAAGAGATACTAATCATGTTTTTATTTTTCTACTTCTCTTTTATTCCATCTGTTTACTGTCGAATAAATGAAAACAATGCCATCTATTGTCGCAAAACTAAACTGAAACGTCAATCTTGCGGCTAACGAAACGCTATACGCTTCCATATCCATTTGACATATCTGGTAAAAATATTTCGTCATAAACACATTTTTTCAAACATGATTCTTGATTTCTAAACATGTCAAAAATGAGACATGTTTATAGCGAGTGGGTAAAATGAACATGTGGCGGTGGTAAAATGAACAGCTTCTTATGACCTGCAAAATGTTCTGTATGTATGCAATGCGCAGCGTTGGATAGCATTTTCCGATCAATGCTAATATCCCAACAAATCATGAGCTTTGCATACACACAGGGCATTTTGCAGGCAAAAAAATTGTCACGGAAGAATTGAATTTTCATGACGTAATATTATCCATTTTACAATCCTGTGGCATCGAAACACATCTACAAACTTGGGGTTATCCATGGGTGTTTGAACTTTTAGGATCTGTTTGAGAGCAACTAGAAAGCTTGGTCTATACATGAGATGTGATTATATTGTCTAAAACTTGATTTTTCTTCACCGGTCCGGGTGTTTTTCCCACACACTAAGTACTAAGAAAATAAATATTTTACATTAAGTAGTATAGTCCAACGTCTACAGTTCGTGCAACCCCATAGGGCTGCCCCTTGTAGTTTTTTACACAGGGGATGCATTCCGTGCAAAGAAACGCACACTAAAAAATCCGTCATATTTCGAGAAACCGTTTAGAAAAAAGATGGGTAGGTAATGTCAAAGACATAACCGAAATGAAGTAGCATTCACTTTAGGCTGCTAAGGGGTTATCCATAAATGACAAAGCATTTTTTGAGTGATTTTTAACACCCCCCTCCCCCATCGTAGCATTTCGTCACAAAACTCTGAATACCCCCCCCCCCCCCGGTAATTACGTAGCTTGACGGTAACTCTCCCTCTTGTTCCTGTAAATAATTTAAAAAAAACGATGTTAGTTAGATGAAACGGGTAAGGTTGTCGTGATACCAGGCCAACCCCTATTCCCCTTTAAAAAAAGCTACGTAGCATGACATGACCTCCTACCCCCCAGTCGTCACACATCATCACAAAATACAAATCCCCCCCCCCCTCCTCCATATAATGCTACATCATTTATGGATGGTCCCTAATACGAATACTGCAATTGTTACTAATTTCAGAAAGGGTTTATGAAAATAAGTTATTTCGGTATTTCTAATGGAAAGCAGCACCGTTAATCCTACTGCCAGCAAAGTAGGCATTACAATAAAAAAAAATCGGACAGGAACATTCTTTTTTATCAAGCGATGAAATGTGCAGGACGCTTATAACTGTTGAGAGGAGTTATATGTTAAGGAAAGTCTTGCACAAATTTTTGAAAATTGTATATGTGTTCCCTATTTTTTGCAGATTTCCTAATTTTTCTATATTCCTATTGAAATACACAAATAAATTTAGTATCAATTTCAATTGATCTTCGCAATATGGCAATCCATCGACAATTTACAAAACGTAAGCGAAAAATTTAACTGTTTTCTTACATTTTCACACTATTTTTACATTCATGCGGATGCTTCACTAGTAACAGTGGAAATACCAAATTGAAGTTGCAATTAAGTTTTGCGTTGGACCAACCTAAATCGATTAGTATTTAAATGGCGCAAATCCATATTAACAATTAACTGTGCTACAGTTTTAGTTTCACACCTAGCCCCAGTCCCATGTAGTAGAGCAAAGCATTTTCAATGCTAAAAATAATCTCTTTTATCTTTTTATTGGATTAATTAGTCATGCTGGAGAGCAATTTGTTCAGCTCTTCTTCATTTCGAATACCCAGCTGCAGATGACGGGGGAGGATCCCGTAGTGGCCCTTTCTCAGCAAAAGATGGATTTGACCAACAGGACGTGCTCGTGTAGTCAGCATGAGTGTAATACACGTACTTGCATACAACCGGTTTTATACTACGTTCGAAGCCAAAGGGGTCGACCATCGAACAAAAATAGTTTACTTCCATCTTCAAAGAATCGTAATCGAACAAACCGATCATGGTGCAGATCATAACTGATTTCACAAAATTCATTTCCGTTATTTTCAGTAATTCTACATTCTGCAGAATTACTTACAAAATTATTGTACATTTTCCTAATCAGATAGTGCAAAAATCATGTTTTCATTCAGTACAACAGTAGATATTTAGGTCAGCTTTTTTGGCGAGCTCGTGTGATGGTGTTCTTGCACTGATTTTGACAAACATGCACTCGTTGGAAAGGTTTGACATCTGGTAAAGTTTTGGCAATAATAATTTTATTCTTGGCTAAATATTTTTCAAACTAAACCCAGTAAGGCGTAGGCACTTTTATCGATGTTTTCAAAATCTGGGGGTATATTCGTTTATTCAAGGTTAAATAAACGCCTAGAAAATCAACGGTTCAACTTTTATTTGAAGAGTATGAGTACTGCAGATTCTTTAAAAATTAATAACACAAATAATAAATGCAGTGCATTGACGTTATTCGGGTAAGAAAATAAGGAAGTGTAAAATTATGTAAAAAATCATGAAACCGCGGCAAATTATGTAAAAAATCATGAAACATGCTTCTGGATTTGTACTTCCAAATGACTTTTACGTTGTTCTCGTCGTCGTCAGAGTGTGGAATTGAAGTTGTGCTTTACGGCTCACGTCGTTGCTTAACTGTACGACGATCACGTTTGCGCTTCAGAGGATTTTTTTGGATTCCTTTTCGTTCTCTTTTTCGATCATGTTTTTTTCGACTATCTACTTCGACAACATTATATTGTTAACTCACGCGAAATATCTGACGCGCTTTCATTGTTGACGAGTACTTAGCTACACACGAACATGTAATGTTTCGAACGGAACCTTGAATTGTTTAGTGGCTGATAGTATACTGGCGCCATCTTGAACAGATACGATTCCTCTTCGCTTTGGGTTGGTGTTTTCGTACGAATTTACGCACAATTTTCCTTCCAAAATAATTCAAATTTATATTATAGTAGCGACCTATAGTGCCCACAAAAGGCTTACCTAGCGTGCCCCTTAGCGTATGTTTCATGTTCATATTTTTTTCAAAACAAGAATATCAAAAAGTAACTCGTGTTCAGCATTAATTTTTACATTAGTAAAAACTCACCTGACATTTTTTACATGATTTAAATGTAAATGTACTGAGGACGAAAGACAATGCATTTTCGTAGAACAACATGCGAAAACATAAATGATGCCGTAACTAATACAGCTGATCCACGGTAACAGCATAAATGACGGTCCTCAACGATGTTCTCTACCGTGTATCTAATTCACACAGCATGAGCGACCTCTGCGATAATATAGCAAAGATAATGCCCTATATCTATTTGACCCCATTCCACTCTCTTCTTATTAAAGGTACTTTCCAGAAAATCAAAAAAACACCTAACATTTTGGCACGAGAACATCGACATGTGCATCCAAAATGTCAAAAATTGACGATTTTCAACTTAACTCAGCAACTTCAACTTTCCATTACTTAATTAAAATTATTTCCTGAAAAGTTAATAAATTTGCAATTTTGATGCATTTGTCATTTAAAATGTCAAAATTTCGTCACAGTTGATTTTCAACTGTGTACAGATAACAACCATTTGGGCTAGAACAAAATTTATTGAAAAACCTGTGTAAACTTTCTAGCTGATAAACGTTGATTATCAGTGCCAGTGGTTCGCTACAGCCATCACATTGCCGGGCTCCCAAATATATTGGATAATTAATTTTCAGTTGCCATAACCGAATGATAAACTAATAGAAAAACTACAACAGGCAGCCCTGTGAGGTTGCACGAACTGTAGACACAGGACTATACTACTGAAGGTAAAATATTTATTTTCTTAGTACATTTAGAGTAATAATAAATCAATTATATTTCTTACGTATAGCTTAAGCACAACCAATCAACATCGAATTAAATATTGGACCAAACCTTTTTGGTTATCAGGCCATTTCATTTGTAGTAGGTGATCGAACCCAATTACTTATTTGAGATGATCTGAAGAAAGAATACAGAAAACCGTGATCGAACTAATATCTGGAACTAAATATTTATATCACAAGATCAGCTTTTAAAAATTGTAAAAACTTTTCGAGTGTATGTGGTAAAAAACCCGGATCGGTGAAGAAAAATCAAATTTTAGACAATATAATTACATTTCATGTATAGACCAAGCTTTCTAGTTATATTTTGCCATTATTGTAACTTTCCTAAAGTACGGATACAAATGTAGCTAATGCAGTGGTCTTAATCATATATCGAAACTACAAATACACAAGAATCGAAAACAATTTTATATATGGACTTAGATGCAGTTTTACGAGTGGTAGTCTATTCATTCATAAATAGGCTTTGTAGTATGTTACTATTAGCAGAATCAAAATAGGATAGGCTGAGTGGAAATGAATCACGCGAAGTGAAAATGAATCAATGGATTGATCGAACGTAAATAATAAACTTTCGCTGCGCTTTCCATCGATCCGTGTAAATTTATTGCTAAGAAAGCTTTCGCCTTTGCACAACGAAAGCACAGATTACTCTCTTTCAGGTTACGCATGCAACCGCTAACAAACAGGGATGCCACATTGAAATCTGTGTTTCGGTCAAAAATATCATATGTACCATCTGTGATAACTGAAACAGGAAAAAAAATCTGTGATAAATTTCTGAAAAATCAGTGAAAAATCACAATATTTTCAAAAATCTGTGAAATTTTCATCAAAATGTAATCAAAATTGTGAAAAAAAATCTGTGAATATGGTAACCCTGCTAACAAATTACCTACCTACACATTCGCCTCAAACATTGAACCCAAGCACACAAAACAAAATGAGTCAACGCCGATGATGATGGGTAGAGCGAAAAAGACAAATAGTACCATGGTACTATGTTAACCGTGTTGGCAAATGGAGCTCGATTGTTCAAGCGATTTTGTGTCCGAATAATTGTGTTCGAGATTGTACATAAAAGTGTGCTGGAAACGAGCACAGCACAAATGAAAGTGCTTGAACGGACAAGCTCAGTCGTGTGTTGGACGGCACTGGATAGCGTACCTCCACAGCCAGTGTAACGGACTTCTAACTCAGCAACACTGGCTGTGACTGCCGCCGATTATCACCAGTTGCAAGGGAGTTCGTGGGGCATTACCAAGCGGGATTCATGGGTGCCCGCGCCACCACGGAGGTTCTGCAGAAGTGCTGCGAATACAACATGCCCACACATCATTTGTTCATCGATTTCAAATTGGCGTATGACACAATCGATCGAGATCAGCGATGGCAGAAAATGCACGAGTACGGTTTTCCGGATAAGCTAACACGATTAGTCAAAGCGGCGATGGATCGGGTGATGGGCGTTGTTCGAGTATCAGGGACACTCTCGAGTCCCTTTGAATCTCGAAGAGGGTTACGGCAAGGTGATGGTCTATGGTGCCTGCTGTTCAACGTTGCGTTAGAAGGTGTAATTAGGAGAGCAGGGATAGACACGCGATCTTCAGGAAGTCCGTCCAACTTCTTGGCTTCGTCGTCGATATTGACATAATGGCACGGAACTTTGAGGCGATGTCGGAAACGTACATCAGACTGAAAGCTGAAGCCAACAGGATTGGACTTGCCATCAACGTTTCGAAGACAAAATACTTGAGAGGAAGAGGTTCTAGAGACGACAATGTGAACCTCCCATCCCGAGTTCGGATTGACGGTAACGAAATCGAGATGGTCTATGAATTCGTGTATTTTGGCTCACTGGTAGCCGCCGACTATGATACCAGCAGAGAAATTCAGAGACGGATCTTGGAGGGAAATCGTGCCTACTTTGGACTCCGGAGGACGTTCCGGTCGAACACATTTCGCCGCCGCACGAAATTGATTATCTAAAAGACGCTGATTAGACCGGTGGTCCTCTACGGCCACAACATCTGGACTATGCTCGTGGAGGACCAACGCGCTCTTGGAGTTTTCGAACGAAACGTGTTGCGTGCCATCTATGGTGGCGTATAGATGGAAGACGGATCGTGGCGCAGGCGAATGAACCATGAGTTGCATCAGCTGCTGGAAGAACCATCCGTCGCGCATACCGCAAAAATAGGACGTTTGCGGTGGGCTGGTCACGTCGTAAGAATTGTAAGTTATTGATGAGAATTGCCTTCACTCAACCACTACCGAAAACAGGCTAGGGATGGTCAATAGGGTGGCTCAACAGCTGCCATTTTCCAGCATAACACTTATTGAGTTCCGTTTGTGGATCCATTTTGGGACTGATTGATTGCTTTCCTAATTTTAGCAGTGCATTTAAAGTTTGTATAGAAATTAGTACGAAAACATTACTTATTTGGTAATGTCGCAATTTCTCTTAAACTGGAAATCCAATCGTATAAAAAGTTTGTCCACAATGAAAACTTTCCCAAAGACTAGAACTAGTTAGAATTTATTTTAAGTGTTATTACGATTTCAAGATAGAGGGGTTAAGTTAATCGCATAAAGTTATTAATTCTGCTAACACTGCAAATGTTCCGCCGACGTTACGTTTGAACCCCAAATTTATCAGAATATGTTCATCGCAAAGACTTGGTGTCGTCGACAGAATTTTTTAGAATGGTTTTCTAAATTACAAGAACTTAGTAGAAGTCAACAAATCTATTCAATTCACGTAACAGAGAGATTTAATCATTCCGATATCATTCATCACATATTCATTGAATTTTCCCAATCAATTGCCATTGGCGCACTGAATAATTTCCGAAATTTACAAGTCATTGTGCCGAACAAATTCGAGGTCATCTAGATACCACGTGAACAATTTAGGGGTGAATAGGGGTCACGAGAAATATCCACGCTTTCCCATGGAGACGGGGTGTGGGTATGGGAAATATCCATGTGGATTTTTCGTTACATTTTTGTTTTTTATAAGATATTGAAATAAAACTGTATCGTCATTGGCGCTTTAAAATAAATAATAAAATTTTGAAAAAAATAAACGAGTGCTTACCTTTATTTTTTTCAAAATTTTGAAATAGTCAAAGTGCTTATAACAGCATATTATATTAGTGTGCTTGCAATTGTCAAAATTGAAAGCATCGATGGCAACTATTATCGAAAAAATCAGAGGAAAAAATCCGAATTTCTGTCTGAATCACTTGATTCAACCTTCTGTATTTTGGTCAAATCTCACTAATTTTGAATTTGAAAGCTTGTGCTTAAAATGGCGAACCAATTCAAGAATCCATGGGTTACTTCAATTTTGTGTTATTATGATGAATCCTTTAAACGTAAATATAAAGTCGCTCAAAAATGAGATATTTTTATTTAGATTTCACAAAAGATTAAAGAAGTGTAAGATATGTTGAATTTTGAACGATTTTCATTGTGTCCCTCTGCATCACATTTGGTCGGCGTTAAGTCAGGCCGGACTTCGCAGTCGCAAAATCTTGAAAAATAAGATAATGATAGCACTGGATAAAGAATTTTTTCAGCTATATTAAACTTTTGCCAGATTTGAAAAATTTTATAATAAGCAAGAAATATTCTAAAAATAATTTCGAATTATAACGTAAAGAGTGCTGCGATTGAAACTTTAAACTCGTTTTTTCTCGAAATCAATTCAATGTCAACAACATGTTACAAAGATGTTAGCCGTGTGGAAAAAAGACGTCCCACAGTGGCGGGTCTTCAAACAAAAGTCGGACAAAACCTCAAATGTTACCTAATTTGGCTGAAAATTACAATTTAAGCTAATTTTGAGGTACTGAGCTCATTTTTGATGTCAAAAGTCGTAAAATATTAAATGCATTTTTCCATACAGTGTCATTGAACCTTTCTTTTAACTATGATCCCGTTTTCATGATAGATTTTCCGTTACTGTTCACCAAGGTCAGCAATATTATAAATAATGAAGAACACTACTTTAAATCCATTTTATAACGTGTTGGTTTACTGTAGATTGTCTAACTATTTTACACAAAACACCATGCGCCTCCATATCAGCAACAAAGCTTCAAAATCTCCTTAAACCTTTTTGCGCACCTAGGCGCAGAAAGAGACCATGATATTCGAAAAGTAGAGGTTATTTCCCATAGAATGTATACTATATGACCGTTCCGAAATGATTCCGAAATTTGTACAGTCTACATTAGTGAAAAAAGTAATTTTGATCTGACCACCTCAAACATATTTGAACTAAAAAGTCATAGTTCCAAGCAAATTTACCAAATGTATTTTATTCAATAACCAAGTTCTTTCGTCCCTCTACACAATGAAACAGGTTGTGCTAAAATCGGACCAAAATCAAAAGAGCAACATGCATTTGAAGTGAACAGAGCAATGGTGGTTTCGGAAATGAAAATCATTAAAAAGTCCAGACTTTGCTACGTTTATACTCATGTCAAAAATCGTGTTCTTATCTAATGATCATAAAATTTTGAATATATATTATTCAATACATGAGAAATTCAGGAAAAATATGAAATATCAATATTTCAAAAATAAATTTTTGAGGTTTTGGCCAGCCTCCAGCCACTGTGCGTCGTGCAGCTGCGAACGCGACTTTCTATAGTATACGTATACGTGCTGCTCTCCACGGCCATGCGGCAGGTACTTCGATAGAGAATGACCATTTCAGCCATAATAAGCCCCTAGAAATTAGCTTAAATTATCTTCAAACCGTACAAATAATTAATAAATGATGTAAAAAATAGTTTCGCAGTAAATGACATGTTTTAGTGTAAATACAGTTAATCATATTAACATATTAAACATTTTATCAGCTTCATATCCTGAGAAACCGCCTTGATTCTACCTTTGAGCGAATTATGTGTGTCGTGAGGGGTTCTATTGACGTTTAATCTATTTCATTCTTTTCATTCATTTGATTCATTAAACTAATTTTATTAATTTAAGATATTTAAATAACTAAATGCAATTTATTTATTTTAGTCATTTCATTCATATGTATGCATTTTTTTCATTTCTTATATTTTATTCCGTTTATTCCTTTTATTAGTATTTTTAATTCTGTTGTCATTTCATTTATTACTTTCATCCAATTTGATAGTTTATTCCATTACTTTTGTATTTTTTCAAGCTTCTAATTTTTTATTTAATAAGCGGAACTAATTTGGTTTATTTATTTAACTAATTAGATTTAAATTCATCATTCTACTAATTTTATGATTTCGCTAATTTTTTTCTACATTTAATATAATTTCTTCTGTTTATACGAGGTTTTATTTCTGCAGCACTCGAAACTGTTTCCCACCTTCAGTTGGCTGCATATTTTGCATGAGTTCTGCAAGTTAATGAGTAATCCAGCGGTGATATGTGTAAGAAATGTCTCATCTCACTGCTAGGTGGATAAGGCCGGTTTTTAGAACATCTAACTTTCAGTATTAGACATAAAAAATGCACCTTAAAAATCGTCGAAAAATTACCATTACCATCGAATATGTTTGAAATTGATGAGATTTATAGGATCTAGATAGTACAGGGCGACAAGAAATAAGGGTAAGTATACATTTTCTGCTAACAAAATTTTAAAATGAATGAAAATGAACAACAGAAAGTAAAAAAAAACAATAATACAATGAATAAGTTAACCAACTAGCTTCCAACTTCTTTTTACCCAAAACTTGCTTATAATTTAACTAATTGTGTCCAGCATATTTCTTTGCGTCCAGAAATATATGGTTTGACTTCACTTAATGGACTGTGTACCATAAATGAATTTCGGCAAATTTCAGCAATTTATGATCCAATTTTTTTTCTATTGCGATTTTATATCTAATCTGTTCTCAAATCATTGCATTTAGGATCTAGTATATAAATATGCTGAATAATGGTACACGACTAGATAAAAACATGCAAGCGTTGAGTAAAAATTAGCATCCAGATCATGTTTTAAAAAAGAATATCTCGAAATATATACGACAACAAAATTTGCATCTTCAGAAGATATGTTTCAAATAATAAGACCGAAAACACTCTCGGAGACACTGTATTTGTATCTACCTTTATTAAAAAGTTGAAAATAATGCCGCCCTAGGGACTGAATTACGAGCTAGTTTGATGAAATCATATAAAGCACTATATACTAACTTTTCTGAATACACCATACCTCTAAAACGAAAGATAATAATTGATGCCACGTTTTTTGGATTTTCCATTGTTTTTCGCTTGATCCCATATTTCTCGGCCAATTTTCAGTATAGACACATTAGATATTTCGAAAAAATGCGCTCAACAATATACATTCGTGCAAGAAGCATATTTTAGGTACATACATCGCATGTACTTGAGCGGTACATAGCTTCAGAATCGACTGTTTGGGCCGAAACGTCAACGTACAGCGCAATCCAACTAAAATCAGTTTTACATCACCGTTCACCGATATAGAAGCTGCAACCAAGCCCTTCTAAGTGACAATATGATAGACTACTTTTTCTTAAAAGCTCAGAAAATGAACAAGAAATCTCGAGTTTGCATAAACCACAACGAGGTCGTCCGGGGTTACCTCCATGGTCTACTTTGATCGCTAATAGTAAAAAAACTAAAACTGATTTTGAAATTCCCAAATGACAGTACTTAGAAATATTGAAAAATATTAGTTATGAGCTTGCGTTTCAACTTCGTCTCATTAGAATCCGACACTAACTTAGTGACAGGACTAAGCCGGATTGACGTTAGCTAAAAAAACGGAGACACAATTTTTGGCTGTTTTTTTTTGAGCTGTCACTAGGTTAGTGTCGGATTCTGATGAGACAAAGTCGAAACACAAATTCCATAACTAATATAATATAGTAATAGGTTTTGTGCTCCTCACGCGCAAAGATGGTTTAAAACAATTTTCTCTTTAACGGAGAAACCAATTTGTTTTTATCCAAACAGTTATCCACTGAGGAGAAATATAATGCAAAGACGAGGCATCTCTTCCTTTCCCAGTAAAGGGCAGGAGCTGCCTATGATTACTAGATGAATCTTTGAAGTAAACTAAAATATTATCAATTATAAATGCTATTATTTGGCAGGCAATTTGTATCTGTCGAAAGTTATGTAAAACATTTGTCAAAAAGGCACGGTGAAATGTTATTAAACGAAATGTTTCAAAAAACGTTTTCTGCAGGTTTCTGGAGCAGCACTGTGATCATTAGGCTTCTACTCGCTATTTCGAGAGTCTGTTGGAAAGGCATGAGGCTAATTCGGCGTGTTTCGTTCCTAAGGATATCTAGGGAATTGCCCAGACCTTCGTCATCTCGAAACCTGTGTTGGCCATATTAATGTAAGACCTGGTTAAGAATTATTTCATATGTATCTTTGCGATGTTGCCTTACTCGAAAACTAAATAAAAAAACCAGAACTGAGAAAGACTGAAGAGAAAGTAAGGAATACAAATGGCACACTTAAGAAGTAGATAAAAATTGAGACAAAGGTAATGCAAAAGTATCCAGAATTCCACCAATCAGCATCTGACATTTGTACGCAGCGTTAGTTCTGAAATTTTGTGTATTTTGACACGATACCGTTTTTTGTATGATATTGGAGGAACATCCAAAGAAAAAAATCAATCAACTGACGATCAACTCAGGGACAAATAATGCCGAACTCAGTTAATGTATTAAATTATCGACTTTAGTTTAAACTTTAAATTCGAACGAGCTTTTCAGTCAAGTTGCTGACATTTACATATGACTCCACCGAAAAAATGGCGACAAAAATACCGAATAGTTTTTGACAATCTGAGTGTGTATGTAATTTCATATTTAGCCTTTTTTATCTTATGAGAACCGATAGAGAAGGAAGGATTTACCTAAAATTGCAGAGATGAACTTTTTTGTGGTTGAAGTAAGAAGGAATTTATGTAATTAAATTTCCCGTTGCTGGTTCTTCTGTTTTTTCACTGTGTATATAAATTATTAGTCACAATAAGATCGTATGTAAATCGTAAGATTATCTTATGGAAAGGTGTTAAATTTGTCAAATTGGTTTGCTACGATTTGATTTGCACAAGACATTTATGATTTTCTACTCTACACAATCTTTCACATTATGAGAATAAAGATAACCACAAAAGCCATGAAAATATCTTCCAGGCAGAGTGAGAAAGAAATTTTGAATTCCAAGATATATATTGGTTGATTGTATTTTCTAATCATTCGACTTTAAGACCAAAACATCCTGGTTGGTTTCTGGTTATTCTACTGATTACAACCAAATGAGGCCTAGTCATTCTTGGAAGAAAAATTTGAAAACATTTATCAACAACGTCGCAAAATGTCAGGATTTAATGTCTGTGGATTTAGAAAAAATCTCAAAGACTATTGGATAACGAATTCCATTACTAAAATAAAAAAAAACCATGACTAACGTACAGGCGTAAAGAACACTTGCTTTTCTACCATAATAAGTACCTACCTTAATCGCAAAATCTCGCCAAGCGGGCGTCACCCGTCCAGCACTCCATAAAGGTTCGGGCGTATTCGTTTGGATATTGTTTCTGTAAGCCGTCTAGAATGAACCCGGCTTAGCGCACCTGCAGCCTTAGAAACACTCACACACAAGCACGCACGGACTCCGCACGCACACGATATGGCGAACGATACGCCGATTGGTGGGGACGAGACGCACGATCGAACGCCGAACCCAGCACGGATGTACGCTCACCCCGAAAACGCACGGTGCGGGTTTTTATGCCCCGAACACGCACACACGCACAAGCAAGTTCCGAATACAGTCCGAGGATATGATCCGAACGAAAAAAAAAATCCGTCAATTCAATGAAACCAAACAAAAAAAATCCACCACCGTGCTGGCAAACTAACGATCGCGAAACTCACGCACGCACGCACAGAACTCGATCGCTCACTTTCGGCTGCTGTTCGCTTCGCAAACAAACATGCGAAGCGATCACTTCAATGTGTGTACTTGGTCACTTGCCGCAACAGAAAAAAAAGTCACTGAACCTGTCTCATTTCACGCGAATGTTTCGTACCGACGATCTGTGTGCGTTTTGAAGTGAAAACAAAAACATACGTGAACCTTTTTCTTCCTCTTCTTGTTTTGGTGCTTTTCTGGTTCAGTTTGACCGAGAGTGCCGAAAACGGAACAAAACATCACACGCAATAACGCACATTTTCAATTTCTCCAAACACTTTTAGTTAATTTACTTCTTCTTCTTCTTCTGCCAATCGGCCTTACTGATGATCTTTCTTCGATTATTTCGAGGAGCATCAGGAGGAGTGTCCACTCGTAATCCCAATCGAAGTGGGCGGAGCTAACAACTAATCGACGCTTGGAGGAAACAAACACATTTGCTCGTTTTTCTGTCGCATTTGATCGTTTTTACCGCTGCTGCTGTTGCTTTTGTTGTTACTGTTCGATTACTAATCACGCACTTTCTTGGTTGATCGATGATGGTTTCAATGAGAACAAAACTTGCATTCCTCGATTGGCTGGAAATTCTACTCCTCCTACTTCTACTGTTTTCCTTTTTTTCAATCGTGAAAAACTAAACGATGATGGTGGTGATTTGGTTTTTCTTGTACAAACTGTACTCGTTTCTTTTCTGCTGCGGAGCTGTTGTTGTTTCCGTAGCAATGAAGTATGCCACTCACTCGAAGAAATTGGATGCTTCTAAACTTTCCTATTTTTTTTTCAACGTGCAATTTTCCTTTGTTTACTTGCTCAATATAGTATATTTTAATCAGATTCAAAATTCAAATTTTATGGCATTTTACATTGACGACTTTTTGTTTTGTTGCTTTTTTAAATTTAGGGAAAAACTGAAAAGATTTTGTATAACTGCGAGAAAATAGAGAATTAGAATCGTTTTGGACTGGTTCGGAAGCGCCATCGCCAACGGCAGAGAGCACTACAATTTTGATCCGCCTACGATCAACCGTGATCGAAAAAAACCCTTTTCCCGTTTTTTTTTCATGCCGCAATTTAAATGCCATCACGGCGGAGCAAAGTCCTAAGAAGGAGACAATAAAATCGCTTTGAACCGTTTAAATCTCAGCAGCACAACCGAACGATGCAGCCAGTGAACGACGGTGGAATTTATTGGTGGGAAAAAGTTGGCTCAAACAAAGCAAACCGGGAGATTTGTTGTTACCGGCTGGCAGGTCTCTGAATTACGATCGCTAGCATAGCCTACTGTGCGGGTCGCTGGCGAGGGCGCTTCTTAGAACACACTGCATTCACGCATAACTCGCGAATTAATCCCATCTTCTGAAGCAATAAGTTTCAAGTCACTTCCGTGGAACTGGATACTTCCGAAGCAGCACTAGCTCGGTGTGGAGCGGCGTGTGTTTCTTCTTCACTGTCTAATTTTTTAATAAACGTCAGCGAGCGGTGTAATGGTAGTCCTAGGCTTAGAAGTTGAAAAGTTCCTCCAACGAAAAAAAAAACAACTCGTCCAAGAACGGCTAGCAAGGAAACTAGCCGTGACACACACTCACATGACGCCACCGCGCGCGCTCTTCGGTTATCGGTTGATCCGTGTTCCGACGTACACACAAGAAGGCCACCACACAATTTCTCCGCGACACACACTTCTCCTCCCACGGAAGTTAGACGAGTGTAGAATTGAAAAAAAAAAAACACTGTGAATCTAAGTGCGGAACGGGACGTCCTCTCCCGAGCCACGGAACCAACCAGATCAGTATCCCCGAAAAAAAACTATACTAAATAGTTGGACACACTCTTCTTCGGTCTTCGGGTAGTTCGGGTCGCGCGGAGGCTCCGGAGCCATGTACCACACACGTCCTAGAGTCCGCCTGATCTGATCT
Organism: Topomyia yanbarensis; assembly: GCF_030247195.1. Taxonomy (NCBI): domain Eukaryota; kingdom Metazoa; phylum Arthropoda; class Insecta; order Diptera; family Culicidae; genus Topomyia; species Topomyia yanbarensis. The sequence goes on from NC_080670.1 coordinate 158,419,640, forward strand.
GAACTGGTCGGTGGTCGATTGGTCCAACTCCAAGCCAGAGGAAGAACTCCGTCGTGTTGTGTGTGACGTGTGTGTGATGAGAGATCGTAGTGCACCTCGTCCTCGTCATCATCATCATCATCATCCGGATCACCACCAAGTCCAGCGCGAAGAAGCCTTCGGCTTCCAAAAAATAAACGGAACACACACAAGAGGCGACGGGGCAGGAGGCAAATCGTAGTTGCTTGTGGAGGCACACTGTACACAGAAGGAAAAAAACACTTCTAATTAATCCGCTCCGCTCTCGACTGGCAGGCGGCAGCGGTATGTTGCTGCACTTACGATGCGGCCGAACAGCGACTTGTATTGAACTGACGTTTGAACACAGAACGCAGTGCTGCGTTTCTGTGCTAGAGAAAAATCGCACTCGCTGCGGCCAGCCGACATAGGCGCGCACATAGAGGCTCTCCTCCATACGACCACATAGCAGCCAGTGGACCTAGTACATAGGCCCCCGTGGTGGTCTATCACTGTGTGTGCAACGCCGCACACGCTGCATATTGTGTTACGAGAGCCCCCCTCGTCTAAAACGTACGCTGCATAAACCCCCGGAAGGAGGAGGAAAAAGGTTAGTGTTCTGGGAGAATGCGCACGTGAGGGGATCCAGAGAACGTGACGGCGCGATGCACACACATCTACAGCCACCGTTTGCCCTCTCTCGCTCTTTCCCTCTATCTCTCTTGCTCGCAAAAAATAACGTACTCTCGCACCTTCTCACGATTTCTCCCATCGCCTTACACTAGCCGGGTACATAGGCCATCCATATACAAACGTCGCTCTCGAAGCGCATCCGAAAGAACGCATTCTCTCACGAAGCTTTCGCACGCGCAACCGATACCCACGGAATCACCCAACACAACAGCGTGAAGTAAATAAAACTCACCAGCCACTCACCAACACACCAGTTAGGCACTCATTTCCCCTCCGTGAGTCAAACTCCCGTTCTCTCGTGTATTCTCTTTCTCAACAAAACCTCTCCAAATCTTTGCTCCCCACGATGTTATTTATATACACTCGAACACCATGCGAAACGCTTTTTTTTCACTACGCTCTCACGCTTTACTCTATAAACAACATCTGAACGAACTCGTCGTGGCCGTCGCCGTCGTCGTCGCTGTAACGAGGGGGTGTGGGAAAACATTCCACCCATTGCACACCCAAGCAGCCGCCGCTCGCAAACCCAGCAAAAACATCACGAAACTTCTTGAGAACAAGATTTTCCGAAGTAAATAAGCCTCGCTCTCGCTCTGGCGCGGCGGGCGGCGGCCCAAAGCTCGTTCGCTGCTTCTTTTTTCGCCCCGCTGCTGCTGCTGGTTGACTGCGGCTGCCAACGAACGACTGCTGCCAGTGCACTCACACGGGCAAGCGGTACGCGCTGACGACGACGACGGGGTGGAAAGCCCAAAGTTTTCCGAGCTGCTGCTTGCTGCCCTGACCGGGCCGACCGACCTACCCACGTGCGTCGTCGTCGTCATCATCAGTTCGAGTACACAACCTGCCAGAAGTGAAAAACAAAACAGCCAAAAAGGACGAAGGAAAACAAAACAAAACATATTCAACTCCGGACTGGTCGCGGTCGTGTGAGGTTTGCCGGGGGGTCGATGGCGGCACGCGGGCAACTTTTTCGAGGTTGGAAAATTTTCGTCTCTTGTTTTGTTTTTATTTTTCACCAGTACCTAGCCTTTGGCCGTTCGTTGGTTCGTGTGCGTGTGTGTTGGTGTTGGTGGAATATACCCTGTCAAAGAATTGCACTTTCTTGCTAGAGCTGGGTGGAACAACGAAAAGGGAAGAAATGCGTGTGGTCTGCTGGAAAGTTTTTAATTAACCTGCGTGGGGTGACTCCCAGCAGCACCGTTTGGGATCAAATTTTCATCGCTCAAATAATATTACACGGTTGATTTACGGCGACCTCTTATTGTCTTCGCTCCCGTTGTCGTTGTCGTAGTCGTCGTGTTGCGGAATTTAGTTGCAAGTGCTAGTTTTACCGTCGGCCATTTATCGGAGCATTATTGAGCTGCAACGTGCGGATAGAACCCGACGGGACCCTGACAGTTTCTGCCGTCGGAATATCTTTTTCCGAGCATTGTACTATGCATTCAAATGTGTTATATTATTTGGTTTACTGGTTAAAAATGATAAAATGAACGAGTTCAAACCATTTAAAGCTGTTAAAAATAAAAAAAAAATAAATTGCTAAGTATTGATACTTCATATTGTTGCGGTATCGGACTTTTGATTTCGACATACCTTGCAGCTGACGTATTGTACGAATTGTAGTACGATAGGTCGAACAGATTGTTGAAGCAACGACCGATTCACAACCATACTTAGTTAAGCTCAGTCGGAAAATCAACCGGAATGCTGTTTCTAATCCGGCTTCAATGACACAACCGATTCTAGTTAGAATCGGTTGTGTCGCTGGAGCCGGAATACGAATTAGAACCAGCCAGAATTCCGGCTCAGTTCCGGTTGAACGTTACTGGGTAGGCGTGCACAGCTTCTTTCATTAGGGGGCGGCAAACCAAGCATTTCTGGAGAAACTTTTCAATAGGTCCTAAGAAACATTGAGAGCCTCTCTTTGTTTCCAGTCTTTCGATTATTACGACGTCACTATAACACTTTTCAGTAAATTCCCGGAACATCTTTAAAGTCGATGGTGTCCATTAGAATATTATGCAAAAAATTGAATAACAAATGTTGAAACTCTGTCCCTAGCTGTTGAACCAATCTCGAACCATATCGTGTTAGGATAGAATTAACATCAACAGGCGTATAGGGGGCAATAAAAGTGTCATTACTAAGTATTCGTCATTACTCGCCTTACACGATCATTAAAAATGACGTTACTGTTTAGTTATGACGTCTCGTGTAAAGGTACGTTATGACATGGAAAGCTTTATACATACCTTAAATAAGCCGATTCTGAAGCCTGGCTGTTGGCGAAATAATGGATTATCGAAAAGGCACATAAGCAAAATAACTTGTTTTGCTTATGTTCCCTTTCACTTCCCCTCAAAAATTAACGGTTCATATACACCAAACAACAAAACGGAAAAAATTGTTTATAGGCCCTTTTCTTAATGAAAAAGACTATATTTGAAAAGGGAACAAAAACATCGCAACACCAAGAAAGGGATCAAATTAAACGTCACATTATCATTTGCTGTAAACAAAAGGGCTCACCCGCATGCACTATAAGCTAACGTCTCGCTGAAAAGGGATTATGGGAGAGGGCACAAAACCAGTGCGATGTTTCAAAAGAGACCAAAACATTTATCCGCAAAAATCGTTCAAAATACATTTTTTTTAATAAATCTGGCATATTATTCGGAAAAAATGGTTAATTTAACACGGCATTGAGTTGTTTGGTCCTTAAATCAAGCTCCTGTTCATAAATGGGAATATAAAGTACGAGGTAATTTTTCAGACGCCATTTTCTCAACATGAGCATATTGTATATAATGCCTTATGAAATGTTGACGTCGAATTGTAAGATACTGTGCTTTGGTTTTTAAGCACTGGTTGACGTTAGCTCTGAAAAAGAGACGCTATGTGTGTTCTTGTGCAAATTCCACAACTACTTTAGTTACAGGTTTTGGGCACTTCACGCGTAAAAGTGATTTTACCTAATTTTGTCCTTACTTTATTTTCACCCGATTTTTTCTGTTTCTGGAGAAATGTTTTCCCGTGTTTCTTTCACAAGGAGGAGTCTCCAGTGTAATCTCGGCATCAATATGATTAGCACCCTCGCTAATGGTGCTGCTTGTTGATTTGGAGATGTCGGATGCCCCCTTTTCGGTTCAGGTGATGATATTGAAAACTGTTGGTTAGATTTGTTTGCTGTACATGAGTTTACCTCGGTGGCTGCTGGGAATGATAATTTTAATAGCTAATGTGATGCAAAGTCGTGTAGTCGTTCCTCTATTTTACTGTCGTTTACGTACATGGGATATCGATAAGAACGTCGTCATACTCAACCATTTAGTTTTGATTGATGCACAAAATGGATCTTTTTACCCGGACCAATTTGGTGAAGGTTATGAGTGCACTGTAGATGGTGTGATAGAACAGAATAACTTATATTCCGACATCAGATTTTTTCTAATGCCCAACCGGATATCAGACCATTAAAAGAATAGAATAAACGAAAGCAATTTACTATAAATGTTTCAGTTAACCTCATGCTTATTTCGATCTGTTTTATCATTGTATATTATTAAAAAAAACTTAAATTACTTGTGATTCTAACGTTAGAACCCAAAAAAAAATGAAGCAAAGCAATACTTTGGCACTACAATCTCTTTATGTACTCTTTTTCAACAGACTTGGAACAAAATTAGAACTAAGAACAAATCTAACACAAATTTTGAATAACTTTAGAACCAACGAAGTTGAGGTTCAAAAATCTAAAAAAATGTTATTACATATTCTAAAAATACATACTTTGGGAAATATCTGTGCGAAATTACATCCAGATCGAAGCACAGGATTTCAAACCACAGCAGTTTGCAGCGCACTTGTTCTATCCACGAATGAAGTGAATACAAAACTTTGAAAACGATTATCTCGGAATAAAGTTTCTTGAAAAGGACCGTTGCGGTGAACGTGATATCTTAAAAACTACTCAAACGATTATCATAATTTTTGTTTTAAAATCTTCGTATTTACATTCTCGTGTACTTGAACGGTTCATTTATCATCTAAAAAATTTTGATACATTGCAATGATTTTTTTTTTTTTAATTTTTGAAAACCCCAACAGCATTTTTTTTTGTCAACATTTTTTTATGCGGAGATTTTTTTTTAAACCGAATCGTTGAAGTACACAACAATACAATTTTCTTCAACATAGTTTTTGCTTTTTTGAAATAAGTTTAACGGTTCATCTGAGTGAGTATTCAACGCAAGCCTCAGCGAAAAAAAATGCACTTCGGAGAGTGCATAACTCCAAAAAATTTCAATATTGTTTTTTAAACAACTTGTATTTATTTCCTGCAACAGTACTACCAATAAATCAACTTTCGCTTTTTCAAACAAAATTTGCATATAACTTTTTAAATGAATCATGAATTTAGCGCATTTTTCCTCTCAACTTTGTACATAACCTCTTAAGATCTGATTTAGGACCATTGATAATGAATTTGCAATATATTTAAAGCAAACTAAGACCAAAGTTACAACACTTTTTTTATTCAGAGCAACTATAGAATATATTTAGAATAACTTTTAGAATGATTTAGGACACATTCATACTACAGTTGTAGTTTGTTTGTTTGTTGATGCATTCAAAAATAATCAAACTTTTTGTCGTTAAAGTAAGGATAACCGAGCCACTATGACAGTTTTTCATTTTGGATTTTATACTACAGCCTATAAATTTAATGAAATTACGCAAGTTTACAGCAAAAGACGAAAGGATAAACAATAATATTTCAAATGGGTCTACATGTGTTAATATTTGCCGGAAAAACGGGTCAACTCTCATCATGGAGTGGTTCAAGTATCCCCACCCGTGGGGATATATGAACCATTTGGCATATATTTGTAAAATAATAATAATTATAATCAAACGTTACTTCTCATTGTCAAATATATTACATATGACAATGCATTGTTTGTTCCTTTATATTCATGCACGGAGAATATTGTATCTCAAAATGCCTAAGAATTCTAGAGAAAATTTTCAATAGGACGTAAGTAACATTGAGAGCCTCTCTTTTTTTACTTTCTCTTTCGTTTATTACGACGTCATTCCAACACTTTGCACTAATTTTCCAGTACATATCGAAAGCCGACGGTTTTTACTAGAATATTATGCAAAGGGTAGAGTAGTAAATGTTAAAATGGCCGAGTAATGAACAGAAGAGAAAGACCCCAAAGAGAATCTCTCATTGTTACTTAAGTCCTATTGAAAATTTTCTCTAGAATTATTGAAAATAACAACTAACAAATTGTCACAAATTTCTTTATCCCCCTCCATTAGTACGTAACAGATTCTTTTAAAAAATGTTTATTCAGTAAAACAAGTTACGTAACGGTCCAACTTATTTCCTCTTTTCATGTATCATAACATGTTATATTTTGTAGTTGCCCCTTACCCTAAAAGTTTCACGTAATTTATGAATTCTCCTAGACACAAAATTTATCACCATTACATTAAAATTCAGCTTCGAAAAATGTGCTATAAAACATGAAGACTACTTTACAGCCCTACTGTAGAAAATGGCTTCAATGAGTTAATGATCGTCTATCATTGGTATATGCACAATCCTCAACCATAATATTCGCTCCTCCATGTTTGAATGTATTGTGACTAACATTCAGAATTTTCAGAATACAAATTTAGTAGGATTTTGGAGATTTTTCTAAAACTAAACAACTTAGCCTTATTAGGTCTTTGTAAAAGTTTTCGTAGTTTGTATGCTCCATCTTTTCGTTAAAATAACAGTTTAACTTTTTAATCATTCTAGCTAGAGCTTAACGACCTTCAATGAAGTTGTAGAACGACGAAATTTAGAGACATCGCCAGCATGTATGTGTCTAGCTGCCATACATATCATTTTACAACAATTTTAAAATCAAAGGTCAGGGTGTTTCTTAGAAAAACTGTTTTACTCAAACAACTTTTGCGCTATTGGTTTAAAACTGAAGAAGTCTTCAGACAACTTTAAGATTATTTTAAAGCGATTAATTTTTCTCATGGTACCACATATCTAACTATTTTCATTGAATAATTATGTGCATTTTTACTCCATGTTTATGGGGTTCTTTGAAATACTAATATCACTCATCGGGGTGAATAAAAGGAAATTCTTTTTCAACTACATATAATGTCATGACTCGAGTTAAAATTGTGCTAAAAATGGCAAAAACGATATTTTTTTAAAATTTCGCAAACTGATTTCAAAAAATCAATTTTTATGTTATAACCATTTATATCTATTGAATAATAAAAGCTAAAGTTTTGATGTACTAGAAAAAAATGTTCGTCTTCAAAAACTCTGACAAACATCTGAAGAAAATGTTGAAAAAAATGAGAATAGTTCAAAAGTTGTATTAAAAATTTGGTTTTTCTTAAATCCACCCTTAGTAGTATGTTAAAAAGGCTTTCAAGGTGGACAATATAAAAAAACAGTTTCGTTTTCATGATAAAATTTGGCACTTTACGCTGCTATTATTTTAAATACTTGACTTATTATTTGAAATAGTGGGTGGTTCTAAATTTATTAAAATCAGAAAATTAACTTTTTAATTGTTCGAGATATAGTTTCGCAGTCTGCCAGAAAATTGAGAAAAAATCAAATTTTAAAAAAACTTTGTCGAAGACATTGAAACTCTACTTTTCATTTTTCTTGTACTTTTCATTTTACAAGAGATTTACCAAAAAAAGTTCGGATGTTCCTTAAAAAATGGTTTTATTTATATAACATTTGCAGTTTTGACTTTTTATTATATTCATTTTTAGAAATACTTTTAGATATTTTGAAGTAGAACACTTTGTCTCAGTACACCGTACCTCTATCTTCTTTCATTTTACATATGCTTTTTACTAAAAAATAAATTATTTTTGAGTAAGTATGCAAGATATAAAAATATCATATTTGTCGTTTTTTGGTGATCTATACTACAAAACATGCAAATTCATATGACAGAAACGGTGTATAATGTCAAGTGGCCCAATCGAAGCTATTTGAAAAAGTTTTAACGATAAACGATCTCATAACTTTGAAACGAAAATTTTTTAGTAGCTAGTATTTATAGCAATAATTTAGCGCCCTAAAATAATCTTCAAGTTGTCCAAAAAGTATTTTGGTGTAAAATAAAAGCTACAAAAGTTATACAAATAAATCCGATTGTTTAAGGAACACCCTAAAGCTTAGATTTAGATTTCTCGTGTGATGGAAAGTATAAAAGATAGAGCTTACCTGTCTTCAGCAAACTTGTCTAAAATGTGTTGTTCTATAACTTCATCTAAGGCAATCAAGATCTACATATCTAGAACCGTTTAAAAGTTCAATTTTAAATCTTCCTAAAATTAGAATCACCCTAGTTATTATTTTATCTAAAAGAAGGGTCTTGCAAAGTAGAACAATTTTGCCAAATATATTGTAAGGCTAAGTCATTTAGTTTTAGCAAAAAGTTAAAATTCCTGCTAAATTTACATTGTGGACCACTGCCCGATCAGAAGCACATAACAGAAATTTTTCAAAATTATATCTCGCATTATTACTTGTTTTAAATTTCTGTTATTTTAACTACTAACGAGACCTAATTTATAACACAATATGTTACAAAAATTGTGTTCTGTTATAATCTTGTTATTTCATTCTGATCGGGTGTGTATTGGAAACATGTTGCCGGTCTTTCCGGGAGACGAGAGCTCGCTGTGATTATTCTTCTTTCACCAGTTCTTTTATCGAAATATTACTCTATAACCTTACAAAGAATTCGTTAAAAAGGTTTTAAATGCAATTTTCGATGTTTCTCCTAAGGTACATAATCTTTAAACCGCCAAAATTTGTAAAATATTGAAATTCTGATCAGATTAAGGTCGTGTGACTTTTATGACATACCCCGTTAAAATATCAATTCTATTTACCTCAAATAACTTTTCAAGCTACAAAGTTGGCAACGCTCATTGAGACATCATTGCCAGTGTCCGCCGCTAGATAACATATTCTTAATTATAACGTGGAGGTTAGTGGGACCAAAAGTATTTTCAGCGCCCTAGTGGACTTATTGTTTTGTCTGTAACCGTAAAACTAATTTGAAACATTTGTATTTGGACCTTATTTAGTATAACTTTTAAAAAATGCGTGTCAAATTTAGTACAAATTTTTAGTACATTCATCTTTGGAACTAATTTAAAACAAATTTTATGAGGCGTTAGAATAAAGTTAGAAACGATTTAGAACAAATTTAAAATAAATTTGACCAAAAAATAGTGTATATTTAGTACATATTTAGAAGAAATTTAGAATAAAATTGAAACAAATTTAGAACAAATGTAGAACAATGTACATCATTTCGTAGTACTTGTTGAACGTTATCGTGATATTAAATTTCTTAGCTTACGGGAGAATTAGACACGCGGAATACCATGACTCACTGGAATGATTTTTTTATTTTTATTATGATTATCGTAATACATTGGATTATCGTAATATACATTTACGAACCAATCTGCGGGTTAGTTAATTGAATTAGTTCGTGAAAAGTGTTCGTTATTTGGGCGCCAATTAGTAAAAAAGTTTGCTTCACATTCTTATTAATATTAGTTGGTTCAACAATATTCACGATAATCCTAACAATGTGGATATTTTTGGAACGGGCTTGACAAATAGATAATGAAAATGGACAATTCAAAGCTTTCCGAAATCCACGATGACGACTTCCGTTTGAGCAATATTCTTGATAATTCTAGCAATATAGTTTCGATTTCCGTCATGCACTCGTCAACCCCATTCTGAAAATCCCCAACTTTTATTAATAACAGCTTAGAAAATGTACTAACTTCATGCTGTACTATACGAACTCTAACTCTTTTACGAATTTAGTTCGTAATAAAAAGAGTTCGTTATTTCGAATTTTGTTCGAAAAAAAGTTACGTAAATCGAACATTACAGAAAAAATAGTACGTAACTTTTTTACGAATATTTGAAATAGATCGTGATTAATAAAGTATAAATCAGGAATCAGTTCACGAAATTACTATCTACACTATGGAATGTGCGTTTCGATTTCGTCTCATCAGAATCCGACACTAACTTAGTGACAGGACTAAGCCAGCCCCGGATTGACGCTAGCTCCAAAAAACGAAGACACAATTTGTGTTCCTGTCACTAAGTTTGTGTAGGATTCTGATGAAACGAAGTCGAAACGCAAATTTCGTAACTAATTTAGTTATAGGCTTTGTGCTCTTCGCGCGCAAAGATGGTTTTAAACAATTTTCTCCTTAATAGAGAAAAAATAGTTTTTACCAAAATTGTTCTCCACTGAGGAGAAATATAGCATAGTTCGCAATAGGTTATGTTATTACCATGTCCAAAATAAGATAACATCTGTTCGGGAATTAATTGCCGCTCGTCTTGAGACCCTTGTCGTACATCATACGTTTAAACGCAATGCAAACAATTTCGATTTGACGTTCTTGTGGCTTTTGTGGATTGTCCTTTTTTTGTACATATGATAGATATATGATAGGTCTATTCTCTCGTTTTTTCGCATAATGATATTTTCCGACGAATTGCTTAAATTTTGATCTTTTGTTGATAAAAACGTCTGTATTCACCACTTTGGCTTTATTTGCATGGATCAGAGGACCTGACATATCATTCTCATAGACGTGGGTAGCTAACTGCTTCCCCTCGCATTTTTATTTGCCATCTGGTGTTGCTTCAATGTTGTCAGTGTAATAACCTTTGTTTTCATATACTCAATGGTGCGAAAATGTATAGTACGATTCATCATCCAAAATTATGGGCGGTCCATTCGTAATGTGTTTACGGTGTAGTGTACGTCAGCAAATTGGTATTTTTTCATGTAGTTTCGCTGTTTATTTTGGTGCTTGGGTACATTTATAATAAATTACGTTGTTTTCTTTAAAAAAACAATAAACCAAATATTCATGCCAATTGGAGTGTTAACTGCCCGACCGTGTTTTTGGCTATTTAAAGCAGATTATTCTGCATTTGGTGAGGAAACTAAGGTTTTTTATGTCGCGAAAGTAAGTCTCAAAGTGCAATGACAAGTCGCAATGCACGAAACTGCACGGACAACCACTAATATTCGTAGTTTTATTATTTTTATTTTTCTGCCTCTTGAATCCGTCGAACTAATGCACAAAGCTGTATCAATTTGAAGGGATTTAATATAAAGAAGCATTAACCTTTTTCTTTATGCCGGCACTTAGTTTTGATGGGTGACCAATTTTTTTTCTTTTTTTTTCAGATATTTGCCACCATGAGAATCCTTCGAAATATTGAAAATAGTTCAACGCGACATCTTTGAACACTTGAAGAATTTGATTTGTACCCAGTCATACAAACAGGTTGACAGATTCACCTTAATCCAGCTTGTAAGACATTTGGTTTGAGTGCAGCTGTGCAAATTTTGGTTACCAGTGCTATAGGAGTACCGTTGAATGTGACAAGCGCATTCGTAGAATTCTTGTTCTAAATTCCTTTGGTTATGCAATAGAATTTAGTCCAAAATCTTTCCGAATAGATGTTATTACAGAGTGGGGAAGAATGATCTGTGATTATTGTATTGATCATAACATTATTACTTGTATTTGAAACAAAAATATGTTTTGAGAAATGTAGGAGTATTACAATATATTGATTGTTCTTATCAATGTCTTAAAAATTCTATTGACTTCAACACACGCCAGCAACCGCTTACAATGGTTGTTGAATATTCTGAATTTGTGATAAATATTCTTAATTACACCTCAAGGTTTAGCCTTGATGATAACAATAATAATTCCGTTGTCGTTCCCCCAATGCCCAGAGACTTCAACCATTTTCCAGTAATGCTCATGTTGAAGTACAATATTTATCCTTTTCTCTAAAACCTCTACCATACAAATGCAGCGCGCAACATTTGGTAACCGTAAAGCTTCTAATGCGCTACCTTTTCGGTGCATCAACTTCCGCCATGTAGGTGCAGACACGCAGTGACTGTGCTGGAGGGTGACTTTTTGACGATGATAAATGAGCAGTGCGCATCTACACAGCAAACAGTAGCGCAGCACAGCATCCGTTTGGCAGCGGAGAGTGAAAAAAAAAACCAGCCTGTCCTTTTCTGAAGTTTAAAGATGGAGCTACGAAAAACCCCGGCCCATCGTGGTGCATTCTACCTGCACCCCCTTGCAGCAATCGTAACTTGCGCGGTCCACAGCAAACTGTCGGTGCCGGGACAGCAGAGCGTTTCGAAGTAATGATTCAATGCCAACTGCCTGGCCTGGGTCGGAGCGGCACGGCAGCGATGCTCGATGATAAATAAGTAACAGGCCGATGAATGGTGGTGGAAATGTGAACACTCGGTACCACCATGGAAGACTCGGTAGGACGGGACAAAAAGTCATCTGCACGTCAGTCTGTCAAAAAGCTTTCCGTTGATGACGGAGACGAGTAGCGGTTTTTCGGATACCGGGCGTAATCATTCTTGGGTTGAGCTTTTTTGACAGCAACACTCCAACGAAACGTAATTCCGGTTGGCACGTTGTGTCAACTTCAAGTTTTAAAATAAAATCTGTTCTGTTCGTTTTGTATCCTGGTTCATTCATGAACTACGATACGCATTCCGGAGGGATGAGGTCGGTGAGAACATAGAAAACTTAAATGCTTGCACATTTCTTAGTCGGCGGGTAACGAATCCTTCCGCATCCTCCAAAGCCCTTACCACGTCAAGTACATAATAAAGACCACTTCATCATTCCGTGTGCCGTTGAGCATATCAAAATGAAGTGTTTGCCGGAAGCTTTAAAAGTATGTTTGTAAATAAAGAAAAAGCTTGAGAAATATTAAATTTTATCACGTTGAGCATTTTTAATGGGAATCAATCGGTTACTTTCTACGATCAATGGAGATTTCTCACCACCAATATATTTACCTCTAACGCACTTGCCCGATATGGTGTAAAGTTTTCCATAATTAAGTCAGTGAACCGTAGACCCCGAAAACATTTCACCGCATCCACCAAATCAACGTCAGTTCGGGCAGTACAGCAACAGAAGCTGTAGCCCCCTCGGAAGCTGTCCATCGTTGATACCAAACGACCAAAGACGGGAACCGTAAGCATAGAAAAAGTATGATTTATGTTGCCTCTTCAGTTGCGCTTTTTTGCATATGCGTCTTTTCCATCTTATGCATTGCCACTACCGTCAGCTTCATCATCATCATCATCATCAACATCATCGGTGGCAACGTCAACCGAAGCTTCATCAGCGTTCACCAGAAACAGAAACATATAGAAAACTGCTAATGGCAGCGACTGTTGTCCCATCCATCCCCCTTCCCCCCACAACTTTCCTCGTTCAAAAACCGAGCTCGTGGCGGTGACGAGGAATGGGGGTGGGGGAGTTATTTTTGCGATGTAATGCACTTTTTCCACGCGATAGGATTTCTCTGCTTCAAGGGTGTGGGATCGGTTCGGATTGCGGAAAGCATCCACCGCCATCAGCAGCACCGTCAGGCAAGAAGAGGGAATTTATTGTGGCCCTCCGTTGCGTTTTTGTTGCTTTTGCCAGGCGGTTTCTTCTCCAATTGCACGCTATACAAGCGGCAGCAGCGCTGCTCAAATGTGCGGTTCTTCTGCACGATGGAACAGGTCCTTGTGCCTTGAGGAGCCATCTTTTGGTGGATGATCCAGAAGCTTTTGATGATTTGAATTGTTAAATAATCATTATTCTTCGCTGCGTTTGTGGAAGGGAGGGGAAGACGGGCGGTGGGTGGTTCTGGGGGTTTTGAGTGATGAGGATTTGTAGAGTTCCCACGGTCTTTAGGGAAACTTTTTCGGGCGGAAAGGATACTTTTCGAAGGCCGTGTTGATCAAGCACGTGGGAATTGTTTTTTTGTTATTCATCAGAAATGCTATGCTATTCAAAAGTACGTATTACAAATTCTGTAATTGCAGAAACTACAAGACTACCACTCTCACATAAAATTGCTTTAATTTTCGAGGTAATTTTGAAGACCCAAAGGTCATTTTATGTCATATGAATGTTTAATGAAGATGTATGTTTTATCTTCAAAATTCATTGCTTTAAGTATCACAGGTTAGTCTACTTAAATTCCTATTTTTGCCTTTTTCAATAGAAATTGCTCTGAAAATTCGTGCTTTAATCGGAGCCCGGAGGGCTGAGTGTCATTTACAATTCGAGTCAGTTCGTTGAGTACGGCAAATGTCTGTGTGTGTATGTTTTACTTTGTGGTAAGGTTTTTACGCCGACTCAGCACACGTTCAGTAGTTAGACCATACTACTAATTTCGGCCATCGTGTGCCAGAGTGGGTTACTCTGAACAGAAAAGATAATTCTGAACCCTACTCCTCTAACCTCCACCAAGGAGTCCTGCATTTGTCGGATCCTCCGGATTCCATTTGAAATGAAGGGGTACGGTCTGTAGTCATGCATTTCACTTGATCCCAGGTCTAGCTGCTCGTGCTCGTTTGCTGGTCTCATAACCGCCATCTAAGTAGGGCACGGCATGATATTTTACATGCGCTCTTCTCTGCGTTGACCAGTTGGATGCCGTGGTCGACCCAGCGATTCTGGTTAGAGTTAGAGACGGCTTCCGGTTCACTGGTGCCCCGACCACCCTATACTGGTGGTTTATCGCGCTCGGTGCTACTCGGCATAGTCCCCGATGGTGGAGATAGCCTACCTCGACGGGGAGTTCCCCGACTAAAGAATGTCTCCCGTGAAACCGTTGACGGACGCGTTGCTCTTGCTTCGCTGCAGTCCAGCAGAGTACCGAGGTCAGTCCAGCGATTCCGGATGGAGGAGTGCATCCGGTTTACTGGTATCCCGACGATTCAAACCGGCAATTCGCTACGGACTACTCGAAAGAGTCCCCGACGGTGGATTTTTCTTATTTCGACGAAGTTCCCCGGCAGTGGAAGAACGTCCGAAACCGATGCTACCCGGGCAGATGCCGAGGTCGATCTTGCGATTCTGGCTAGAGGGTGCCTTCACAGGTACGACCACTTGCCGGTGCTACTTAACGATCTACTCGAACTAGCTCCGGCGGTGGGCCTAGCGTACTCCGTTGGAGAAATTTTTCGACGTTTAAAGTTCTCTCGACACCGCTATCTCGATGCTAGTTGGTTCTCAGGTACCACAACGACCTATCGTCGACGATGTCTGCGCTGTCGAGTGCCAAGGTCGGTCCTGCGATTCCGGTTGGAGTGTAACTTCCAATTCTTCCGTGCCTCGACGACCCGAAGCCCTGTACTGCTACGTTGCTAGTCGTTGCTCCACTCGCCATCTTGCAATGCTGACATGATCTAAACGACTATCTGCTCACCGCGTCCCATTTTTCTTTGTCCGCACACATACTTTGGACAATATTGTGCATGTTGACATCCTCATCGATAACGGTTCTCATTTCGTTTTGCTTGTACCCGAATCGCGGGCATTCGAAGACGACGGTCACAGGCGTTTCCTCTGCATTACCAGAACAACGATCTCACGTGACCGAACCTCTTCTTGAAACAGCCGTGGCCAGACCAGAACTGCGTCATGTGGAAGATCACTTGGACATGTGCTCTGTTTCACCGGCATCGACAGGCACGGAATCAGTTGATGAGTTCATCTACCGTTTACAACATTATCACACTGATATTGCCACTTACTGATGCGCTCGGCCTCATTTTCGTACCTCGATCCCTATAACCCTATTATGTTTATCAACCCAGTCTTCTGGTGTGCAGGATGTCAGTTCGATAATCATTGAGTTGGATAAGAAAATGGAACAATTCGCTTCCATTTCTGAATCTCTCACTGATGCCCGAAAAAACATCGATGCACAGATAAACATCGCAGTAGAAAACGGAATAGAAAAACTGATCAGGTCTTTCAACAACTCTCTCGAGAGTAAATTGGCTGGCTTGGAAAACAGTGTTGCCAAAAAGTTGGAAGATTTTAAAAGTTGTTTTAATGAAAATGTTAAGCGTGAAATTGAATTAGTTGGAATGAACAGAAAGAGGAATTTTAGTAATACGAAGGTTCATTCTGAATCGGACGGGAATCCCAGTAGAAAACGAAAAATTTTGACGAATAAAGAAGATGAACCGATGTTAATTGAAATAGACGATGATGGAAATAATGACGAGGTTTTTGATAAAAATAGTAGAATTACTTATGCGAATGTTTTGTCGGGAGCTACAGGGACGAATAAAATTAGAACTAGAAGTCAAACGAAACGTAAGGCTCGCCCGGTCATTGTGATTAAACCAGTCGAGCCGTTGCAATCGAGTGACGACACGAGGAATGAATTAAAAAATAAATTAGATCCAAAGGTGCACAAAATTAGCAACTTTAAAAACGGTAAAGATGGCTCGATTATTGTGGAGTGTGCAACTCGGGATAATATTGAGTCGGTGAAAGAAAACATTGTAAGCAATCTGGGTGAAAAGTATAATGCTGTTATACCGATACCCGGTAAACCGAAGATAAAAATAATGGGGATGAGTGATCGATACTCTGAAGAAGTCTTCATTGACTTATTGAAGAGTCAGAATGAGGGTATTCCGTTTGAATATGTTAAAGTTGTTGCCAATTTCCAAAATCCACGCTTCAAATATAACAAATACAATGTTATAATTGAAGTTGATAAGGACACTTATAGCAGCCTGATGTCAGCCCGTGCGGTAAACATTGGTTGGGATAGGTGTTCTGTTTTTGAGGCCTTTAACGTGCTGCGCTGCTTCAACTGTGGAGAATATGGTCATAAGAGCACGGGATGCGTGAATAAAGAAACATGCTCCAGATGTAATGGAGCACATAGAACATCTGAATGCTCGTCAACGGATTTTAAATGCGTTAATTGTATTAAAAAGAATAATGAACGTAAAATGAATTTGGACGTAAATCATGCGGCATTTAGTAAGCAGTGTTCAGTATATCGGAGACTGCTAGAATTGAAAAAAAGCAACGTTTGGTCAAGTGAATAGCAACTAACAAACGAGAGGTTGTCTGAAACATTGTATTTAAATATAGCTGGGTTATCTACAAACTTTGTCGCAATGCGACATCTTGTAGAAAACAAACGTCCATTGTTGGTTTTAATATCAGAAACACATATTGTTGATGCTGATGCATTTGATCAGTATAGCATTCCGGGTTATAAAGTTGCTTTTTGCCTATCTCATTCCAGACATACCGGTGGAGTTGCTATTTACGCCAAAGAATCGATTAAATTCAACGTTCGGTTAAACGAAGCAGTTGATAATAATTGGTTCTTGGGTATATCAGTTGAAAGAGGCATGCAGATGGGAAATTTTGCAGTAGTATACCATTCTCCTAGTTCAAGCGATCGACGGTTTTTAGAAATTTTAGAAAACTGGTGGGAGAATTTCGTTGACTTAAGTAAACTTAATGTAATTTCGGGCGATTTCAATATTGATTGGCTCAATGATCAAAATTCGAATCAGTTGAAGCAGTTGGCAGAGTTTTTCAATTTCAAGCAAACGGTTAGTGAGTTTACAAGAATTTCCAGACACAGTAGAACATTGATAGATCACGTGTATTCCAATTTTGATGGGGTTCATTCGTATGTAGAGGCCGATTGTAAAATTTCAGACCATGAGACAATTTCAATTTTACTGGAGAATGAACCTAACCATGAAGAGGATAAAGTTAAAATCAAGTGCTGGAAAAGATATTCGAAACAAGCTATGTCTCAACTGGTTTCGAGAAGCATGGATTTTACGGAATTGAATGGAAATTTGGATAACAAGGCAGCTGTTCTAACTAACGTGTTAAAAGAGTGTACAAATAGTTTAGTTTCTCAAAAGTTTGTTAATTCAAATAAATCGAACAGCTGGTACTCTTTAGATCTTTTGCGTCTTAAACGTAAAAGGGATAAAAAGTACAAGAAATTTTGCAGAACTAATAGTGAACGTCTTTGGAATGGGTACACACACGCGCGAAATATTTATTCACGGGCCTTGAAGAAGACCAAATGTGAATATATTCAAAGGAAGATCGATCAACATCAAAACAACAGCAAAGAGTTATGGAAAATCCTAAAGAATTTAATTAAACCTAAACGTAGTTCCTCGCAGTCCATAACTTTTAACGGGATAGAAGAACAATCTGAACAAATAATAGCTGAAAAATTGAACAGTTATTTCGTTAACAGTGTCCAACTGATCAATCAAAGTATTGAGCTGGTCAGTGAACCTGTGGAAATAACACAGCCGATTAATACTAACTGTAGATTTGACGGATTTCACCCAATCACTTTTGAACAATTGAAAGATATTTGTTTTTCTTTGGGAAAATCGGCTGGTATCGATAATGTCAATGCAAAAGTGATACAGGATTGCTTTCATGTCATCGGACACGATCTGCTGGATCTTGTAAATGAATCGCTACAAACTGGGCACGTGCCGACAGTTTGGAAGGAGTCACTTGTGATTCCTATTCCCAAAGTTACTGGGACGGATAAAGCCGAAGAGTACCGCCCCATTAACATGTTGCACACATTAGAGAAAATTTTAGAACTTGTTGTTAAGGGCCAGCTGATGAGTTATTTGAATAATAATAATTTGCTAATTCCGGAGCAATCGGGATACCGAGAGGGACACTCTTGCGAAACCGCTTTGAATCTAGTGTTAGCAAAATGGAAAGAGAAAATCGAGGTTAAAGAGACTATATTTGCTGTATTTTTGGATCTGAAACGCGCTTTTGAGACAATTTCGAGACCTTTACTTTTGAAAACTTTTGAGCGATTTGGTATCGGAGGGATAGCACATAAGTGGTTTGAAAACTATCTATGTGATAGAACTCAGAAAACTAGTTTTAACGATTTTGTATCTAGTCCTCTCGACAATCCTCTTGGAGTGCCGCAAGGTAGTGTCTTGGGTCCTATTTTATTTATTATGTATATAAATGACATTAGGCGAGTTTTACGATTTTGTGACCTAAATTTGTTTGCTGACGACACTGTTCTGTTCATTGCAGCTAAGGATATAGATGAAGCCGTGGCGCATTTGAACGAGGATTTGCATTCCCTTGCTCGTTGGTTAAAATTTAAACAATTAAAGTTAAATGTTGCTAAAACTAAATATATGATTATCTCTTCGGCTAATACTAGGCCTGACGTTAACGTTAAAATAAATGGTGAGACTATTGATCGCGTTAGTGAATTAAAATATCTTGGAATAATCATTGATGATAAGTTAACCTTTAAGTCTCACATCGACAATGTCATCAAAAAGATTGCTAAAAAGTATGGTATATTGTGTCGTCTGAAAAATGATTTAACAATTAGTAGTAAAATTTTATCATATAAATCTATTGTTTCACCACATATTGACTTCTGCCCGTCCATTTTGTTTCTTGCCAATCAAACACAAATATTGAGGTTACAGCGATTGCAAAATAGAATCATGCGATTAATTTTAAAATGTAACAGATACACTTCCTCTAGTTTCATGCTAAGCGCATTACAATGGCTCTCTGTGAAGCAAAGAATTTATTACTTAACAATGGTGTTCATTTTTAAAATTATTAATGGAATGCTACCTCGATATTTGTGTGATCGAATTGAAAGAGGAAGTGATGTGCATAGGTACAACACTAGAAACGCGTCTGATGCAAGAACACCTAACTTTTTATTTAGTAGATCACAGAACTCCTTGTTGTACAAAGGAATAAGTTTTTTCAATTCGATGCCTAGACATATTAAACGTGCGGCAACATTAGCGGAGTTCAAAACACTATGTATTTCACACGTAAAATCTGCTTTGTAGACAGATTTGTTGAATTTTCATATTTTGGAGTTATTTGAATAACTATGTAATACCACGAAGATTGTATTTTTTTTTTCTCTTCTATTATTTGCATTTAGTCACACTAAGTTATTATATTCGCTATGATGATGATGGATTTTTGTTAATTGTTTATTATAGTTTTTAAAAATAATGAGATGTCTACAGAAGTCTGAGCCACGCGCGCGATAAACAGATAGAGACTAACTTGAAATCGAACATGGTGACCAGTATTAAGAGCTCATCGGGTTGAATTGAAGCTTTTAGACTTTTGTTGTGATCAGGGTCTGATTTGATGATGGAGTTGCTTTGTTGGCTTTGCTCGACAATAGAGTTAATTTCGGTTATTGCTGCCATAGCGGCAATAACGGAGTTGGTTCGTTGAGTGGGGGGCTTGGTGATTTCTTCTGATAAAACAAGATATCGGGTTCAATTCCTGATCAATCCAGGGTATTCCCGGAAAGGAATATCCCTGGGTTGCCTTGGGTTAGTGGTACGCAACTTTCAATAAAGGGGCCTGATGTGGATGATATAACTCGATTAGACTCTGCACTGCCACTAGGCTCGTCACTTCTCACCTTAGCAGGTGGTAGTACCGATGTCTTGGTCAGGCGGGAGGAGTCTTACAGAGAATTATCAGAAATGGAAGCTATTGGGTTCAATTCCCGATTCTATCAAGTATCTTCCCGGAATGGAAATTTTCTTGATGGACCCTGGTTGTTGATGGAATATTCGAAATATATCTGGTTACGTTCTTTTGAAGGAAAGGCTATGTCTGTAAATTGAACCAGTCCGTTTTTTTTGTTAACTGGTCTTGTCATGATTTAAAATATTAATTATCTTCTAGATAACTCGTTCAGCTCACACCTTTGTGGGGGTATGAGGTGGGACCATCATCATCATCATCATCATCATAACATTCACTATCCCCTTCTAGTAGAAGGTTTAAGGTTTATCCTTCCAGCTATCACATAGGCTGCCTCTGACGAGATAGTTCGCTAGATCCCGCATGACCATCACCCTGAACATGCTGTTCAGACGAGATCTTCGTCTACAGTACCGTCACCCATGTAGGTCCTCCTTATCTGAGGACCGATGTGGAGACACTCGCCAGTAGATGCTTTTTACTGCTGCTGATCGCCGAATTGTTGGGCGTGATCCGAGATAGTGCCGAGATCACTATTACGGCCCTCCCGCATGTGTGATCGATGTGGCTACTAAAGTTTGGCCATTCGTCCATCATCACTCCCTAGGCAACCCACCTTAAGTCAATGATACACTCTGCGACTAAAATTCTCGCCAGCTGCAGTGCCTTTCGGTTGCTTATCAAAACCATCTCGGTTTTGCGGTGAGCTAACGCCAACTTCTTCTCGCGCATCCAGTCTTCCACAGCATCTATAGCCTCCATTGCGAGTACTTCTACTTCTTCTAATGATTCGCCCCGATCACTAGAAGCACCACGTCGTCTGCAAAACCTACAATCTTCACTCTGCGGAGCATTCCGTCTTACGTAGCATTCCAATGATTTGGACCGAGTATGGGACCCTGTGGAACACCCGCTGTTCCACTGGCTACACTTCTTTTTCCGACGTCAGTTGTCGGTTCTAAAAGTAGCTTCGCAGAACCCTACGAGGGTACTCGGGAACTCTCAGCCTGTGCAGCGAATCGGCTATTGCAGCCCAGCTAGACCTGTTGAAGGTGTTTTTTATGTCCAGCGTAACTACTCCGCAGTAACGGTTTGCTCTTCTCTTTTGCTTCTGCTCAGCCTCCATAGTTTCCACGACCGTTTGTATGGCGTCCACAGTGGATCTTTCTTTCCAGAAGCCGAGCTGCATGTTGGATAGGCCATTTTCTCTTTCCGTGTATGTCGTAAACCTGTTAAGTATTACTCTTTCAAGTACCTTGCCGACTATATCCAGCAGGCATATCAGCCTGTATGCTGAAGGATCTCCTGGGCTTCGGCAAGAACACTAGCTTTTGTTGCTTCCAGATGTCGGGAGTGTTACTATCGTCGATAAACTTTTACAGCGTGGTCCTAAACATAACCGGGTTCGTTAGGATCAGAGCCACGTCCCGGGGCCTTTTTGGTTCTCAAGGCACTATCAGCTCCACCTTGGTTACCCGAGCTTCTACTTCGTGGTCATACTGAGCCCCCTTACGGGTTGGGCGGCCAGACCGTTGATTCATGCTATGGAAATTGCTCTACGATTACTCTTATCCTCTCCGGGCACCTATCCGGTGGTACTGCCGGTCCTCTTATCTTCGCCATGGCAACTCTATAGGCATCGCCCCATGGCTTTGGAATGCGGTAAAGCTCCTATAGGTAGGCTTTATTAATGAGTTTGATTTTCGTCTTAAGTGCGACTCTTGTCGCCTTATACGCTGCTGTCAGAGCAGCTCTTTCAGAGACATTGTGGGCTCTCTGCATTTTCCTCCGGGCTCGGTGGTAATATACACGTAGGTCGGCAATCGCTGAATTTCACCAGAAGGCTCGGCGGCGACTGTACCTTGGTTTATCTTCTCTTAGAATGGTTACCTCGCACGTTCTTGTTAATGCTGTTATCATTTCAATTGCACGTACAAGTACAGGTAATTGCACTCATGCCTCAACGCTTCATCGAAGACTCTCTTGTCGAACTTCGCTATTTTCCACTACCGCTCGTTTGACTGAGTCACACATGCTTCCTACTGTCTATTGCTTCCGATAGAGTACCGAATCGCTTGGTGGTCGTTGTGAGTGTACCCCTCGTACACTCTCCAATTGAGCCTTCCTGTCATCTCGGGGCTGCAGAAGGTAACGTCAATAACTGACCCTCGATCTTCCCGGCGGTAGGTGCTGGTTGAACCATCATTTACAATATCTACGTTCAGCTTGGCAAAGGCCTCGAGTAGACTACTCCTGCTTGAGTTGGTGAAGCAGCTGCCCCATTCTACTGCTCAAGTGTTGAAATCGCTGGCTATAGCGATTGGTCTCCGATCGTCAACTTATCGAGCATTTCTGTGAAACAATCGATCGTCCCCCGCGGAGGTGCGCTGCAGGAGCCTCCATCTCCGCGATAAACCACTCTCTGAAATAGATATCTTCCCGTCGTCCAAATCGCCTCTGATTTTGCGTTATCTGATATCTAGTTTTCATCGCTGGCCGGGATACTGTATGGTCCCGAAATGTTCGTCGATTCCAGCTCACCGTCAATTGCACAATATTCCTATCGGTACCAGACGCCTCCTTTTAGGTCAATGACCCGCAGCCGTTCATGAGTGGTACCTAGCCTAACGGCATTGAGTACAACCCACGGTTTCCAGTTTTCCCGGTAACCGGGAAGCACACTTGCCACCAGTCCTGAGGAAGCCCTTAGTCTCTCCATTACAGTCGAGCCCTTCCAGTCAGCGACCAGCAGCTGTTCCGGTCCTGTGGCGGAGTTGGGACGAGGGGTATTACGTAAACCTACAGCTGTGAGCTCTTTCTTACCTCAAAACTGTTCGATTTGCAGCCTTGATCAACGACCTTGTCCCGCTATTATACTACCAAAACGTTGGTGGTATAAATTCAACCGTTGAAAATGAGTCTCCGATAACAGTTTTGATATCATCGTCTTCGTCGAAACGTGGTTAAACAATGACACGCTTTACTGTTAGGTGTTGGGTACTGGATATGAGGATTTTCGTTGCGACCGGATGCTTAGAAAAAGCCGTAAATCTACTAGAGGTGGTGTATTAGTAGCAGTTAATCGCAGCTTGAAGGCACGAGTTATTGAGAAGACTTGCTGGGATTGCCTCAAACAGGTCTGGACTATAATCGAGCTTGATGACCGTAAGTTATATTTGTGTCCGTTGTACGTCCCACCCGACCGAGTCCGTGAAATCGAATATATTGACGCACACTGCAGCTCAGTTTTTACCATCGTCAAAGACGCTAAATCGGTTGCTCCTGGTACGATGATCTGTACCAAGAGATTTCAATCTCCCCAGCATTTCGTGGAAATCTTCCCGCAATGGTTTTCTTTACCCGGATTCCAATCACTCCGCTCTTCACTCAGGGGCGGCGAGGCATCTTGACAACTACAGCTCAGCCACGTTACCATGAATAAATCCGGTCGCCAACGAGAATAGCCGCCATCTTTTTTTTTGTGTCAGCGATCAGGTTTCTGCCAAATCAGCAGTGATGACTCCCTCTTCTCAAGTGAAACCAGTAGCACATCACCCATCATTGATCGCCACGATCGGTAGCACCCTGGCGCACGATTACAATGTTCCTCAGGTCTCTTACGACTTCCACAAAGCTGAATATCGCAGTATCGCAGACCTCTTCTCTACTCTCGATTGGCTAAATATTCTGGATCCCGAAGATGCTGATACCGCAGTTCAAACATTTTCCAACGTTTTGGGTTATGTTATTGACAGGCACGTCCGGAAGAAAGTTCATCATCAACAAACCGGCACTCCTTGGCAAACAGATAAAGTCTATTAAGAGAGCTGCTCTGCGGAGGTTTACTAAGTATCGCACAACCCAACTTAGAAACCATTACGTCAGTCTCAACCTTGCTTATAAACGAGCTAATCAAGATTGTTTCTTTCGAAATCAGCAAAACATTCAACGTAATCTCAAGTCGCATCCTAAACGTTTCTGGAAATATGTGAATGAACAGAGGAATGAATCCGGATTGCCGTCATCTATGACTTACAACGGCCGTACAGCTACCACATCCCAAGATATGTGCACTTTTTCCGGAGAAATTCGCGAATGTGTTTACTGATGAGGCCTTAACAGTTGATCACATTAGTCAAGTACCGGTCGTGAGCCAAACTCTAAGCGCTGTCGATGTCAATGAAACGATGTTTACCAGAGCTTGTTAGCGGCTAGAATCGTCATTCAATCCGACGGCTTCCCTTCAGTACTTTTGAAAAGGCACATCGACGTTTTAGTGACTCCACGTCTTCGCCTCTTTCGTGCATCGATTGCCAGTGGCATTTTTCTATCCTGCTGGAAGTCCGCGAACATGTTCCCAGTCCATAAAAGGGATAATAAGCGAGACGTCAGTGAAGTTATGGCTGGTTATGGAACTTCTTCAGGCTCACTGCAAGCAGTACCTAAGTGACGATCAACATGGCTTCACGTCTGGGCGTTCAACAGCGACTAACCTGCTTTCCCTAACATCCTACATAACTAAGAGTATGGAACGTCGCGTTCAAACCGATGTTACCTACACAGTTCAATTGCAGATTGACAGGCACCCACATTTACTTCTTCGTCAGGAGTACCCCAGAGAAGTCACTTGGGACCGTTGATATTCTTGCTTTAGTTCAACGACATCCATCTAGTTCTGAAGACTCCACGCCTGTCCTTCGCAGATGATCTCAAGATGTTTCTTCTCATCCGCTCTACTGAAGATTGTAGATTACTCCATCGACAGTTTGAAACCTTTGCTGACTGGTGTAACACGAATCGTATGTGTGTAAATCCAAAGAAGTGCTCGGTGATATCGTTCTCACGAAAATAGACCCGGTTTGTTTTAACTACCATTTTCTGGATACTGAACTTGAACGCGTTAGTCATGTGAAGGATCTAGGATTGATACTAGATTCGCAACTTACGTTTAAACAGCACGTCTCCTATACAGTTAGCAAAGCATCTCGAATGCTGGGTTGCATCTTCGGGATAGCCATAATTTTTACAGATATCCATTGTCTCAAATCGCTGTACTGCTCTTTGTCGCGGTCAATCCTGGAGTACTGCTGCGAAGTTTGGAGCCCAAACTATACCAACGGTGTTGAGAGAATTGTGATCGTGCAGCGACGCTTTTTACGCTTTGCGCATCGTAGGTTGCCCTGGAGATCCTGTCCGTCTGCCAAGTTACGAAAGTCGGTGCCAGCTGATTAGTTTGGAACCCCTGCTTGTTTAAAGGAATACAGCAAGGGCTCTGTTCGTTGCTGATACTTTGCGAGGTCATCTGTATTGTTCAGCCATCTTGGCAACATAAATGTCGCACCTCGAACAACGCGTAACAACCTTGAGCTCCGATTGCCATTTTGACGCCCTTAAAACAGCAACATCCTACAAAGGATCTTCAACCAGTTCGCATCTGTTTTCGACTTTAATTTGTCTCGTCCAACACTGGGTCTACGATATTCCGGAACCTTCAACGGACTCGTTAACTTCGACTGATTCCTGCGTTATCTGCTGTGTCGTTGCTGTTTTATCTCCCTATTGTTTTTGTTTTTACTAAACGTCTTCACTGATTTGACTATTAGCAATAAGTTTAGCATTAAGACATCATTGGGGCTTTGCATTGCCTATTGGTGCATGTATGACAAAAACAAATTTAGCAATAGTATAATGTTAGTATTCATTGTAGAAAAAGCGTTGAAATGTGTCATATGAATATTTGTACACTGTTGTTGCATAAGATGAGGAAGTTTTTGCCTGCTAAAGAAGAAGTTTGAATGATTGAGGCTCAACTCCAGTGGGCTTTTCTCTGCCCAGAAAAAGAAAATAAAGTATTTTTCAGTATTGAATATAGCTTCAAGATCCCCGTATTTATGAACGATGACTCAGTCGAAATTTGACTACAAGATCTGACATTGTATACTTCCGAAAAGAATTTTTTCGAGAGTTGTTGTACTAGAGCTGTAGAGCTAAGTTCGCGGAAGGGCTCTCCGTCAGAATCACATACTACAGTTTGCAGACGAGACTAAGACACTAAAACACTGCTTTAGGCCAATTGTAGCGGGCTGTGATTCTGAATGTGATATTTACTGTACGGTTCAGGTATGTGCGGGTGTAGGGACTCGCGATCGCGAAGGGCTCGAGCATTTGTACGTTAAAGTGTTCGATCGCGTGTGCATTTGTATGTCGCGTGTGCTAACGAGTATGTAACTTCGCGTGTATAAATTCTATTTTATAACCGTGTGCCTTTCGCATATTCGCGTGTGTTCTTGGATAATCGCGCGCGGACCGTGAATCCAATACTTAGTTTTTGGTATACGGCTCAGATGCTAAAAGAAAGTGAGATCTTCCATATCATTGGAGTTTATTTGTTTATTTGTTGTACCGTCACCAACAGACCCCTTGGCCCCAATGGTGGTTACTTAAACTAATTACATTTCAGAATACGAATTATTTTAGTTTTTATCGAATTCCTTGTCAGGTTGAAGTCAAACGCCGTCGCCACACTGTTAAATACACGCTGGAGTCCGGTAACAGCGCTCTGGCGCCCATAGTTAGTTCTCCTGAACGGGACTCGCAGAAGAGAGTTATTGCGCAGAGCTCGAACGCGAGCTTGAAGATCGAGGCGTCCGAGGATTGTAGGGCAATCCACCCTGGCAGACAGTAAGTCCGAGACGAACAGGGCTCGAGAGCAGTCCCTCCGGATGCTTAGAGTATCGAGCTGTATTAACTGCCAACAATTTTCGTAGCTCGGCAGCTGAAATCTGTTTTGGCGTTGGACGGCCTCGATTCTGTCGACACCAAACAGCTGAACAATATTCTAACGTTGAGCGGACCAACGCGCAGTAAAGCGATTTAAAACAATATACGTCCCTGAAGTTGTTCGCTATTGGGAAGATGAGCCCAAGCTGTCGTGATGCCTTATCCACGATGTATGACATATGTGGTTTGAATGTTAATGCCGAATCCATGATGACTCCGAGATCTTTGATGTGAGAGTGTCTTGAAATGCTCGAGCCGAAGAAATGGTAGTTAAACTGAGTCGGTTGGCGTTTCCGCGTGAACGTAACGATTGAGCATTTGCTCGGGTTTAAAACCATTTTGTTTAGATCACACCACGTACTAAAGCTGTCCAGTTCCCTCTGAAGAAGCTCGGCATCGGTTTTATCCTGTATTTGTTGAAAATTTTTCATGTCGTCGGCAAAAGAAAGGCGGGGTCCTTGTAATTTGATGTTGACGTCATTAAAGTAGAGGAGGAATATCACTGGACCGAGATGGCTTCCTTGTGGGATGCCGGATGTAGCGAAGAATGGTGTAGATAGACAGTCCTTAATGCTGATTTGGAGTTGCCTTCCATCGAGGTAGGAACGAAACCAGCGCAGTAGTTGTCCATGAATACCGAATGAATGCGATATCATGATTGATTTTGTCGAAGGCCGCAGATAAATCCATGTTAATAGCATCGGTTTGCACTTTGTCAGCGAATCCATCGAGTACATATGTTGTGAACGAGAGCAGGTTAGTCGTTGTCGATCGTTTAGGCATAAAGCCGTGTTGATCGTCTGCAATGTAGTGTTTGCAGTGAAAGAAAAGAGGGTCTAAGACAACCAGCTCGAATAGTTTTGATACTGCACTTAAACATGAGATTCCCCGATAATTGTCAATGTTCGATTTGTTTCCTTTCTAGTGAACTGGAAACATGTGTGCTGCTTTCCAGCAGGAAGGGAATGTTCCAGTATTGAGTGATAGCACAAAGACTCGCCGAAGTGGTTCAAGAAGCCCGCTGATGCACTTTTTGACAAAAATCGAGGGAACGCCATCTGGGCCCGGGGAACTAGATGCTTTCAGCTTGGAATTTGCTGCAAGAATGGCAGCATTATCGACACAAATTCGGTTGATGGTTCGTCCTAGAGAAGGAGTTAGATTTGAAGCGGCAGCGACTTGTTGTGGGGAAAGGTTCTCGTCGAAAAAAACGCTTGAAAATTTGTCGGAAAACAATTGGCAAATTTCCTTAGTGTCGGTGCCTAAAACTCCATTTAATGACATACAAGATGGTAACCCGGATTCTTTTCGCTGCTCGTTCACATATTTCCAAAACGACTTGGGCTTGGATTTCAGTTGACGTTCGACGTTTCGCTGGTATCTAAAAAAGGCCCGTCTGCTTTGCTGTTTGTATTCGTGGTTGAGTTGAAAGTAGTGGTTTCGTAATGCAAGTGTCTTATGATTCGAGAACTTTTTAAATGCGGCTCGTTTGGCAGTTTTTAATCGTCTAAGCACTGTTGATTGCCAGGGAGGGTGTTGATTTGTGCTGACTGTTCGTTTTGGCACATGACGGTCGATTAGGTAGTTAAGAATATTAGAAAACGTCATCGCTGCTTCGTTCGCGTCATCATTGTTAAGATTTTCGTCCCAGTTTATATCCAACAGCGTGCTAACGATGCTGTCGTAGTCAGCGTTTTTAAAATCGTAGACGATAGAGCTTGAGACGTCTTCGAAATTCACTCCTAGGTTACCAGCGAGTACAAGATGTAGTGGGGGATGATGGCGCACATGCTGGACTAAAGGTGTCGGAGTGGCGCAGCAGTACGGAGCGTAGTCCCGGGCACTTACAAAGCAGAGGTCCAATGTACGTCCGTTCTCGTTGATGATATTATTAATTTGCCGAAGAGTTGCGCTACTGTAGTTGTCCAAGATACAACTGGCATTGTTGATAAGCACAGACTTTTCGATATCCAATCGTAGAAATCCATTACTTGCTGGGCACCAGGTCAAGCCAGGTAAGTTGAAGTCGCCCAGTATAACAATATCATCAGACGGGGCGGCGATCGAGGTGATGAAAGAAACAGAGGAAAGGTGTACATCGATCAGGCTGTAATCACGAATTCGGTCAGGTGGAAAATACACGACACACAGGAAGAGATTGCGATCGGCAAGTTTCACTGATATCCACACTTGCTCGGAGCTCTCCCACCGCTCATCGTTGATCACTCGGGCTTTTATACCATGGCGAACGGCAATGAGTACACCACCACCTGATGTCTTGTGGCTGTTGAGGGCATTGTGATCACAGCAGAAGACATCAGATCTTGAACCAAACACCTGGCGAGACAGAGTACGGTTGTCAAGCCACGTCTCGGTTAACGCGATGACGTCATAACAGCAGCCCGTGGTCGCGAGCAAATAGCTGTCCGTTGATGAATTTAAGCCACCAACATTCTGGTAGTAAATCTCGATGTTATTGGATGACGGATCAGGTTCTACAGAGAGCGAATCAACTGCATCGCGCCCCAGAATGTAGCGATCATCATCGGCGAGAGAAATGGTTGACATCTGGTCACAAGATGTTAGAGCAAAATGCAAATTACTGGAAGCGAAGAATACATCAGCGCTTGAAGTGTTCGGATCAGATGTATACTTGCCATTTGTGGCGGGTTGGAAGACCCTTTCACCCATCCCACACACAGGACCGGGACGACTGATGATCGCTGGCTGCAATTGCTAAAGTTCCCGGTTATGTCGCCATGGAACGTGTTGTCCAGTGGATACGAGCTTTATTTTTTGATTGGTCCTACTGAATGTATGGACCTAAGTTATAAGGACAGAGAGTAGTGGTTTCCGGACGTGACCGATTCATGATCGCGCGAAAACGGACGTTTGTAGGTTCGCGTTTGAGATAGCGTTTCAAACTTCGTAAGTGCTAAAACGTTTTCCTTATTACCGGGGTGTTATTATGTTTGCACGATCGCGAACGTAGGTGTGCGTTGTTAATCGCGAAGGGCTTAAGCGTTCGTATGTTGACGTGTTTGTCGCGTGTGCTCGCGTTCATGTGACTTCCCATGTACAAAACTGGATTTTGTAACCGTGTGGCCATTCCTTTATACGCGTGCGTTCTTGGATGGTCACGCCGACCTTCATTCTGATAGTTTTCGGTGTATAATTCACATTCTGACAGGCAGTAAGTTACCCCATATCACTAGAGTCCTCGGTCATGTCGCCACGAAACGATCCAGTGGATATGAGAGCTTTCTTTTTTTAATTGGTCCAATTGAAGGCATGGACCTAGACTGCTGATATCAAAGATAGAAACATCCGGAAGTGACCGATTCATGATCGTGCGACCGCGGGAGTTTTTAGGTTCACGCTTGAGACCGCTTTTGAAAATGTATAGGAGCTGAGACATTTACTTTATCTTATTTACGAGATCGCGGGTGTAGGTGTCGTGGATGGTCGCGAAGGGCTCAAGCATTTGTATATTAACGTGTTTGTCATGTATATGTGACTTCGCGAGTATAATTTTATGATGATGTAGCGTATATTCTTGTTAGATCGTACGCGAACCGTGAATCTGATGCTTAATTTTTAGTGCATGGTACAGATGGTAGAAGAGAGTCCGTTGGTTTCCGGGCGTGACCGTTTCATGATCGCGCGAGTGGTGGGTTAATGTTTGCGACCACGTTTGGGAGTTTAAAGGTGCTATGTTCACTTAACTACCGGAGTTTTTTCATGTAGGCGAAATCGCGGGCGTAAGTATGTGTGGATTATTGCAATTGCATGGTCGTGTTTGTGGCCAGGTTTGTGTTATCGCGAATGCCATGAGCGTTTGTACCTATATGAGTATAGATAGCGTATAGTAGAGATATACTAATTAAAGGAATCAAAACATGTCGAATAAAGAAAAAAAGATGCAAAGAGCTTGAATAGAAGTGTATAAAATGACCGATACTATTTTGGTATACATCAATAATGGAAAAGTAAACTAATATATGTATAAAAGAAACAGACTAGGTAAGTAGAATAGAAAAACACATGTAACATGCAATCAAACTTGTCTAAATGCAGCAAATGTTGTATACTTACCATTAACGACAATTGCATGCTGTTAGACTATCATCATGCTATGCTGGCTGGGACTCACGTGCGTCGGTAAATTCATTGTACCCTAATTTATCGAATCCGACTTTCCCGAATGAATAGAACCAAATGCACAAATTGATCACCAGAAGTATTAGCCACTATTCTATCATATACACCAGTTCTGCATCCATTCCCTAACCCAACTGTCAGAAATATTCAGACGAACACATACATAGAAAGACTTACGACTAGAACATAAAAATTGTACACTAGCACGAAAAGCTACGATTTTTTTTATTTCGATTATAGAGGTTTTAACCTTAAGGTCATTCGCCTGTTCGGGCTAGGAAAATCTCTTATGAAAAATTTCTAACCCTATGTGCGGGGTCGGGACTCGAACCCAGGTGCGCTGCGTACAAGGTAATCGATTTACCAACTACGCTACGCCCACCCCCAGCTACGATTATTATTAAGCGACAACTGATAGGTTTCTACTTATGTATTTATTAAATTAATTATATTATTAAATTAATTTAATTAGTATATGCACGATGACGAATTCGACCAATAAATGGACACACAATGACTCCCACTGTGAGCCGCGTCTACGAATACCGCCATCAAATTGTGGAACAATATTTGCAAACACGGCACACAGCAAAAGTCAATGCACGTCGACCCGCCAGTCGGCCACATCACCGCGCACAGACCAGTGGTTGAGCGTTTGTATGCGCAGGTGCAGAGTATGAAGAAACATAAAAAAGGCCCATAAGCCCTCTCGGTCTCCTCGATGCACCACTGTTGAGGCGTAATGCAATAACCATCTTAAAGCAGTTGTTCTTTAGCGCTGATGCACGCAATATGCCTGATGATGTTTGCAATACCGTCAAACCCCTCAACATTGGGGAGGAGTATACTTCCGAAAAGATACTTGCAACCTTAATGTTGAAATATGGAGGTGAAATTCAATACAAATGTTTTTTTTTTTTTCCAGGGACTAACTATTTCCAACAAAGTTACTGTGGCGAGAATGCTTCTAGTATAGGCTATTCTGTTTCATCTGATCATCCCAGGCATGATGGGTAGCGTTGTCCATAATTAGTCAACGCTCTGTACTAAGCAACATCAGATCAATACGAATCAGTTCTGTAAAAAACAACACGCTACGGAAACCCTTAGCTGAAACTGCCAAGAAAAATTAACGTTAACAGCCATCGACATCTTCTGCTAAGCCACAAAAGCCTACTCAGTCATAGATAATGGCTGCGCCTAGAACCTCAAAACCAACAGCCAATACCGCCAGCTAGCGCCAAAAGCTGACATGATCATGACACTCAGAAACAAGAAAGGGATAGAAATATAACAGATCGTAAGCGTAGAACCAACAATAATTAAGACTACTTGAACGTGTGTAGGACAATATGTGAGAAGGCTGAACCCCAGATTCCCAACTTGCAGTAGATAATGCAACAAATGATACCCGGGATAAACTAATGGATGATACGAGCAAAGGCCGTCGACTACTTTAAGCTACCGTATTGAACCGTGTCAAATAAATGAAATATTGAATAACAATCAAAATCGGATCCAATCAAAAGTTATTGCCAAAAACTGGGACATTCTCCTATCCCTGACGATGATGGCTAAAAACTAGCAACGAATGATTGCATAGAAATACTCGAAACTAACTCCGATATCAAAAGTTCCCAACTTTCTGTTTTGGAATCGTTTTGTTATCGGATCGTGTCTTAGATGAGCATCCCATCAAGCGAAAACAGACTGAAATATACCTAAACTAGCTCGGAGAGTCCGGCTTAGCATCACCTGCACCACCAGTTCCAGCAACAGCACCCCACAATCACGGTGCATAACCATGGGCGACAAAAACTTGGTCGGCGAGCAAAAATAAAAGCACCAGGAGATTTCGGAGACCTTAATAAAACAAGTTATAGCCATTCCATCTACCAATCAAACACTATAGGAGGAGTGGTCTGTTCCAAAGTGCACTTTTTTCGCATTCGACGTCGTCATAGTCGCTTGGTTAACACCACCAGCACAACCACCACCACCAGCAGCAAGCAGCAACTCGCCCCACTTTCCACCCTATTCATCTATCCATCGATAGTTGCCTTCGCCATTCGAAAAATCCCCCTCGAGCTCGATGTTCCTGAAGCGTGCATAGCACATCGTGTGTGTGTGTGTGTGTATATGTATGTACGGATATATGTATAGCGAAACCCAGATACCCACTATATCTATTCGATTCGGGGCTCTTGCCGATTGAGCTATGCATTTATAGCGCTCTCAGCACTGTCAGCCGCGTGCTGCAACAACCAGCCGCTGCCACCGCCGCCGCTGTGCATAGGGTAACAAAAAAGACAACAACCAACACCACAATCGCACATCATCCCTCGGTACACACCCGCCCCCCCAATCACCCGCTTGCATATCGGCCGTGGTAACCAGTGCAGAAAAAAAATCCTCCCCAAAACTGAAAATGCAGTGCACAGCCCGCCGATATATGTTGATAGGCAGCAGCCATTCAGCCGGAGGCAGAGAAAGAGCGACTTCACCTATTTGGATAGCCTCGCAGCAGCAGCGTGAATGCGAAACTGCGACGACGACGACGACGATGATGATGATGACCGGACGAAAGCGAAGCAAGCAGTGGACAAATATTTAGTCGGTAGCACTGCAGTAGGCGAGGGAACCGACTCGTCCACCGTTCGGAGTAAGTGGAAAACAACTGTCCTCAGCTTCTTTTTTGTTCCAACGTGGAAACAAAATTCATCCTAAATTCGCGAGCAATCTAATGCTCGAATTATTGGGGAAAGTGCAGGAAGCATTCGTGACCGAATGGGAGAGGATAACAAAATTGTTTCTATATTGGTTATATACTCGTATTGGAATTTTGATTTCCAACTTCGTGAAAAATTGGAATTATCGCAAGACATATTTCAAAAATTAAACCATTAAGCTTTTGTTGAAAAATTTGGGTGAATAATTTTAATGTTTTCTACCAAATTCCAGAATATCATTCGCATTACAGTACTAATCAATAACTGGATGGTGGGCGTTTGAAAAAGGGTAATCATTTCATATTTCACAGCAAGTACTGGTCATACTTGAATGTTGAATATTAATAAAACAACAAAGTAAAAAACCATTTCAAATTCTCAAATGGCACGTACACGTAGATTACTCTAAACAATTAAAAAATTCGCTGGCAATATTTCTCAATATTTGAAGAAAAATTAGGTAAAAACAATTTTTCTTCATGAAGGAGAAAATGGTTTAAAACCACATTTGCGCGTTATGGGTACATAACCTATAACTGATTTAGTTCCGGCATCGTCTCATCAGAATGCGGCACTAACTTAGTGATAGGACTACGAAAAGTGCCGGATTGCCGCTCCTCTTCTTGTGGGATATCACGCAGGACTAGAAGTTTGCTCAAAAACACAAATAGAGTTCTCGTTTTTAGAGCTATTGTCAATCCGGCGCTAGTTTAGTCCTACCACTAAGTTAGTGTCGGATTCTGATAAGACAACTTCAATGCGTAAGTTCCATAACGGGTTAAATTAAAAATGTAAAAATGTTAGCTTTGGAACAAACGTGGAATACTCCCAGGCGGCAGTCATTTCCTTTGAGCAGAATGTGTTTAGGACTGTCGATTTCTCAACAAATCAACAACAACAGATTCAATCAACTTAAAACTGTTTCAACAAAACTAGATAAAAGAAACCAACCAGCAGCGGTCCAACTAATGATAATCAACCCCGCGGATCCGACCGAACCGAAACTGTTAGCACGGGACTCAAAACAACACACTAAATCTTGTTTCTTTTTTTTTTTTTTTTCTTTTTTCCTCTCTCTGAACCCACTCCCAGATTGGTCCCCGCATCAAAGGAAGGACGAAGACGAGAACAGTATACCAGCAAGATGCTTCCGCCGGAACTGGAGGTCTTCCAATCATTCCGATGTGCATGCAATCAAGAAATCCCAGCGTACAAAAAAAAACTTGCTGCACGGGAGCTCCTGATGAGCGATGCTTTTCCTGGGTAGCGAAAAAGGTGACAAAACATGAAATGGGTGAAGGAAAAAAAATGCTAGTTGACAAATTAGAGAAATTGATTGTGAGGAACAATGGCGAAGCTGATTGCCGATTGCGGTGATGTTGGTGGAAGGGACCATCCGATGACTATGGGAATGATTGTGGTGAGGGACTGTGGCAAACTAAACACACCAAAGCAGGAGAAAATTGCAATGCAATTTTCATTGCTGGAATGCAACGAATAATGTTTAATTTTCTATCGATGAAGTAGAAGTAATCATGGCAAGGTTTTTTCCCTAATTCCATTAATAAGCGTAAATATATTATTTATCAATGAACTGTTGTCGATAGAATTATGTTACAGGTCGGACGCCATTATCCGGGGATTTAAAAATAATCTCACCCCGGATAATCGAGTCAAACTTTTTTGTGTTATTTAATGAATTCAAGCTTCATTCGTAGAGAAATTGGAAAGGGTAAATTTTCCTGTTATGGTACATGTAAATGTACCTATTTTGGCCCTAATCGATTTTTTGAAAGTCAATGTGTGATTTGTATTTTCATTTGGTTTTCATTAATTATTTATACAGTGAAGACCCGTTTTTCATCAACCCCTTGGTTAATTTTGGGTTGATAAAAAGGGGATATTTGCAATATCAAGACACACATTGTTCTCTCTTTTTAATAATCCGAAGCTCTTCAAACATTCGTTCTTAGTCCCTATATGTCATATGTTAGCCTCATAACCCTTTCTGATTATTTAGTGTAAATTTCCGTTAAGAGGGTGACGGTGCAAAATTAAAAAAAAATGATTTTTTTTATTTTTTCTTATTTCGGATTTCGAAGATAAGAAAGACATACTCAAGAAAGAATTTACTCGAAATCAACTTGGTTCGTCTGCTAGAGCTCATCAAACTACCAACAAAATCGTATCAAAAAGTTGATAAAATCGGGGGTAGACAAAATCGGAGGCTGATAAAATCGGGTCTTCACTATATTGGTAACGAGTTAACGTTATGTATTTGTTGTTTATTGCTATTTGTGCAAGAATTATAAGATAAACTTTTTAATATGATGTGTCTCTTTTTGAAATACAGGTCAAACTCGATTACCCGGAGCTTCGATTTGCGAGGTAAATCTCGAAAATACTAGAAACAAACAAAGTAAGTAAGTAAGCTGGGGGTCGTCTGTTCCTTGGATCCAGTTTAATAGTATAGTTTAAGCACTATAAAACTAAGGCCCTAAAGCAATCTAGTAACAACAGTTGTGAAGATCAGTTCTAGTAAAATTCACTAGTTTACAAATTTTGGGTTAATTGCATGAAGTTAAGAAAAAAGGTGTTTTCTAAGTCAATTTTGGGTCGCTGAGCACGAAAATCATATACATTTTCTTTTTCAAAGAACCGTTTTTGTGATTTTTTGAAAAAGGTGTTTTTGAGCAATTTTCGCAGTTTTTGGTCAATATCTCAGGAATAAATCTTCCGATTAACACAAACGACTCACCATTCAAAAGGTATTAATGTGCCCATTCCAAAAATGTTTAACATGTTGGGATAAAATACCAACAATTTAGGGTTACGAGCAACCAAAGTCAAAAAAGTAGTGTTAGGTAAAATTACTAATCTTTAGTTAATTTTTCATAAAAAAATAAAACAGCAAAAAAATCTTTTGAAATCTTATGTGACAGACAAACTTCTCACGTGAATTTTATGCCTAAAATAATGAAAATCCGACAAACACTGGTGATGTTATTAAGCACCGAGTGAAAATGGCTCTGTTTTTCACATATCTCTTTTGGTCTTAGATAAGATTACACTAGTCTACAAGAAAAATGAAGTTACGAGAAAAAGTGTTTTCTAGATTAATTTTGGGTCGCTGAATACGAAAATAATACTCTATTTCTATTTCAAAGAAGTTCGAGTTAAAAAAAAAACGTTTTTCGTTTGCTTCCGCTTTTTTGTTTTTGCCCTATTTTTTATTACAGAAAAATAATTTTTCATATTTTGTTACGTATCGATTTCGTAACGTTCTTATTGTGGTGGTGGGGCCACACTGTACTCACCAGCTATTAGGGTCGTTTCACGGTTGTCTCCTGGAGAAATTCACACTGGGCGGACTTTTCTTCCCACACTATGGTCACTGAGCGAATCGTAATTAATTTTCGGCGGAAACAAGTACCTAAAGGAATGCACTGTAAACAAAATGGACGACACAACTTGTATATACAGACCATACACTTTTTATTTAACACTACTATTCTTTTTTTTTGATTTCTTGACTTGAGCCAGAAGGGCTATTAATAAAAACAAACAAATTTATTACTTGCTTTTTATTCGACGAAAACTTTCTTCTGTCGATACCGTTGCGATCGTGATGACGTTGGTCGACTTGCAGCTGGCTCGATGAGGCGCGGGCTTCGACGGTGGTGCAGTAACGTACGGACTATAGCGACGGGGGACTCCTGAAGAAGCAGCAACTCGGCCTATTGGTAGCGGAGGCCTGCGTTTCACTTTTGGGCCCGGAGAGTGGTACAATGCGCACTTTATCTTCTACACGAGTGTCTAACACTAAGTCGAGTGGGATTTACAGCGTTTTCGGTCTAGTAGAGCCTACCCTCCGGTACTTGGGTACTGGCCTCTACAATGGCGTAAAAATCTTGCCAATCACTGACCGTTCTTGCACTCGCGTCGTACTAGTACACTACACAGAAACCGGTAACCACACTTGTCCCACTCGACTGGCCGGACAGAACCTTAACGTTCGTGTGGTGGTTCTGAACGGCGAAAACAAGATCCTACGGATCAGCTTATATCACAAGACTTTTCTTACGATGGAAACGCGCGGTCAAGTATCTAGTGACTCGCTGCTGCTAGTCTTCACTCCACCGGGCCGATTAATTATTAGAGACCGCATTAAGATTTCGCGGTACATTTTATCATTGCCCTGTCCACTTTCCAACACATACCCTCCGCGCCTCCTCGCATCCTGCCACCCCGCATTTGATGACGGTGATGATGCGATGACAGAATGATGATGGTTGACGTTTACAAACATGTTATCGTTTTGGTTGGTGTCACGAAATATGCTCAAATTTTAGTACAATGTATTGACATGCTAAACGTGCGGTACTTGTTTCCTTGATTTTTTTTTATAATGAACAATTATAACGAATATAATAACAAAATGAATAATAAATAAACAAGCAAAATAAATAACAAATATAAATAAATAAATAAATAAATAAATAAATAAATAAATAAATAAATAAATAAATAAATAAATAAATAAATAAATAAATAAGCACATAAATATATAAATAAATAAATAAGTAAATAAATCTATGAACAAATAAATAACGAAACCTACATTTGACACCAACCAGGGCTATTAAGCAGAACTTAAACGCGACTCAAACATGCAAGCACGGAGTAGTAACGGTTTGACGTTTAAATTCTACTTAGACATTTACGAACAATAATTTTAAAGTATAAACAAAGAACAGGCGTCGTCAAATACACGAGATAGACCGTACACTGTTATTTATTTATACGACAAAAAAAAATAACAATATTTACAAATATATACAAGCTGGGCTCAGTGACCAAAGCGACGATATTGTGACCTAAAAAATCACAGGTCACAATTTGCAGAATCCAATCTGACAGATTTTAACAATTTTAAGGTAATCGCAATAAGCTAAGAAGAAAGGTGTTTCCTCAGTTAATTTTGGATCGCTGAATACGAAAACCAAGTCCATTTTTTTAAAGAAGCATTTTCAAGATTTCTTTGAAAAAGGTGTTTTGGGCACTATTTTAGTTATTTACTAATAACTTGTTCAAATGGGATCCGATCGAAACAGTTCGAAAGGTATTGATGTGCCCTTTCCGAAAATGTATAATATGCGTAGATCAAATCTCGACAAACATATGATTACGGCTTAAAAGCCAACTGTCAAAATTCTCTTTGAAAGGAAATTTCAGACAAACTGTTACCCGCCAATCACAGATGTTTATAGTAAACAAAATAAAAAAAGTTTCCTCTTGCATTAACTGCTATGAACTGCGTTTAGCCAGTAACGGTTTGTCCGGAAATTCCTTTCAAAGAGAATTTTGACAGTTTGCTTTTAAGCCATAATCGTATGTTTGTCAAGAAATGTACATTTGTTATGATTACAATCGACCAAAGTAAAAAAAAGTCTAATGTTCGACCTTTTTGCCTTTCTCATATAGGAAGGTTATGCAATCACTCTGAAAAACGTCAACCTAATCCCGGCCAAATTTTTTTTTGACTCTGAAAAGGTTTCTGGATTTTAACAGGGGCGTAGTTGATGGTTTAAAGAGAGGGGTTACACCCCCCCCCTCTACCGTTCACTCCCCTCTCTTAAAAATCTCCTTAAATCACCCCTCAGCCCTCATACCCCTCCCCATCAACCCCATCATCTTTAAACCATCACTATATCACAAAGCAAACCAATTTAAGCTGGGGAGTCGTTCGTTCATGGAACTTTCGCCCACCTCACATACCCACCCCCGCATGACAAAATGAGTTAGCAAACAGATAACATTGATCTAATACTGATTAGGCTAATGAAGCACGATATTTTTTGTTTCAAGTGTTTCACCGTCGACACGTAGCTCATCAAGTTCGTGGCTGGCAAGCTATTGTGTATAAATGCAAAGTGTACTAAGAATGTAATGGACATTTCCACAACTATGTTGAACATAAAAAGCCTCCGTGCTATAGTTTAGAGAAATGAGAAAGGCACAATTGCACCGCTAGGTGGATTAAAACAGGTTTTTTTTAAAAAAAATGCATATTTCTAGTAATTTTTTTATAATAAATCAAGGACAGAAGAAAATTCTTTTAGAATCTAATGAGATAAATAATCTTTTTGCATAAATTTTAATCCAATGGTCAGAAAAGTCAGATGAAAAATGTAGATGGTATGAAGCACTGAGTGAAAATTGTAACTTTTTATTTTTCGCACAATCATACTTCCGGCTGAAATAATCTTCTATACTTGATAGTTATTGTTTATGTTAGGTATTGTCTCTTGTACAACTAAGTGCTCTTTTTAAAATGTGGAAATATCGTTGGAAAAGTTTTGTTTTGTCTGTGGTGAGTACATATTTTACGAATTAAAGGAATTTTTGCCTTCTGCTTCAACATGCTTCACAGCAGATTCTCAGTTCACAGAATATAACGCGGCTAGTGCTACGATCCCACCGAGACTCCTTGCCGATAGGGACTCGAATATTTGACAACTGGCTTATGAGACCAGTGCTACACCCTCTAAACCGTCGCACCAGGGCAGGGACCGCTAAAATCATAAAATTTCCATTTCGCTCAATGTGCCATAGCATCAACATTTTCCATCCGATGTTGGTGATATTAGGCTTAAAATTAACGTAAACATATTATCTGTCATCTTAGATTCTAAAAGGTCCGAAAGAAAAATTTGTTTTTCGGTAAAAAAATCATTTAAGAATGAGTAACTCTCAAAAATGATCAAAAATGCACTTTTTTAAAACTTTGGTCGCTTGCAGCACTAAAAATTTTACATATGATCGACACATATTATATATTTTTGGAAAGGGCATCTCGGTACCTTTCAACCTGCATATCGATTAAAGTAATTGAATGATTTTGACACGAAATATTGACTAAAAACTACAAAAAGTGCTCAAAAACGAGTTTTTTGAGAAAATCACAAAATCACTTCTTTGAACAAAAAAATGAATATTGTTTCCGTGTTCAGCAACCCAAAATTAGTCTTAAGAATACTTTTTCTTGAAACTTCATTTTTCTTGTAAACTAGTGTTATCGTTATGGATTAATTGTAGGGTAAGGTGGGGCAAATCCGACCGTTGGGTAAACCCGACCCCCCTCTGTTACCGAAAATTAGAAGCACTACGCGAACTAATATCAATGTTGTCGTGTAGAGCATCGAAAATAATCATAATGGTGGTATGACAGCATTTTATTAGTCTACATTAAGATGCTCATACGACAAAAAGTGTGTTTTTACAATTTTTGATTTGACTTTTGTGCATCATTGACTACAGGATATTTCTGATTCTTAAAGTGATTACATAATAAATGTAAGTGGATTTAAAATCTTTGATTTAAGTCCTACAAAGTGCATAGATGAATTTAGTTCAACCTTTTTCATATTTTTTTTAATTGCATCGTAATGAAAAATGACGCGGTGGGGCAAATCCGACCTCAAAATATTGGGGTAAATCCGACCGCTTTTTTGCTAAGAAAATTTTTATTTATCAAATTGAAATATATTTTTATTGTTATTATTTATTATTTTTATGCAAAATGGTTCTTAATAACAAACGAAAGACACAAAAACGTGATGATTATAGTATTCGTCAAGCAATTGCTCCGATGAAAATGGGAATATCATTACGTGCTACTGCTCGTGATTTTAGCATTCCAAGATTAATATTGAACTCCATTTTTTCATGTTACAATTCAATAACACAACATTCATTTATCCATCATTGAAAAACCATAAAATTTGAGTAATATCCGCACTAAATCAACCAAAAACATAGGGGGTCGGATTTACCCCACCATTTTTGAAAACAGCAAAAATGAACATTTTTGTAAAACGCTTGTATCCCAAGATATTCCGAAGATCTAAATAAAATGCTATATACAGAAAGTTGCCCAGGAGTCTAAACTTTAATTTGGTATATAAAACGATTTGATCCGATGTAAAATGTGCATTTTACAGCCAAAACCATTTACCAGGTCGGATTTGCCCCACCTTACCCTATACATCAAAGTTAAACAGTATCAAGCGCTGTGCATAGATAAAAAATCCGAAGTGTAATCGTAAAAATTTGCGTCCGGAAGTCGCCATCGTGAATTTCAACATGGCGTCAGACATAAATTTCTGACACCTACTCCTCAAGACCATTCCGAAAATACCCATATCGCATGGGTTATAGCGAATTTCGCTAAACCGGAAGTTGCCATTTTGGATTTCAAGATGGCGTCAAAAATCAATTTCTGGCACCTACTTCTCAAGACCATTCCGAAAATATCCAGTCAGTTTTGATTCCAGACTGTGAACTCTGGACTCTGCATTCTTCACGCTGGATTCTGGACACCGGGTTTGGGCCTCGATATTCTGTGCTATGGACTCTGAACTATGGTTTCTGGGATTTATATTCTAGACTCTGGAATCCGAACTCTAGACTCTAAAGTCTGAACTCTGGAATCTGCACACGGGCCTCTGGATTCTGGACTCTAGGATCTGCTCTCTGCACTATGGACACTGAACTTTAGATTCTGGACAATTCACTCTCATTGCTGGATGATGGCGCTGGCCCCGAATTTCTGTCTGGACTCTGAACCATGGGCTCTGGTATTACTTTCACTGGTCTTGACCCTTCACTCTGGAATCTGGACTCTGAACTTTAGGCTCTGTACTCGGGACTCTGGATTCTGGTCTCTGTGCTATGTGCTTTGGACTTTGGGTTCTGGACTCTGAGCTCTGAGCTCGGGACACTTGGCTCAGTATTTTGGGGACAGAACTCTGGTCTCAGGGTTCTCGTCTCTGGACTCTGAGCTCTAGATTCTGCACTTTGAACTCTGGATGTTGCACTCTTCACGCTGGGTTCTGGATTCTCGCCCCAAGATTCTGTATTATGGACTCTGGATTCTAGCCTCTGGGTTCTGGGATCTGTGTTCTGGAGTCTGAACTTTTGCATCAGTATTTTGGGTTAAGTACTTCGGGCTCTGAATTCTGGTCTTAGAGCTCTGGACTCTGGCCACAGTAATTTGGGTTCAGGATTCTGGAATTTGGCTCCAGCATTCTCGACTCTTCTCTCCGCACTCTGCATTCTTAACTCTGGATTTTGAGCTCTCGCCTAGAGATTCTGTGCTATGGACTCTGAACTGTAGACTGAGGTCTCTGAGCTATGGGCTCTGGGTCTTAATTCTGGACTTAGGACTCTGGAATATGCACTCGGGACTCCGGACTCTGGGCTCTCTCCTCGGTTCTGGTCGATGGGGAATCTATACTCTGGATTAACGAATCTGAACTCTGGATTCTGGACTCTGACCCCTGGAATCTGGATTCTAAACTCTCACTATTTTGGGTTAGTGGCTGTGGACTTTGAGCTCTGTGCTCTGGATTATGTGCTGAGGACTCTGGGCTTAGCATTTTGGGAAAAGAACACTAGACTCTGGTCTCTGGTTTCTGGTCTCTGGGCTCTGGACTGGACTGCCAAAAAAAATAATGAATTTTTGAAAACTCAATCGTTCCACCGCTGAGTCGATTCCTAGTTCCACCAGGGGTCCTTGCTCCAAATTTGAAGCAAATCGGACAAGTCTAGCTACCGTACCAACGTGCCTGAAGTTTGTATCACTGTAAGTGAAAAAAAGATAAATAAATCAATTGTCTACAACTCTGCCAAAGACTGCTAGTCAATCCGACTTTGTTAAAAGAAGTTATTAAACTTTTAGCGAAATGATGTCTGAGTCAGTTTTGCATGGGGCCTAGCAGAGCATGGTAGTGTATTAGTACTCGATTCCGAAGAACTATACATTTTTGTGAAATAATGGTTAGATTTAGCTATATAGTATGTTCAGAATAATTGTAGTACATAATACGAGTTGTTTTGGTTGGAAAATTTTAGTTGCACATGTGACCGCATAGAGGGCGCCAACACTAACTTTTTATAGAAGAGAGAATATCAAGATGTTCGGAAGAATTATTTCAAAACGCCTGTTCTACAACTTTGTAGAAGACACCTAATTTCTATCTCTCTCCGTTTAAAAGTTAGTGTTGGCGCCCTCTATTCTTTTAACAAACTCGGATTGACTAACAGTCTTCGGCAAAGTTGTAGGCAATTAAATTATCTATCTTATTTTCACTTGTATAATACGATGCATACAGTGTCATCTAGCGGCGAAAATGCGAGCTAGTGGGTTTTCTTCATATAAATTGTCGAAAAATCCCATACAAACTTCAGGCACGTTGGTACGGTAGCTAGACTTGTCCGATTTGCTTCAAATTTGGAGCAAGTATTCTTGGTGGGATTATGAATCGACTCAGGGGTGGGCTGATTGGGGTCATTTTATTCTTGTCACTCTACTCTGGACTCTAGGTTTTGGACTTTGGGCTCTGGCATCTGAACTCTGGGCTCTGAACTCTGTGCTCT
Organism: Topomyia yanbarensis; assembly: GCF_030247195.1. Classification (NCBI taxonomy): domain Eukaryota; kingdom Metazoa; phylum Arthropoda; class Insecta; order Diptera; family Culicidae; genus Topomyia; species Topomyia yanbarensis. Next base: position 158,463,934 of record NC_080670.1, read on the forward strand.
GGCCTCTAGACTCTGCTCTCGGAACTCTGGATTAGGTACTCTGAGCTCTGTCTTCGGAACCCCTGAATCTGATCGCTGCGCTATGGACTCTGGACTCAGCATTCTCGATACTGAACTCTGAATTCTGAACTCTAGACTCGCCTTAGTATTTTGGGTTAAGAACTCCCGACTCTGGATTCTGGCCTCTCTCCTCGGGACTCTGGACTGTTGGCAATGGAATCTGAAGTCTGGGTTCTCTCCTTGGGATTTTAGGTTCTGGTCCCTGGGCTATGAACCCTGAATAAAAATACACTGAAAAAAAATAGACAAGGAAAAGTTTTTTTTTTCAAATACCTTTTTTCCTTGAAAGTGCCCAACGTGAATTTTTGACAGTAGGTAGGGAACATAATTGTCTATCGTGGAACAAAATTTCATCCAAAACAAATATGGGTTTTTCGAAATCGACTTTAAATTTTTAAAATCGATTTTTTCCAGTATAGGAAAAAATTTGTCCAATTTTGTAAAAATCGCCCCTACAACATTTTTTTGTAGGATTTGTCATATTTAGATTATAGCCATTTGAAAAAAAAATGGTAAAAAAAGTTTGACCCTTTTCACCAGACAGTTTAGATTGATTTTGGAAAAACAAAGTATGCAAAGTGGTGAAACAGAAACAAAAGAGAAAATTGTATAGCAAGGAAAAACTGAATAAAATAGGTTAAATGAATGATACAAAAAAGATGCATGAGATAATAAACTGATCGGAATGCATACAAAGATTAAAATGAATACATTAGATAAAATGAGCTCAAATGAACAAAATGAAAAAAAGAATTTTAAATGAAAAAATCATTAAAATGAAATGACCATATGTTTAAAATTAGTCAAATATTTAAAATGAAAAAAATAAACAAAATGAGCATAATCCATGAAATTATTGAACTGGAAAAAAACGAGTATATAGAATAAAATTTAAAGAAAATTATTCAAATGAAGTAAATGAATAAAACGAATTCCAGAACCTTTGATTTAGAACATTCTGAAATGTTTGTGAAAATCCCATTATTATTTGCACGTTTTCGTTCTTCTGTTCTTAAAGGCAGATTAGCTGGTGTTTCTAGTTTGGTAATGGGTATTAATTAGTCATCAGGAAATCTAGCAATCAGGAATTTGTTTTGGAATTAAAACATGTCTTTTTGGTCAAAGATTTCTGAAAAATGATTTTTGTTCAGAATAGAATTTTCAGGTCGATGGAACAAAGGTCGTGCATTCAGTCGATTACAATGCAGTCTCTTTCCACCCATTTTAATCATTTGCGATTTTTTTTTCTTTCGGTAATCTCGTTGTAGAGATATGGGTTTATGAGTGCTATATAATACAATATCATGACAAAAGAATGGTTCAAACTACCATAATAAGTACTTAAATCAATCGGAAAGCAAGTGGCCATTGAAAGTGTCCCTGGACTGCTTTTGAGACACGAACATTTGTGAAATTACAAATCGTATTTTTTCGCAACATAATATGCTTTCAGTCGCACAATAATATGTATGACAAAAATTCAGTGAGGTCAGTTATCTGTCCAATGAATAAACTCTGATTGTAATACTCGCTAATTTATGGGTTATTGAAGCTTCAACTGAAGCGTTCTCAGCATAAGGAAAATTTGAGGAATTGAAGCCATCGCTATAAGCTAAAAGCATCATTATACTTGCATCCCCCATCGACAGTTCAGGGGGTCTTTAGACGCCATTTTTTCAGGATCTACTTTGTGCATATTTTGGGAATTTAAATTTATTTTTCATAATAGTGCTTTCCAATACAAAGAATATGCATTTTCAATAATATCATCCCAAAACAAATATTCATAATTTTCAAAAGACATATTTGAACATACGTTTCATTCAAAATTCAGTAGAGATACGAAAAGTTTAAAAAAATGCATGTAGGATGTCTCTTTTCAAAATTTTCTTCGTTAAACAACCATATTACTCAGATTGAAATACCCAAAGATTTACTTATTTATAGAACATACAAACGCTCAGTATATAATTGAATTAAATTAGAGTTTATGTAGCTTTCGGATTTTGATCACATGACTCTCCATAGTGCAACGCTTCGAAGGAATAGCCCCTCATCTTCAGTGGAAAGCAGGGTTTGATCATAAATTAGTTATAGTTTTTTCATTATACAAATATTTTGCAAATTTTGTCAGGACTACAAATATTTTCTATTTCAAGTAGAATATAATATTAAGTTTTTTTCCGCGAGTGGCTCTACTCTACACTAAAATGGAAAACTATTTATAAAGAAACATAGGACAAAAATCAGTTTGTCCTTTTAAACATGCACAAATACATAGCAACATTAAAGTTAGCTTGAACACTAACAAATTAGATTAAATCAGATTAGTTGAAGATCTTATGACACATCTTAGAAATGGATATAGAAATAGCAGGATAGATGTGAGTCGTGCCAGTTGCCATGAACACGTTAGTGGAGAGATAAAGGGAAGAGGACGAGTGAGGAATGGTAAATAGTAGTTCGTGCTGTGACATTATTTTTGCAATAGAGCGAAATTTTGATTCCTCGCATCTTTATTATAAATAATGCAACTGAAAAATTTTGCGCCTTAATTATAATAACACAAATCTTAATAAATTTTCACTAGAATTTTGTTATTCAAAAATACAGTTGCTCTCGATGATGCGACGAGTATAATATGAATATGAATTATATTAGAAAATATTTACTCACTACTAGGTGGATTACTTGGTGATGTGTGTATTCATATACCAACCGACGTCTATCTACGACTGGACGTAATGCATAATCCAACGGGTAAATACATCAACTCTGAAGAAATTTTCACTTTGAAGTGGATTTACACATTGTTTTGTCTTTAACCGTTATGCGTCCGACGCGGTACCTGGGTATCTTTTTAGGTTTCAATTAATGAATGTTTTATCTATGACAGGAAATTGAAACTTTGTGACATCTTAGAACTTCACTAAGTCAAGCTTTTGGGTTAATAATATTGTTGATATAGTAAGGGGGAGTGAGGAGGGGCTCCTGAATTTTTTTACTAGGTAACAGGCCGACGTGGGTACCCGGTAGAGTGGCTCGCGGTTGTATGGGAAAACTTCAAAATGATTTAAACTAGCTGGCACAGCACTTTTGAGTTCCTTTTGTGGTCCCAAATGCCTGTGCAAAATTTGGTAGCGGTTGGTTGCTTTCCGGGTTTGCGCATTGCGTTCAAAGTTTGCATGGGATTTTATATGGGGAAATCAATTATTTTGCATTTTAATTAATAAAGATCCCTATTTTAGTGATAATGAAAAACCAGCTACATAAAACTATAGTTCAAACCTTGGTTAACAACTTTGTCGAAGACCGTAACTAGCTACGAGTTTTCAAAAAATAGTTGTAACGATTTTAAAACTTATGGTAAAATCCAAATGCAGAAATTGATTAGTTTTTCCAACACTGCCGGTGCACCACCGACATCGACATTAAAAACTTAGATAAATGAGAATATATTCATCGCAGAGACTTGGTATCTTTGAATGAAATGTTCAGAATGAATTGCTGAATAAAATAGACGTAGTCAGAAAATGAAAAGAAGCGGGGGTGGGGGGGAGGGCCTTGTGTACTCCCCAGTTCGCTTGTTTGAAGTAACTATCCTGGTTTCGTTCCTAGATTCTCAAACGAAAACTTCAAAAAACAATTCCGAGACTTCAAGGAATCTAAGGATATGCATTTTTATTTAAATTCTGACTCTGAACGGCTAAGAAATAGGGTTTTAAAATATGTAAAACTTATAAACCGTTGTACCATTTTAAATGAGATAACAGTAGAGCCCTTAAATAGTAGCACTCAAACACGTAAGATTAATTTTTAATTCGACGGTACAAACATGCGTTGAAGATGTGCTCCTTATGTTATACTAAACTATCTAAAAAGGGAACTGGGAAGTACACAAGCCTCCCCCTCCCTCTTCTTTTCATTTTCTGACTACGTCTGTGTTATTCAGCAATTCATTCTGAACATTTCATTCAAATGTACCAAGTCTCTGCGATGAATATATTCTCATTTGTTCAAGTTTAAAGTATCGGTGTCGTGGTGTACTGACAGTGTTGAAAGAAATAATTAATTTCTGCATTTGGATTGAACCATAAGTTTTAAAATCGTTATAACTATTTTTTGAAAACTCGTAGCTAGTTACCGGTTTCGACAAAGTTGTTAACCAAGGTTTGAATTATCGTTTTATAAACCTGGTTTTTCATATTGAGTGAAATAGCGATCTTTATTAACGTAAATGCAAAATAATTGATTTCCCCATATAAAATCCCATAAAAACTTTAAACGCAATGCGCAAACCCGGGAAGCAACCGACCGCTCTCAAACTTTTCACAGGCATTTGAATTGCACAAAAGGAACTCAAAAAGTGCTGTGCTGAAAAATGTCATTTTCGAGCCACTCTAGTACCCGGGTACCCACAAAACTGAAAAGCCAATAACTAAGGCAATTTCCAACCGATTTTGATACTTTTAGGTGTTTTGGATTAAGGAACTCATCCACTTTTAGACTTGGTAAAAACGAATCGGGTAACTTCATTTAGTTCCAGGGAATTCGGATTTCCGTAAGCAAGTTCCAGTGCTGGGATACTAATTGTGAATTTCAATGGAATACCGGTGACATGGGTGACAAATTCTTGGAATTGTATCAGTAGGCTGTATCTCGTGGCTTGTGAACCATTTGGTGATTTGATCCCGGAACGGACAATCCGGAGTAGGTTCCTGTGGGGCCGTGAGCGGCCATTCCATTCCAATTCCATTTTTCATATTGGCATAGGGTCCCGTAACAATAAATAACAGACTTCCGAGACAATTTGAAGAGTTTTGATACTCATATTGCTAGGACATTATTAAAATTTAAAAATCATACCCTAGTACTGGAACATTACTCCGAAAAATCCGGATTACCAAGAACCAGATGCATTCATTCAATTTTATCGAATCAAATAGTGGACGAGTTCCTGAATCCAAAACATCTAAAAGTGTCCAAATCGGTTAAAGGAAGCCATAGTTATGAGCATTTCAATTTGTGGGTACCAGGGTACCCTCGTTGGCCTGTTAAAGGTGTTTTTGTTGGACACATAAGGGTTAAAGTGAACTTGCGTATTAATTTTTGAGAAATCGTTAATTAAGTGTTAAGTATATTTACAAACTGTTTTCGGAATCGAATTCCTTGATCCACGCAGATGTGTTTTCATACCCGGATATTCAAAATTGATCTAGTTTTGCCCCTAAAACACCAGTAAAGCAATATTCTATATGAAATCCGTCTCGTGTTTAGTTAGTGGAACTTGGTAAGCGAGGTAGAAAAATACAAAAGGTTTAATATATCCGCCGCTCGTGATCAAATTTGCCAATCTATAGCTTGTTCGAAAGGTATTTTTACAAGCTTTCCAATTCTAATACGACTACATTGCTTTGTTCGAAAGTTATTTGCTTAAAACATGTTGTGTTTTGACAAAATCATCCATATCTCAGATAGTAAACAGCCTATCGAAAAACAAATATAATAGTTTCAAATGGTAAAGTTAGGCCTTTCATTTACAACCAATTTCGTTAAGGTCGGTTCAGCCATTGCTGAGATAATTACATGACACTAGTTCACATTCTTGCATACACACACATACATACATACAGACATTGTCCCAATTTGTCAAGCTGAGTCGATTGGTATATGAGAAACAATTTTCAAAATTTGAGCGAATCCTATACATTTCTTTTGTAAGAAATGTAAAAATGATTCTGCCAGATACTGACGAGACTTAAGTAATAAACTTTGTCCCTTTCGCGGTTCTGTAAATTTGGAATTATAAAATTACTAATTGTATCGATTTTGTTGACTATTTTCGGCAAATTTAACACTAAGAATAACGAAAGCTAAGAAATTGAAAGACAGATAGGTAATTTAGAGCAATCAGTTATAGACATAGAACGGAAAACTAGGACTAGGCTGACTCATATGGACATGATAGAAAGAAAATGTAAAAAATTGCCTTTTACTGGTCAGAGTTGGGTGTTCCACTCAAGTCAACCGCATGATCGGAGTTCCGAATAACAGTAAAACTAGACATCTATTTATTCCACTGTTTAATATAATATATGCAAACGCTCCGAGTAAATTTGATAAAATATAAAACTGAATAAAAGGTATCGAAACTGGAATAGTAAACAAAATGAATGATAACAAAACAATAAGTATTTGATGTAATATTAATAAATAGAAAGAATTAATAAAATGAGCTAATTGATTGAAAACGAATTAAATAAATATAAATAATGAAAATAATAAAATAAGCAAGATGAGTAAATAAAACGAACAAAATAAATAAAAATAAAAATAAGTTTTAATCCAAATTTAATGACCGTCATCTATCATTATTTTTAACAGGAAACGGCTAGTACTGGAATTGCCCGAAAATTTCACTTACTAAAAATAATTTTCAGCTTCTCAAATTGCACACATGGCACAGTGGGTCAGAATGCTACTTTCGATGCTCAAAACCTCTAGTGCCCTGGGTATGTATCTTTTTTTTTTTTTTTACAATGGAGAAGACCTTTATGTCCTAGCCCAGTACACGTGCTAACGGTAGGGTCCAATCTACCACACGGGGTGCACTGGGGGCGTGTCGGACTCGAATGGTGACCAGCCATTAATACCGACTAAATTCCATTGGGCTCCGCCATCATTCCTCCCAGGAACTACCTCTCGGTATTACTTCTGGGGGGATGGCTGTACTGAATGTACTCATTCACTCTCACTCACGCGATCATACATCCTGTATGAGGCTTACTTGGGTGCTCTCTAAATCACACTTTGATTCACTCTCAAACACTCCCACATGAGGCTGACTTTTGTGCTCACCTTTTACGTTCCATGCGAGGCTGACTTGTGTGCTCACCTTACTCATTCCTTGCTAGGCTTACTTTTGTGCTCGCCCTACCCATCCATGTGAGGCTGACTTGGGTGCTCACCCTATCACCTGATTCACTCTCAATCGTGCCACTCTATTGTACCTTTGTCACTCCCTCTGGCATCCCATGTGGGACATTTTCCTTAGGCCCCACTTCTGACATACCATGCGAGGCTGACTTTTGTGCTCACCTTTTTCATTCCTTGCTAGGCTGACTTTTGTGCTAGCCTCTACCAACCTGTGAGGCTGACTTTTATGCTCACCCTTAACATGCAGTGTGAGACTGACTTGGATGCTCACCCTTTCACTCCTCTGCCACGCCATGAGGCATCAATAGCTTAGTTCCAACATACTACGCTACGACCCTCCCGTCTTGGCATGAGGCAGTCCACTTATACGCCTATACACTCACTCTTCTGTCTTGCTTCGGGGTGGATGGGTTTACCCCTTACGCGGTTGCCATTCGCTGCGCCAACCTACCTCGGCATGAACAGACCATTCACTCTCTTATTTTGCGCTTGGCCTTTTTCGCTCCAGCTAACCAATCACTAGTTAGCCGTGCCCGCCGTCTGTTGCTCGGTTCGCCAGATTACCTGTAGCCTACTGGCAATCTGGATGGTAGCAGCCGAGACTGCGTTCCACTTCTCCACCGTTTGACACATCCGCTGAATAAGGGTATCCGGGGTTGTGTCCCAGCCACAGACGTCAAGCATTGCTCTTCTTTCGACGTCGAACCGATGACATACGAACAGTATGTGCTCGGCAGTTTCATCTACACCTGGGCAGTCCGGGCAGACTGGGACCTCCGCGTGTCCGAACCTGTGGAGGTACTGACGGAAACAGCCATGGCCTGACAGGAATTGTGTCAGGTGGAAGTGAACTTCCCCATGGGGTCTTCCCACCCAGCTCGATATGCTAGGTATCAGCCGGTGGGTCCACCTACCTTTCGAGGAGTTATCCCACTCACGCTGCCATCTGGCGACCGAGGTCACCCTGGTGCGCTCGCGGGCTCCCCTATTTCCACGTAGCTCAAAGCACTCCTCATCTTCCCGAATGACCAGCCCGACTGGCATCATGCTCGCTATCACGCAGGATGCATCGTGTGATACCGTGCGGTAGGCAGATATCACTCTGAGGCACATCACGCGGTAGGTGCTCTCCAGTTTCTGTAGGTAACTGGTTACCCTCAGTGCTCTTGACCATGACGGGCCGCCGTACCTGAGGATAGATACGGCAACGCCTGCCAGTAACCTACGTCTACTGGCGCACACCTTTGAGCTGTTGGACATCATTCTCGATAGTGCCGCAACAGCAGTCGACGCTCTCTTGCACGTATAGTCGACATGGCTGCCGAAGGTCAGCTTGTCGTCTATAATGACTCCGAGAGACTTCAGACTTCGCTGTGAAGTGATCGCGACTTCTCCCACATGGATAACTGCATGTTGTGCCGACTTGCGGTTGTTGACGATAACTACCTCCGTCTTATGATGAGCGAGCTCCAGGCCTCTCGCGCTCATCCATTCCTCCACCGTGCTAATCGCGTGTTCTGCGGTTAGTTCTACCTCAGGAATTGACTCCCCGTAGACCTCCAAGGTTACGTCGTCGGCAAAGCCGACGATCTTGACCCCAGGAGGGAACTTCAGTCTCAGAACCCCGTCATACATGAGGTTCCATAGCACCGGGCCTAGGATCGAGCCCTGCGGGACTCCGGCTGTAATCGGAACCCCTTTCTGACCGGCATCGGTCTCGTATAGCAGTACGCGGTTTTGGAAGTAACTTTCCAGGATCCGGTACAGACCCACCGGTAGGCTAAGCCGGTGTAACGAGAGCGCGATGGCATCCCAGCTTGCGCTGTTGAATGCGTTCTTCACGTCAAGTGTCACTAACGCACAGTATCGAATACCTCGCCTTTTTCGTTGGATCGCTATCTCGGCAGTATTTATCACTGAGTTGAGAGCGTCCACTGTGGACTTACCCTTCCGAAAGCCAAACTGGTTGCTTGACAGACCGTCCGTACCTTCCGCGTACGGGGTGAGCCTGTTGAGGATGATCCTCTCAAGCAGTTTGCCAGTCGTGTCGATCAGACAGATTGGTCTGTACGCCGATGGGTCGCCTGGCGGCTTCCCGGGCTTCGGCAACAGCACCAGTTTCTGCCTTTTCCATCTATCGGGGAAACGGCACTCGTCAAGGCATCTCTGCATAGCTAGCCTGAACATGTTCGGGTTCGTTATGATCGCTGCCTTGAGAGCGTTGTTCGGGACTCCATCCGGCCCTGGAGCTTTGTTCATTGCTAGGGATTTAGCCACTGCGAGTAGTTCTTCGTTCGTCACTGGAGCCACCATTTCGACCGTGCCCGCACTGTCTCGTAGTGCAGGTGGCCAGGGGCTTGTGGCTCGAGACGGGAAGAGTACTTCGATAATCGTTGCCAACGGGTCCGGAGACCGTTCTGGGGGTGAGGAGCCCCCTTTGGTCTTGGCCATCACAATCCGGTAGGCGTCACCCCACGGATTCGCGTTGGCACTCTCACACAGGTTGTCGAAACACGCTCCTTGCTGCTTTTAATAGCCTTGTTAAGGGCTAATTTCGCAGCTCGAAACACTTCACGGCGGTTCTCTCTTGCATCCTCGGTGCGAGCTCTTTGCATCCTACGTCTAGCTCTGAGACAGGCTGACCGTAGAGCTGCAATCTCGGCACTCCACCAGTATACCGGGCATCTACCGTTTCTTGGCAGTGTTTTTCTCGGCATAGTGGCGTCGCACGCGCGTGATAGACCAGCTACCAGCGCATCCCCGCTTAGACTGTCGGTGTTGGCCTCCAGTCCCAGGGCCGCGGTGAAAGCTTCGCTGTCGAAGTGATTGGACTTCCACCCGCGTACCTGACAGGGATCTCCCGCCCTCGGATGCTGCACACCATAGTTGATCTTAAAGCGGATTGCTAGATGATCGCTATGGGTGTAGCCTTCGTCTACCCTCCATTCCATGCCTGGAGCCAGACTCGGGCTGGCAAAGGTCAAATCAATCCACGCCTCCACTCCGTTTCTACGGAATGTACTAGCGGAGCCATCATTAGCTAGCACAGTATCGAGTTTCGCAAACGCTTCCATTAGCGCTTGACCCCTGCTATTTGTACAGCGGCTGCCCCACTCCACTGCCCAAGCGTTGAAGTCTCCCGCTATTACTACCGGTTTCCGGCCCACGAGGTCCGACGAGAGCCTGTCGATCATCTGGTAGAACAGTTCTATTGGCCACCTTGGTGGGGCGTAGCAGCTGCAATAGAACACACCATTGATCTTGGCAATCGCCACACCCTCGGCGGAGGGGTGTATTACCTCTTGAACCGGGAACCTTCCCGTTGTACAGATTGCCACCATTCCAGACCCGTCCGACACCCAATTGCCGTTGCCGGCAGGGATGCTGTACGGGTCTGATAAGAGGGCGACATCTGTCCTCGACTCCGAGACCGACTGCCACAGCAGCTGCTGGGCTGCTGCACAATGGTTAAGATTTAGCTGTGTGACTCTCACGGCTTCTTCTTATTTAACTCGCCGAAGGGACACGAAGGTCCGCCCATAGCATGTTTATGGGCTTGCTTCTTAGCGGTGCAGATAAGGCACTTATATGCCTTAGTGCACCCCCGCTCTTTATGCCCCTCCTCGCCGCATCGACGACATAGCTTGCTCCTGTCTAGGCCTTTGCATTCGTAAGCTTTATGGCCGGATTCTAGGCACCGATAGCACCTGTCCACTGAAGGCGGCTGGGGTATACTAATAGGGCATACCGACCAGCCGATCTTCAGCTTCCCTTTCTCGGTTACCTTTTTGGCATCCGCATTCAGTAGCCTGAGGTAGGCTACCTGGGTGCCAGAGGGTCCGTCCCTCAATCGCACAGAGGCCCGCTCGATTGTGACGCCGCATTGCTCCTTGACGGCTGCGACGACGTCTTCTGCGGTCGCGAACTCGTCCAAGTGGTTGCACTGGAGAGTTGTTTCCGCACCTAGCGACCTGATTTGGGCGCCCTCACCAAGGACCTCTTGGGCCAAGGCCTTATATACTGCACTTGATTGTGCGCCTCGCTTCAGCACCAGGAGCATCTCTCCCGTATTGGTGCGTCTTACGCTACGCACATCCTGCCCAAGGGCCGAGAGACTTTCGGCCGCCTTCATCGATTTAAGGACATCGGCGTATTTGTCCTTGTCGGTTTTTAACCACAAGGCTTCGCCTCTGTCCTTGGCCTTCCTCGCAGGCCGCGGTACCTCCGGTTTCGGTGCCGGCTTTTTCTTGGTAACCAGCGTCCAGGGGTTTGAGCCCCCCTGCCCCGGTCGTGTCGGGTTGCTGGTACCATCGCTCTCCACAGCGAGGTCACTCTCGCCCTCGCTTACCTCACCCAGGCGGCGTTTGACCTTGACGGTTGCACGCCGAGTGGTGTCGGTTTTGGCACCCTCTCCTGGCGACTTCCTAGGGCGCTTCGCATTCGATGCCGTCTTGCGATTGCCCTTTCCTTTTCCCTTCGAGGGGAACTCGGTCGTCGCTCCGATCGACGTGGCTGCTCCGTAGAAGGTAAAGGCCACTGTCTGTGAACCTCTATTGACCTTCTCTCTTTCCTCCCTATTGGAGGCCACTGTCTGGGTTTCTCTGTCGGGCCTCTCCCGACATTCCACCCTCTCAACATATGCCTGCTGTTCCTGTCTTGCGACACGAACAGCTTTCCGGAGCTCCAGAAGGCTCAACTTCAACTCCTTGGCTATGTTCTGCTTTGCGCTAGCGAAGTCGATTATAGCATCGAGTTGCTTCGCTACTTTGCGCATCGCAGCTATTGGCCCCTCCGATGCATTGGTAGGGGTATTGCCTACCACTGCTGGGGGGTCACTGGTGCTTTCGGGTGCAGCACTCATCGCTCCACTACTCTCCCCACGGGGGGGAGACCTCGCCAAACCACCTCTTGCGAAGGGGTTTGGCACCTCCGTCTGTTTATTTTTATTTTTATTTGCCTCCATGTATAGTCCCACGAGTAGCGCGAGAAATATATGTCCGCCACGCCAGAGCTCCGCATTAGCGTGGTAAGGGACGCTTACTGTGGGGGTTGCCCAGGTACCCCACAGGCTCCGTTAACGATCGAGCATCTTTTTCACCCCCTCGATCACTCATCCCTCGGCACGGGTCGCTTCACGCCTTGGAATTGGGGTTATGCCCTACCTTGCTTTACGTGGTGATCTCGGCCCGGATCATCACAACCATCCTCCTTTACCAGGGCTTTGGACCTGTAGCTCTGGATCTCAATAGTTCCATGTACGTATGTTATTACAGACATGCTACTATTGGGATCCGTCATTCGCTAGCGGAGTTTGGGTATGTATCTAGGACGATTGGTGTGTTCAGCACAGTATTGTGGATGGAAATAAGAATTGTTTTGACAACTTTTGTTTTGATCTAGACAAGTAGAAACTGATCTAGATCAGTTCTATCTTTTTACACAGGCGTCCTATCAAAAAGTTTTATTTGGTAAAATTGTTTGTTTTGATATGCTCAACATATGTTCCAAAGATATTTATACTCTAACCTATGTAGATGGCGCTACATGAAATTTAAAAAAAAATATTCGAAAAAGTTAATTTTTGCATTTTTTATGAAAAAATCTCTGGAAAATTTTGGTTATTACTAAATCTTCGAAAGCATACAATATTTGTTGCAAGTTGCAAAGAGTGATAAATGCTATCATGACATTTAGAGGGTGTTTTCATAAAATATCTTGAAGAAATATGACCCACAAAAATGTTAATAACCCACGAAGAGGCAGATGGCGTCAGCTGAAATTTTGTTTGTGTTTAATAGAGACTTTTAACTTAATAATAACGAAGAGAAAAATGTGGGGCTAGGTGGGGCTTTTTATTTACAGACATTTAGGTTAGTTGAAATTGATGTATTTCTACGATAAATATCCAGTTTCCGAGTTCCGCAATCATTACTCTATGTGCGGCGGCAGCTGAAATTTTGTGTGTGACTAGTTCAAACCCTAATCTTTGTAGACTTCAAAAGCTAGTTTAATTTTATGTGAAATAAACTATAAGATAAGTAACAATAGTAAGAACAAGTTCATATATTGTAAACAGGTTAAATTGTCAAATGTACGAAATATTCCGCACAAACATAAAAGCCATTTTTGAAATGCTTAACGAACATATCATCGAATTTTGAGATGAATGGTCAGATTGAGAAAAAGCTCAACGCTAAAAGAAAACGGTAGCGAAAGTGGATTAACTTAAACCGTTCATACAAAATATTTCTTGCAAAAAAATAAGCACTGGTTTATGTCTGAACTACAATTTGGCAAACTGCAGAAAGCACGAGATACATCAGGTATTGGAACAAAATTGCTTAATGAAATACTTTATATTTTTTTTCTAAATCCGAAATATTATATTTAAATTCAAAAATAAGAAAGTATTTACATATTTTTAAGCTTACTCAAAACTACTCAAGCAAACTAGGAACTGTTTCATGCGAATTATATATTGTCCTTATTTCCAATGTCTATAGAGAAAAAGCTCCACCTTACCCCACTTTTTTCTTTTCGTTGGTATAAAGTTAAAGGTCTCTACTAAACACAAACAAAATTTCAGCTGCCGCTTCCTGGGTTATTAAAATTTTAGTGGATATTTTTTTCAATATTTATGATGAAAACATTCTTTAAATGTCATGATCACATTTATCACTCTTTGCAACTTTTTTTTATTACTGTACTTTTTAAAAGATTTAGTAAAAATCAAAATTTTCCAGAAATTTTTTTCCTAAAAAAATGCAAAAATTCGAATTTTTTGAATATTTTTTTCAAATATCATGTAGCGCCATCTACATAGGTCATAGAGTATAAATATCTTAGGTATACATGTTGAGCATATCAAAACAAACAACTTTACCGAAGAAAACTTTTTGATAAGACGCCTGTGTCAAAAGATAGAACTGATCTAGATCAGTTTCTACTTATCTAGATCAAAACTAAAGTTGTCAAAATAATGCTTTTTTATCCACGATACTTTGCTGAACTCACCAATCGTCCAGGATACATACCCACGGCGCTAGAGGTTTTGAGCGTCGAAAGCCCCACTGTGCGTGGATTAGGGGAGACCGGGGCTAGTTGGCGGTGTTTTCAGTTTTCATTTTTTACCGCTTTGAATTTGGTAGATCTTGCAAAATAGAACACGTTGCATGAAAGGCAGACTGTTGGCAACATCTCTGAATTTAATGAAAATGTTGCATACGTTGTCTTTATTTCTAGAGACAAAAATATGTGACGCGGAAAAGCCGCCAACTTACCCCAGCCCCGGGGTAAGTTGGCGGTATGTGTGGGGTAAGATGGCGGAATGCCAAAAAATAAGCAATCAAATGGAAATTCGATTACATCAGTGGTCCTTATGAAATGTTCCGATTGTCTTTTCAATAAAACTGTTTATTATTCGACACTTTTCATTATATTTCAGTCTCAATACCCCGTCATTTTGACTTTGACGCGTACTCCAAATTCAAAAGCAAATTTTTGAAATTCTTCAGGCGATTGGCCGAAATAATTGTCCCCTGCATTGACGAGAGACACAAGAAAAAGTTTCTCTTACTTTGGAGTGAATTCCAGAAATGAAAATATTTGATGACTATTTTTGCACTGTAAATAGTACCGCCAACTTGTGCCGTGTGCGTCACCGCCAACGTACCCCAACCGCACTTTTTATAAAAAAGGATTTAAAAAATTGCTTTTGTGCATGGATAGGTGTAATATTTATACGAATACTGAAAGCTCTTTTCACGCACTATCGAAAAATATAATCATTCAGGGAATATATTGAAAACCACCTTAAATAACACAAAATATTTAAAATTAAGAAAATTTACAAAGTATGCTCAAAAACACATTATTGTCCACAGCTTCTACAAAACAAAATGTTTTACAACAAAAACACATTGGATTATGCGTTTCACATTACTTGAGATTCACAACGAGAGACAGCGCTTTATGTCTAATAGAAACGGAGAAAAGGGGATTCCGCCAACTTACCCCAACCGCCAACTAGCCCCGGGCTCCCCTACTCTAAACAAATGAAAGTACGAAAATGTTAATTTCTGAAAAATGGGGTTTTATGGACTTTCGACTGGATTATTGTTATCTAGAATTTAAAACGGTTTTTTTGCAGTCCTTAGTGAATTAAAACGACATGTTTGTTTTTAAATCCCAACGTTTCGACGCCTTGTTTGCGCCTTCTTCAGGGGAGAAAAAAATGATATTAACGAGGAAAGATAATCGGTTGTTTTCTCCCCTGAAGAAGACGCAAATATGGCGTCGAATCATTGTGATATAATAACAAATAAGTTTTAATCCACTGAGGACTGCAAAATGCCGTTTTAAATTTTAGGGTAAAATGCCTTATGGACGCCAGCGTTTCAATTATTTATGACCATTCTATTTACTGTCACTCTACAGTCAGGTTGTTTTGCGCGAGTATACGTACCGAGTATAAACTGCATCAAAAATCGAGTTAATTAGAAAACCCGCGCAAAAAAACGGCGTTAGTCGAAAAATCTGCGTAAAAAACCTGAGTGTACTTGCAACTGATTACATCTTTCATAGATCAAGTCTATTTTAATTTGAATTGTGCAAAATTATTTAAATTGACGGGAGACCCATTTATTTTCTCCATATCTCAAATACCACATCTCATTCTGCGACCGCGCTTAAAATATACTATGTAAATCGTAGGCTTGCTATACACGAGTGCGTTAAGTTTCATATTAGGCACTCCCATAGACCCAGTTCATGTAATTCATCGTCGTACTCCTTTCCCACATACCAAAAATAACCTTGATATTCGATGCTAACATTAAGGTCTTATATTAAACATAAATACAGATATTACAGCAACAATAATTTACCGTCTGTTCGCTAAAGACTATAATCATTGGATGGGGCTTTCGAGTAGTACAAAAAGCTGACGTAAGTTGGACTTGTCCAACGACTTCATCTAGCATTCTGTGTCCTATCTCTCGCCGTGGTCGAAAATTGTTCCACCCCCTAAGGGGTCCGGCAAGATGATCTGCTGCGAAAGTTGCAAGATCATAAAGCTACGCGCATTTTATGCCGGTAGATTTAAACGCGGAATGGAAATAGCGAGAGAAGCGAGGCCTATGTGAAAACCTGCGAGTGCAGTGAGAAAACAAAAGTCGAACGTCCTGCCGAACGATTCTTTCCGGATAATCGAAGAAAATTGGTCCGATTAGTTGTTGATGATGGCGTTATTTTTCTGGATTAATTTTCGTTTTACCATGTGGAGGAATTTGCGATTTTAACGTGAGTCGCTGTCGCTGTCGAAGAGATGCCCAGGCTGGATTTTCTTAAAAGTTTGCGTCTACTCATGTATTCGAAGGATGAGTACTTATTGGCGATCATCCTACTCTTCATGTTTGTCATACTTGAAGATTTTAATGTCGATTCGTGAACAGAATACGATTTTCAGATAAAGCTATCAAAAAAAAAACTCAACCTCAAGTAATGAACAACTAATCACATCAGCTTGATGATGATAACCATTAATCATTACCACCATTACTAAGTAGACCCTAGCTTCGAAAGATGTTTTTTCCTGCACACGTAGAAATCAAACATCACAACGAAATCTCTGCGTTGGGGAAATTGCACACCAGGGAAACACATATAAAAAAATGCAAGCAGATATGGAAATCCACACGTAAGGAAAGCAAAACGTGCTCAGTTCGGTTCACTTGGTTTTTCAGGAACAGGATAAACAAGCGAGAGCCGCTGCTGCTGTGGCAGTATTCGAACCGAAAAAAAAACTCAAATCGCTCATCGCTTTCCAACCCTTTCGGTCGAGTGCTTGACTGATGGGGGTGGCGGAAGTTCGGACTTTGTCCCATTCCGCCGACTGTTTCTCAGACAGACTATGCGAGGTTCCTGCTGTTTAGCGTGTTGGAAGCTTCATGCTGCCAAATTGGACTGAGAGCTTATTCCACGAGAGGTGGTGAGGAGGGGTGGTGGCGTAGCTGGTCATATAGAAACGCTGCTTTTGAACATATACACGAACATTCGAAGGATCGAATCAAACAAAAAAGAAAGGCCATTACCGGGCGCAGCAGTAAAGAGAACAGGCTATCCATCCTCCGAATGTCCAGAGTTTCACATACGTTGAAGAAGCTTTTTTGTAGGTACCTTTCTGCCGAGCTCTCGGTAGATTGAAGGTTTGGGGAAGTGGTGGCACCTTCTGTTGAAAGAACGACCGACCAAACGAACGAGTATGCCATCGCTTTGTATTGATATTGATGAAGAATTTGTAATTAAAAATATGGGAAACTAGGAAATGCTGAGCCTGGCCGGGGTCCCGAGCGGTGATGTTCGATTGGACATTTGTCCCGGACTTGGATATTCTGTGAAAGCTCAATCGCATGTT